>NC_052161.1:117366234-117667644 GCF_902713615.1 Scyliorhinus canicula | reverse complement strand
CCCACCAACCCCCCTGCCCCCCAACCCCCCCTGCCCCCAATGCTCCCTGCCCCCCAGCCCCCCAACCCCCCTGCCCCCAGCCCCCCTACCCCCTACCCACCAGCCCCCCACCAGCCACCCTGCCACTAGCTTGGTGTCAGTTGTCTGTCCAGCTGTTTTAGTCACACGTCTGATCGTCCCTTGGTGTTATAGCCTTCGAACCCATTCAGTGCGAGCTCGCCAAAGGAAGTTGGGTTTCTTTCTGATGTCGGGTTATTGTGATCTCAAAGTCCCCCCCCCCCCTATTGTGCATCTTCAAGAAAATGTGGCTGAACCCTGGACAAAAGCTGTCCAGCCTCCTTCCAGGGGAAGGCTCCTAGATGGGGGTTCAGGCAGTTTCCTTTCTGGCTCCTTGGTCTTCACCAGTGTCTTGACGTTATTATCTAAACCCATTCGTTCTCAACTTGTGGACGAGCAGATTGTACTGCATTTTGTTCAATATAAGGCACAATGTTTCTGGGGATTATAAACCAATGGACTCTTGTGATGCTCTTTGTTCAATGAATGATACAAACACACTCAAACTATCCATGATTACATCCTTGCCAATAGGATGATTCTTCAGAGAGTTTGATGTTTACATCCTCTAAGCAATTAAATGTTTGGAATTTGCCTGAATGTATGTATTGAAAAGTATTTTTGCTTCTTTTTCACCCCCCCCCACCCTTTCATTTCTGTCATTGGTACATGAGGGACACTTGACTGTACAAATGAGGAAGTTATCTGGATGACAGTTTGGGTTCACGATTTTTTTGGCGATTACCAATACGTACCTTGTTATGGTGAAGATGCTTTTTGCAGGATCTGTGTTCTGAAATGTTTGAACAGCTAGCACCTGGAAAAATCACACTTTTGTTCACTTGTTTTCACCAATTACATTTTCAAGATATCATTTTGTGTCTGCAGTTCCTGGTCTCAAAAAGATTATTTTGTCGATCAAATGCCTGTGGCCACTGGTTTAGAACTGCTGATGAGTCTTTTTGTCAGGAAGTGGATGGTGGAATAGTATCAGGCTATAGCTCAAATTAAGCTATTGGCAGTGTTTTTGTCTTTACAGGACGTGAATGCACGTAAGATTATTTATGATAAGAGTCCAATTCCACTTTGCCTAGATATTTGTCATGCTTGACTTCTCATTTATTGAATGAAATTTGGTTCGAATGTAAACGAATCTGAAAGCTTTTAGTTTGAATAATCCCCTTTTTCCAGATTTTGTATAGGCTGAATGACACTCCTTATGTTCTTGTGATGCTCTTAATATTTCTGTTATTAACAGGATTTCAGTAATACATCATGGATTTTTGAATTTTTAAAATACTCTTTACAGTTGAATTCCAAAAGGCTAGTGAGAATGCAGATTTTGGTTTCTTCAAACTTGGACTGTGTTGGGAAGAATTTGGCATATCATGACACTTGGTTGAAGTACTGATGGTTAGAAGTCTCATTTCATGGTGGGAGCAGTTTCATGTTATGAATGACTCACAGCATTTAAGTCTGTAGTGTTTCCTCTTGTAAGTAAGCCTTGTGACAACACCTTCAAACGATTATTTTAAGTTATTAATCTTGCAGCATACAAGAGGTACGTACCTCTTGGTGCTTTTTCATCACCTGATAGTTCTTCCTCTATCAAATGCAATATATGGATGAGCAACTTTAGGATCTTTTAAAGTACCACCCTGAACCCCTTCAGTGTGTTTTTTTTTGTGTGTGTGTGTGAGAGAGTTAGTTAACTTGGAGGGTGGGCGAATAATAGATTGAAGAAAAGAACTTGCGGTTAAACATACCTTGCATGACCATGGAATGTGCTTTACAGCCAATGAAGGACTTTTGAAGAGCAGAAATTGTGACAACATAGTACATATGGCAGCCAGTATGCACACAGAAAAGCCCAAGACACAGCAGTGTGACCAGATAGTCTGTTTTAGTGATGATTTGGTCTTGACATCCAAGTGAGCTCCCTGCTCATCGAAAATGTTGCATTTGATCTTATACATCTGCTTGAGAGAGCAAATTTGGGTTCTGTTTAACATCTCGTTAAAACAGTCTGACAGTGTAGCACTGGCTTGGTGTTGCACTGGAATGTCAGTCTGGACAAAAGTGTCAGTCTAGATTGTCGTCAAGTCTCTGAGAAGGGACTTAGACCCACAACCTTCTGAGTCAGGCATGAGTGCTGTCACTAATCCTGTTTGTTTCTGTGGTTCTTTAAATGTCCAGATACCCTTTTTAAGGGTACGTGGTCTTCATGCCCTCAAATTTCTCCTTGGCTTGTTCTCCCTGGCTCTCATTTTCTGTGTGGTGCGTAATATTTGCAACTTGGACGAGAGACTGGTCCACATTTTTGTCGTTTGCGAGGTTGCAGCTGTCCTTCCACCATGAAGAGGCTGCTCCGTAACTTCTGGCTTTACGTCTGTCTCATTTCGGATACTTGAGCACCTGGTGTGGAGGACGATGGGCTCGTCAGAGAAACTCATTGTGGATTTGGTCATGGACCTAACCACAATGACCATCCACATTTCCAGATTGGATGTGGCTCTTGGGGGTGGGTGGCCTTAAGGAGGGGTAGGGGTCGAAATATTCACTGGAGCTGCCTTCCTCTCTGCGCCTGAATGGACCTGTTTGAGGTTTTCTCGAGTGGTAGACATCTCTGGGATCGGAGGGTGTGGTAGCTAACTTCGTTATTAAAGTTTCTATTTTTCTTTTGTTTTGTCATGTAATTCACTCTTAGTTCTACCCCTCTAAAAGGGAGGCATTTGTATTCAGCTCTTTTGTTTCATGGCACTGGGAAAACCCAGTGTCTCCTTTATGGTTTTATTAATAAAAGAATTGCGAGTGTTACTTCCGATAATTATTGCTGCCACGATTGGCTGAATGTCAGGAGAAGCAGTAGACTCATTTTCTGTACTACCTGTTCTGGAATATATGTTACTTAAAGTTTGATGGAAGGGGAAGGAAATATGCTGTTGGTGGCTGTTTCTGAGCCTCAAAGTTCCTGTTGCTTGACCTTTTCTCAATGATGTAAACTAACTTCTGATGTGCCAGTAATTTTACTGCAAAGACACAACCGCCATTATCTACACTCAAATTTTTCTCAAATAATTTGCCATGATTTTCATAACCAAAGCCTTATTCTTGTCTCACCACTAGCTTGATAATGTAAACTTGCTATCTCACTTAATTCACCCTCCCAGACTAAGAAAAAAACACTAATTTTATTTTGTGGTGTACTGCTCTTCGATTTTATTTTCCACCTGAATAATGGCAGTTCCATTGCACTTTTATGTGGGTAATTGTGATAAAGCAGACATCTTTGGATAGATCCAAGAAATTCAATTACCAACTCTTAATTTGCATTGAGACTGTGTCCTGATGCTATGAGGGTGTGCTATTTAATCCTAGAACAGTTTGAGGGTGAGTCAGCCAAATTAGTTGCTACACTAGCTTCAAATGTGTTTGGATTATTGTTTAATATTTGTTCAAGACATGACTAATGGACTCAGACTTGTTATATCCCTTATCTCAGTTAAGACATTTAATTTTTTTTTAAACAGAATTATTTTTTCCATCATATTTCCACTTTTTTTAGCTCCATTAATACACAGCATGTTTGCTTCAAAATCCAGACGGAATATTTGGTGTTAAAACAAGTGCATTCGTGAATTTATGTTTAGTGCAGCCAAATCTGATCAAAGTTGATTCTCATGATTAGTCAGTAACTCCATTCCGCACAATTGGTTAAAGGCAAACTAGATGGACCTTGGTGTACTTAGACTAGCCATTCCTATGTTCCTATTGTGTCCGGGGCTTGAGCACAAAAATCCAGGCCGATACTCTGCTGCAATACTGATGGAATGCTGCATTGTCAGGGGTGCCATCTTTCAGGGGGATGTTAAACCAACATCCTATCAGTCTGCCTGGATGCATGTAAAAGATCCCGTGGCACTATTTCAAAGAAAAACTATCTCTTAGCTAATATTTATCCCTCAATGACATCACAGAAGTAAATTATTTGGTCATAATCACATTGCTGTTTGTAGGAGTTTGCTGGGCACAAACTGGCTGCTGCGCTTCCTACAGTAAACAGTGACTATACTTGGGAGAGCACTTTGTTGGTTGTAAAGCACTTTTGAGATATTCAGTGATTGTAAAAAGTGCTATGTAAATAAAAGTCTTTTCATTATTTTTTCTGGGGAGGAAATGGGTACAAGAGTTAAGTTAACTTTAGTGCACATGCTATTTGACTGATATTGCTATTTAATACCACAGCAGTACTATGGTTGAGTCCATGTATAAAGTTGTGTATAACCAGCTGTTCAGATCTGCTGGCACGAGCTGATATAATTGGCCTCTCCTTGGTGAATCTGCTTATGTGGATGTAATGCTAGGAGCCAGCACTTGCTCTGGCACTGTAAGTAGAACATGCAGAACTGGAGGTCGATAGAATATGTTCTTAAGTAATAACTGTTTGCATCTCACTTTCTTTCATATCCAATGCTGTATATTCCAGCACCATCACATTTTAGCCCGTGGGTGCGCTTTAGTTTTGAACTTTGAAATCAGAGTGGATTTAGTGATTCAGATCGGATAGTATATGTAGTGATTCGATTAAAAATATAGTTGGAACATAAAAACGGGCGGCACAAGTGGTTAGCACTGCTGCCTTAGCACCAGGGACCCTGGTTCAATTCCAGCCTTGGGTGACTGGAGTTTGCACGTTTGCCTCATGCCTACGTAGGTTTCCTCCGGTTGCTCTGGTTTCCTCCCACAGTCCGAAGATGTGCAGGTTAGGTGGATTAGCCGTGATCAATGCACGGGATAGGGCGAGGGAAGTGGGCCTATGTAGAGGGTTGGTGCAGACTCGATGGGCCAAATGACCTCCTTTTTCACTGTAGGGATTCTATGGAACTGATGCATACATAACGTGTAGCTATTTCATGTTGCCATGATACCTCATGAAAAGGCTCAAGATTTGGTATGTTTCCTTTAAAAGTGTGTAGTCTCCAGCTGTTAGTTGTCCTAGCATAACCACATTTAACATTGGGAAAATATTTTTCAAAGGCTTGTGACTTTTGGGGATCTACCTTTTATGAACTATAAACCCTCTTCACTGCTTACATGTAAATTTGCATTATACCATAACTTGAATTATTTAAGCAGAGCTTCATCAGGGATTTGTTATTGTGCGCTAAATATTGTCGGCATTTTATTTTTTTGCAATATTACTAAGTATATATTTTAAGGGCGGTATGGAGGCGCAGTGGTTAGCATTGCTGCCTAGGACCCTGATTCGATCCTGGCCCTGGGTCACTGTCTGTGTGGAGTTTGCACATTCTTCCCGTATCTGCGTGGGTTTCATCCCCACAACCCAAAAGATGTGCAGGTTAGGTGGATTGGCCATGCTAAATTGCCCCTTAATTGGAAAAAAATAATTGTGTACTTTAATTTTTAAAAAAGTAAATATTTAACCAGTGGTTGCATCTCTTTGAGATCCACAAAGTTCAGCCTTCAGACCATCTCCTGTTGACTGTAGACAATATGTGGTAAAAAGCTACCTAGTAGGAGCTGGCAAAGCTCTGTTATTTGCATTAATCGATGAGCTAATGGTTGTAATGAAGGGTCCTTACCTGTGTATTTGCTGAAATACAAGATCTCAAAGTGATGATGGAAACCATTGGCAGTACTTTTGTGCTTCAATCTGCACTGTGTGACAATTCCAGTTTAAAACTTCTGGTACACCTTTTGCAGCTGAAATGGTATTAGCAGAAATTTTGTAAGCATTGTGCTGATTTGAGGAAGTTGCTGCACAAGTTTTTAAAAAGGGCTTGAGCACATTTTTCTCTTGCAACAGAAGTGTCATGGCTGACATTCCAGAACAGTACGGAGGGAATGCTGCACTCTGAGGTCCCATCTTTTGGTTGAGATGTTAAACTGAAGTCCTTTCAGCTGGACGTAAAAGATCATCTCTTATGTTTGACAGATAACAGGGAGGTTCCCCTGGTGTCCTGGCCATCATTTATCCCTCAATCTACATAATTAAAACAGAAGAATTGAGATATTTAATTGCTATTTTGTGGAATCTTGTGCACAAATTGACTTGTGCATTTCCAATTTATTACATCAGTGTTTCAGTTTAAAATTAATTAATTTAATGTAAAGTTCTTTGGAACATGCTGTGGAATGAAATATGCTATATAGATGCAAGTTCCTTATTTATGTAGTGTGTCATTAAGTCTTTGAAAACCACTTGGGTTTGAATTTTGTGCTCATCAATCAACAGATTGCTTGTGAAATTCAATCGGAAAAAAATTACCTAACATGTGCTGTCCATTTCTTGGTTTTGTGTTAATCTTTTTTGTTTGTTTCACTTTCTTTTCCTGATTTGATTTTGCTAGTGAAAAGTATAAGCTTAGACAATACTGTTGAATCTTCATGTGTGCAAGTGTTTCCGGTAGGTTTAGTTAGATATCTGCATTTTGCAATGGAGAGGGAAGCAGAAGGACAAGTAGCGGTAAATGGACAAAATTACGAGTCAACATGGTGAGGGAGTTCATCTTTTTGTTGCCAGGGGCTTTCAGCGAAGTGGAAAGCAAAGAAGCAGTTACCTTGAAAGGTTCTTGGTTCGTAGGTTCTGTAAATTTTACAAATTACGAGCAGGCCTAGGCTGCTTTGAGCCTGCTTGGTCATTCAATGAGATCATGGCTGATCTGATTGTAACCTCAACTTCATATTCCTACCTAACCCCTGATAACCTTTCACCCTCTTGTTTATCAAGAATCTACCTACCTCTGACTTAGAAATATTCAAAGACTGCTTCCATCAGCTTTTAAAGAAGAGCATTCCAAAGACTAAAAACGCTGAGAAAAAAAATCATCTCATCTCTGTCCTACCCCTTATTTTTAAACAGTGGTTTCTAGTATTAGACTTTCCCACAAGAACATACAGCCTCTCCACATCGCCCTTCGCAAGACCTCTCAGGATCTATTACTGGAAAAACATGCTTATCAAACTAGGTTGCGATTTTAAATTATGGTAGTTGTTTCTGGTGCACCTGATTTTATTTTGTGTTTACATTTAGACCCAAGTCCAATATTGTGTGCACCTTAGTGAGTGTGACCACTTTCCATGTTGCACTGTAAAATGGGAAATTTTCTGTAAGCCTTTATGGTTAATTTTAGACTTGCCTATTAGTCATAAATCATCACGTATCATACTGAAAACCTGAAATAATAACAAAACGCTGGAGAAACGCAGCAAGTCAGTGAGAGAAACCAGGCAAGTCCACATTTTAGATGCATCAATATTTGGAACACAAATGGACCTGTATTTATAAATTTGGATGTCATTTGCATGGATGCTGACTGATCTCTTGTGTTCCAGCATATTCTGTTTTTTTAATAACATTTCTGTCATGTCAGCTGTGAATTTAAAGCCACACCAATTTAATTCTCAGGAGCAATTACCTAATTTACTTATTAAGATCTTGTTATGAATTGCACTTCAGTTTATTTTACTTTTGTCACTGCAGTACAAATATTAAAGTCTTTCAGCCCAGCATATTATTTTGTTACTCATGCTTGGTCTTTGGGCATATTTCTTGCAAATTTACCACAGCGTTAACATTTGTTTTACTGACTTTTCAACTTGCAGTAAGTGTTGAACTTCCTCTTGGAGTTCATGCTTGGCAAAGCAGCTGATCTAAGTTTATAAAAAAAAATGTTTTATTCAAATTTTCGCCAGCAAAACAAAGAAAAAGAGTAACCCCCCCCCCCCAATACAAAAGCAATAAATGAACAAAAATAATGAGCATGAAACCGTGAAACCACATACCCATCCCCCATAGCGAACACGTAAACCCACCCCCCGGTTGAAGTTGACCGCCCCTAATGCTCTGCCAGGAAGTCTACAAACGGCTGCCAACGCCGGAAGAAACGTTGCACCGACCCCCTCAGGGCAAACTTGTCCCTCTCCAGTTTGATGAACCCAGCCATGTCATTGATCCAGGATTCCGTGCTTGGGGGCTTCGCACCCTTCCACTGTAAAAGAATCCTGCGCCGGTCTACCAGGGACGCAAAGGCCAGAATTCTGGCCTCTTTCGCCTCCTGCACTCCCGGCTCCGATGCTACCCCGAAAATTGTGAGCCCCCAGCCCGGCTTCACCCTGGAGCCAACCACCCTTGACAAGGTCCCCGCAACCCCCCTCCAACGCAGGGCATGCCCAGAACATGTGGGTGTGGTTTTCTGGGCTCCCCGAACACCTGCCACACCTGTCCTCTCCCCAAAGAACTGGCTCAGCCTTGTCCCAGTCATATGCGCCCTATGCAGCACCTTTAGTTGGATTAAACTAAGCCGCGCGCAAGCGGAGGAAGAATTCACCCTCCCCAAAGCTTCCACCCACGTCCCCTCCTCGATCTCCTCTCCCAGTCCCTCCTCCTACTTCTCTTTCAGCTCTTCCACCGAGGCCTCCTCCCCCTCCTGCATCACGGTAGATTGCCGAGATCCTCCCCTCACCGACCCATGACCCCGAGAGCACCCTGTCCTGAACCCCACTTGGCGGCAGCAGTGGAAACTCCGCCACCTGCTGCCTAACAAATGCCCTAATCTGCATATACCTGAAGGCATTCCCTGGGAGGGAGACCCCACCTCCCCTCCAACTCCTCTAAGGTCGCAAACGTCCGATCGAGAAAGAGGTCCCCCATCCGCCTGATACCTGCCGTGTGCCAGCTCAAAAACCCTCCGTCCATCCTCCCTGGTACAAACCGGTGGTTCCCCCATATCGGGGACCAAACTGAAGCCTTCACCTCCCCCCTATGCCGCCTCCACTGCCCCCAGATTTTCAGGGTAGCCACCATTATCGGACTCGTAGAATACCTTGCTGGGTGGAGCGGCAATGGCGCCGTCATCAGCGCCTCTAAGCTCGTGCCCACACTGGACGCCGCCTCCAACCTCTTCCATGCCGCCCCCTCCATCACCCACCTACGTATCGTTGCCACATTCGCAGCCCAGTAGTACCCACACAGGTTGGGCAATGCCAACCCGCCCAATTCCCTACCCCGCTCCAGGAATACCCTCCTCACCCTCGGGGTCTTCTGCACCCACACAAACCCCGTAATACTCCTACTGACCCTCCTGAAAAAAGCCTTCGGGATCAAGATGGGTAGACACTGGAATAGGAACAAAAACCTTGGGAGCACTGTCATTTTATCTGACTGGACCCTGCCCTCTAGGGAGAGTGGCAACACATCCCACCTCCTAAACGCCTCCTCCATCTGCTCCACCAGCTTCGTAAAGTTTAGCCTATGCAGGGCCCCCCAGCTCCTGGCTATCTGGACCCCCAGGTATCTGAAGCTCCTCGCTGCCCTTTTCAGAGGAAGCTCCCCTATCTCTCTTTCCTGGTCCCCCATATGCACCACGAACAGCTCACTCTTCCCCACTTTGAGCTTGTACCCAGAGAAGTCCCCGAACTCCCCAAGAATCCTCATTACCTCCGGCATCCCCCCTGCCGGATCTGCAACGTACAACAATAAATCGTCTGCGTGCAACGACAGCCGGTGCTCCCGTTGGATCGCCAATGCAAACAGCAGGGGAGACAGGGGGCACCCCTGCCTCATCCCCCGGTACAAACAAGGTTCTTCGACCTCCTCCCATTCGTCACCACACTTGCCATCGGGGCATCATACAACAGCCTCACCCACCTAATAAATCCCGCACCAAACCCGAACCTCCTCAAAACCTCCCACAGGTATCTCCACTCCACCCTGTCAAAGGCCTTCTCCGCATCCATCGACGCCACTATCTCCGCCTCCCCGTCCACCGCCGGCATCATTATGACATTAAGAAGCCGCCACACATTAACGTTCAACTGCCTCCCTTTCACAAAACTCGTTTGATCCTCGTGAATAACCTGCGGCACCACATCCTCCACCCTCCTGGCCAATATCTTGGCCAGCAGTTTCGCGTCCACATTGAGGAACGAAATCGGCCTGTATGACCCACACTGGAGTGGGTCCTTATCTCGCTTCAGAATCAATGAAATTAACGCCCTGGACTTCGTTGGAGGCAAAGCCCCCCCCCCTCCCTTGCCTCATTCAAGGTCCTCACTAGCAGCAGGCTCAGCAGGTCTGAACACTTCTTATAAAATTTTACCGGGAACCCATTGGGCCCCGGTGCCTTCCCTGACTGCATACTCCCCATCGCCTTGACCAGCTCCTCCAGCTCAACTAGCGCCCCCAGACCCTCCACCTGCTCCTCCCCTACTCTCGGGAACTCTAGCTTGTCCAAAAAGCAGTCCATTCCTCCCCCCTCCACTGGGGGCACTGACCGGTATAACTCTTCATAGAAGGTCCTAAATACTCCGTTAATGCCCCTTGCACTCCGCACCAGACTCCCTCCTCCATCCCTAACTCCCCCTATCTCCCTCGCCGCCTCCCGCTTCCGGAGCTGGTGGGCTAGCATCCGACTCGCCTTCTCCCCATATTCGTATACCGCCCCTTGCGCCCTCCTCCACTGCGCCTCCGCTTTCCTGGTGGTCAATATATCAAACTCCGCTTGGAGACTACGACGCTTCCTCAATAGCCCTTCTTCCGGGACCTCCGCGTACCTCCTGTCCACCCTCACCATTTCTTCCACCAACCTCTCCCTCTCCCTTTTCTCCCCCCTCTCCCTATGTGCCCTAATGGAAATCAGCTCCCCCCTAACCACCGCCTTCAGCGCCTCCCAGACCACCCCCACCCGCATCTCCCCATTATCATTAGTTTCTAAACACCCCTCTCTGCACCTTCCGACCCGCACACATACCTCCTCGTCCAACAGCAGCCCCATCTCTAACCTCCACAGCGGGCGTTGGTCCCACCCCTCCCCCAGCTCTAGGTCCACCCAATGCGGGGCATGATCCGAGATGGCTATCGCCGAATACTCCGCCCCTACCACCCTCGGAATCAACGCCCTGCTAAAGACAAAAGAGTCAATCCGGGAGTAAGCCTTATGGACATGGGAGAAGAATGAGAATTCCCTACCCCTTGGCCTCATAAACCTCCAAGGATCCACCCCTCCCATTTGGTCCATGAACCCCCTCAGCACTGTGGCTGCCGCCGGCCTCCTACCCGTCCTGGGCCTGGAGCGATCCAGTGCTGGGTCCAGCACTATATTGAAATCTCCTCCCATTATCAAGCCCCCCCCGTCTCAAGGTCTGGAATCCGGCCCAGCATACACCGCATAAAGCCTGCATGCCCCAATTTGGGGCGTACACATTAACCAGCACCACCCGCTCCCTCTGGAGCCTACCGCCCACCATCACATATCTGCCACAACTATCCTCCACCTCACTCGACGCCACAAACGACATACTCTTCCCCATCAAAATCGGCACCCCCCCCCGGTTCCTCGAATCCAACCCCGAATGGAACCCTTGCCCAACCCACCCCTTTCTCAACCTTACCTGATCCGCCACCCTAAGGTGCGTCTCCTGGAGCATAGCCACATCCGCCCCCAGCCCCTTCAAGTGCGCGGCCACCCCAACGTCCCCCCCCCCCCTCCCCCCGGGTGTGACCCAACCCAACCACCATTCCCCCCCGACCGGCACAGTCCCCCCCATTCCGACTCCAGCGCGGGGGAAAAAACCCGCGCCTCCAGCTTAAACCCCGCCCCGCGACCCAAAACGCAGGAAGAGAAGGCTCACGCCACAGCGGGCCTACAAAACATCCCCCAAGCTTCCCACAAGAAAGAAAAAGCAAAAACCAACAGAAAAGAGCAAGGGAGAACAGAGCCTCCGAACACTATATATATATATATATACATCAGTCCACAACCCCCCCCCCCCTCAATCCTCAGTCCGAGTCCAGCTTCTCTGCCTGGACAAAGGCCTAGGCCTCTTCCGGGGAGTCAAAGTAGTATTGGCGGTCTTTATAAATGACCCAAAGGCGCGCCCGCTGTAACAGGCCAAACTGCACCCCTCTCTTGTGCAGCACTGCCTTCGACCGGTTATAACCAGCCCTCTTTTTCGCCACCTCCGCACTCCAGTCCTGGTAAATTCGGACCCCCGCGTTCCCCCACCTGCTGCTCCTCTCCTTCTTAGCCCACCTCAGCGCACATTCTCGGTCGACGAAGCGGTGAAACCGCACCAGCACCGCCCTTGGCAGCTCGTTCGGCTTGGGCCTTCTCACCAACACTCGATGGATCCCCTCCAGCTCCAAGGGCCCTTGAAAGGACCCCGCTCCCATTAGCGAGTTCAGCATCGTGACCACGTAGGCCCCCAAGTCCGATCCCTCCAGTCCCTCCGGGAGGCCCAGGATTCGCAAATTCGTCTGCCGCGAGCGGTTCTCCATTTCCTCCATCCTCGCCTGCCATTTCTTGTGGAGCGCCTCCTGAGACTCCACCTTCACTGCCAGGCCTAGGATTTCGTCCTCATTCTCCGAGGCCTTTTGCCAGACCTCGCGGATCTCTGCCCCCTGGGCCGTCTGAGTCGCTGTCAGCTGGTCAAGCGAGCCTTTAGCGGTTCCAACAGCTCAGCTTTCAGCTCCCTGAAGCAGCGATGGAGCAGCTCATGCTGCTCCTGCGCCCACTGCCACCACGCTGCCGATTCCCCGCCCGCCGCCATCTTGGTCTTCCTCCCTCGCACCTTTCTCTGCTCCAAAACCAATTTTTTTGACCGCCCCGCTCCTGGTTCAGTCCATCCATCGGCAGAGAGGCGCAGCTGATGTCTTCCCACACCGGAAAAAGTCCGACCAGCGCCGTTACGGGCCCTTAAAAGAGTCCGAAAAAAGGGGAGCCTCCGAACGTGGGGCTTAGCTCCTCATCACCGCAACCGGACGCAGCTGATCTAAGCTGGTTGATAAGATCTTATGATTATGCGAATGATCTGAGAACTCCACAGGAAGTGCTTGAGCTTCTGTGCTTTGGTCGTCAACTACAGATATGCAATTTCCCCGTATAAGTTGAGAAGTGTTAACAAAATGGTTGTCTTTAGTGGCAGCATTTTTTAAGATCCATAACTGGTTTGTTGGCACCCATTTTGGATAACATGTCATGTTAGTTGGGGATCCAACAATACCAACTCCCAATACTTCCAGCTGCACAGGGGCACTAGACAAGGATGCCCACTGTCCCCGCTGCTGTTCGCACTAGCAATCGAACCGCTAGCAATCGCGCTCAGGGCAGCAAAAAATTGGAGGGGGATCCGAAGGGGAGGTAGAGAGCACAGAGTCTCACTCTATGCGGATGATCTGCTCCTCTATATCTCGGACCCACAAAGCAGCATGGACGGAATCATAGCGCTCCTGAAAGAGTTTGGAGCCTTCTCGGGCTACAAACTCAACATGAGCAAAAGTGAGATCTTCCCAGTACACCCGCAAGGGAGGGAGGGGGGGGGGGGGGGGGGGGGGGGGAGGGGGGGGGGGGGGCAGCACTAAAGGGGCTGCCGTTCAAACAAGCCCGAAATAAATTCCGCTACCTGGGGATCCAAATAGCCCATGACTGGAAAGGGATCCACAAATGAAACCTCACCAGCCTGACGGAGGAAGTTAAAAAGGACCTGCAAAGATGGAACACACTCCCGCTCTCCCTCGCGGGGAGAGTCCAGACGATCAAAATGAACGTACTGCCCAGGTTCCTTTTCCTGTTTAGATCCATTCCGATCTACATCCCCAAGGCCTTTTTCAAAGCGCTGGACAAACATATCATGGCGTTCGTATGGGGGGGTAAAAATGCTAGGATCCCAAAGAAGGTCATACAAAAAACAAAATCCAGGGGGGGGGCTAGCCCTCCCGAATCTACAATTCTACCACTGGGCGGCAACAGCCGAGCGAGTAAGGGGATGGATCCAGGAGCCAGAAGTCGAGTGGGTGCGTGCGGAGGAGGCCTCCTGCATGGGGACCTCCCTCCGGGCCCTCGCCACGGCAGCACTCCCATCCCCACCCAAAAAACACTCCACCAGCCCAGTGGTGACAGCCACCCTCCAATCCTGGAACCAACTGCGGCAGCAATTTGGCCTGTACAAAATGTCGGACAAGGCTCCCATCTGCAACAACCATAGGTTCAAACCAGCACTGACTGACGCCACCTTCAAAAGGTGGAGGCAGGACGGAGGGACACTGACAGGCAGGGACCTATACACGGACGACAGGATCGCAACACTGGACGAACTGACAGAGAAATTTCAGCTAGCTGGGGGGAACGAGCTACGGTACCTGCAGCTCAAAAACTTCCTACGAAAGGAGACAAGGACGTACCCACAACCGCCACGACAGACACTACTGGAAGACCTACTGGACGCAAGTATCCTAGAGAAAGGGAACTGTAGTGACATGTATGACCGACTGGTAGATAGGGACGACACCGTACTGGACGCAACAAGAAGGAAATGGGAGGACGACCTGGGGATGGAGATAGGGTGGGGACTCTGGAGCGAAGCACTGCATAGGGTCAACTCCACCTCCACGTGCGCAAGGCTCAGCCTGACGCAACTAAAAGTGGTACATAGAGCCCACTTAACGAGAAACCGTATGAGTAGGTTCTTCCCGGAGGTGGAGGACAAATGTGAGCGGTGCCAAAGAGGCCCGGCCAACCACGCCCACATGTTCTGGTCTTGCCCCAGACTTGTGGAGTACTGGACAGCCTTCTTCGAGGCTATGTCAAAAGTGGTGGGGGTGAGGGTGGAGCCATGCCCGATAGTGGCGGTCTTCGGGGTTTCAGACCAGCCAGATCTATTCCTGGGGAGGAGGGCGGACGCCCTTGCCTTTGCCTCCCTGATTGCCCGCCGTAGAATCCTGTTTGGCTGGCGGTCAGCAGCACCACCCAGAGCTGCAGACTGGCTGTCCGACCTCTCGGAATCTCTCCAAATGGAGAAAATCAAATTCGCCATCCGAGGGTCGGACGACGGCTTCCACAGAACGTGGGAGCCATTCATGCAACTGTTCCGGGACCTGTTTGTGGCCAACGTACATGAGGAAGAATAGTCGGGTGGCCAAGAACCAGGGGAAAATGGACGGGAATTGGGGGGGGGGGGGGGGGGGGGGGGGGCTACGGGCTCGGTATGGGTGTTTGATGGCAAGCCAAGGCCCAAAACCAAACTATAAATAAATGCCTATAGACATGTGCCTCGGCCATATTGGGGAATGTAAAATATGTATGCTGGCTAAAGGGGGCGGCCACAATTATTGTTATGAAGATGCTTACCTGTAAATATTCATGTTAAATTTTTGTGTTTTCCTTTTTTTTTTACTCTCTCTAATAACTTGTAATTTGTCATATATAAAATATGAAAACTCAATAAAAAAACATTTATAAAAAAAATGTTAGTTGGGGATTTGATTCCTTGTTAATTAAGAAGCTGCAATTTGGGGTGGTGTACCCGGCGAGGTTGTGGGTACCACAGACTCAAAGGATCACGTCTTCAATACGACAGATCAGGCAGAGGCCTTCATTAGAGAAAAGACGTTCGGGTCGCTTTGTGATGGACTGTTTGGGCCTCTGGGTATGAAAGGGTGATGTCTCTGTTCTGTACTTGTAACCCACAAAGGCATGTGTTTTTGGTCTTGTTGGGGGGAGGGATGCGGTTTAATAAAGATAAGGGGATGGTCCTGTGTGTTTTGGAGGGGAAAGAGGCTTGTTAATGATAGTGGGGTTTGGGTCTGTTGGTAGGGAATTATGGGGTGGGCCTTGGTTGGGGGCCATTTTGAGAGTGTTGAGGAGAGGCTAGTGGAGTGGGGGTTAGTAAGAGGGTATGGTTTTAGGTGGGGACGGTGGCGACAGACCAGGCGGTTGTTATGTGATGGTTGCAGACACACTGGAGTGGAAGGCAGTGGTGTTAGTGACCATGTATGCCCTGAATTGGGCCAATGTTTAATTTATGGAGAGGCTGTTGGCTGCCATTCCACAGCTGAACAGACCAGCTGATTTTAGGAGGGGATTTTAACTGTGTTTTAGATCAAAGTTGGACTTCTCCAGGCCAAGGTCACTATCGCTTCGGGGTTGGCCATTCATAGATGAAGCAGGAGGGGTGGATCCCTGGCAGCTTGTGAACCCAGGGGGTAAGGAGTTTTTTTTCCCCTTGATGCATACGGTGTACTCTAGGATTGACTTTTCCCCCCCCCCCCCCGTCCTTACTCTCTCCCTCTCGCGCTCCCTCTATGCAAACCCCTGCCTTCTCTCCCGTTCGGGCAAACCCTGCCTTCTCTCCCGTTCGGGCAAACCCCTGCCTTCTCTCCCGTTCGGGCAAACCCCTGCCTTCTGTCCCGTTCGGGCAAACCCCTGCCTTCTCTCCCGTTCGGGCAAACCCCTGCCTTCTCTCCCGTTCGGGCAAACCCCTGCCTTCTCTCCCGTTCGGGCAAACCCCTGCCTTCTCTCCCGTTCGGGCAAACCCCTGCCTTCTCTCCCGTTCGGGCAAACCCCTGCCTTCTCTCCCGTTCGGGCAAACCCCTGCCTTCTCTCCCGTTCGGGCAAACCCCTGCCTTCTCGCCCGTTCGGGCAAACCCCTGCCTTCTCGCCCGTTCGGGCAAACCCCTGCCTTCTCGCCCGTTCGGGCAAACCCCTGCCTTCTCGCCCGTTCGGGCAAACCCCTGCCTTCTCGCCCGTTCGGGCAAACCCCTGCCTTCTCTCCCGTTCGGGCAAACCCCTGCCTTCTCTCCCGTTCGGGCAAACCCCTGCCTTCTCTCCCGTTCGTGCAAACCCCTGCCTTCTCTCCCGTTCGGGCAAACCCCTGCCTTCTCTCCCGTTCGGGCAAACCCCTGCCTTCTCTCCCGTTCGGGCAAACCCCTGCCTTCTGTCCCGTTCGGGCAAACCCCTGCCTTCTCTCCCGTTCGGGCAAACCCCTGCCTTCTCTCCCGTTCGGGCAAACCCCTGCCTTCTCTCCCGTTCGGGCAAACCCCTGCCTTCTCTCCCGTTCGGGCAAACCCCTGCCTTCTCTCCCGTTCGGGCAAACCCCTGCCTTCTCTCCCGTTCGGGCAAACCCCTGCCTTCTCTCCCGTTCGGGCAAACCCCTGCCTTCTCTCCCGTTCGGGCAAACCCCTGCCTTCTCTCCCGTTCGGGCAAACCCCTGCCTTCTCTCCCGTTCGGGCAAACCCCTGCCTTCTCTCCCGTTCGGGCAAACCCCTGCCTTCTCTCCCGTTCGGGCAAACCCCTGCCTTCTCTCCCGTTCGGGCAAACCCCTGCCTTCTCTCCCGTTCGGGCAAACCCCTGCCTTCTCTCCCGTTCGGGCAAACCCCTGCCTTCTCTCCCGTTCGGGCAAACCCCTGCCTTCTCTCAACTGTGAGAAAATTTTCTCAACTCTAAGAAACCACGTAATGTCACTAACCCATGCCCCCGACTTTGTGGGTTCCGAATCACTCCAACCTAGTAACATCCATCTCCGGGCCACCAGGGAGGCATAGGCCAGGACATTGGCCTCTCTCACCCCCTGGGCGCCCGGATCATCCGACGCACCAAAGATCGCCACCACTGGACTCAGCACAACCCTCTCCTTTAAAACTTCTGTCACGACGTCAGCAAATCCTTGCCAGAAACCCCTCTGCCTTGGACATACCCAAGACATATGGACATGGTTCGCAGGACCGCCTGCGCAGCGCCCACACCTATCCTCCACCCTCTTGAAGAACCTGCTTATCCGGGCCACCAGTATGTGCGCCCTGTGGACCACCTTAAATTGTGTGAGGCTGAGCCCGGCACATGAGGATGCATTGACGAGCCTCCTCCCATTATGGGAGGGCCTCCTCCCATAATCCAGCCTCCACCTCCCCACTCAACTGTTCATAGAATCATAGAATTTACAGTGCAGAAGGAGGCCATTTAGCACATCCAAGTCTGCACCGGCTCTTGGAAGGAGCACCCCACTTAAGGCCACACCTCCACCCTATCCCAGTAAACCAGTAACCCTACCTAACCAATCCACCTAAGCTGCACTTCTTTGGACTGTGGGAGGAAAGCCGAGCACCCGGAGAAAACCCACGCAGACACGGGGAGAACGTGTAGACACGACACAGACAGTGACCCAAGCCAGGAATCAAACTTGGGACCCTGGAGTTGTGAAGCAACTGTGCTAACCACTGTGCTACCATGCTGCCCATTGTGCTACTCACTTCTTCTCACTTTCTCTTCTCCTCCACTATCGGGACTCCCTCCCACTCCATCAGTTCCCGTAGATCTCTGAAACCTTCCCTTCACCTACTCCTGTTCACGACACCACCTTCTCCTGTGCCCTTGGTGCGGCAGGTGTGGGAGGATCGATACCTGCCTCCGCACAAAATCCCTCACTTGCAGGTACCGGACACCTGGGAACTCGACTCCTCCAAGCTCAAGAAGCCCTCATCAATAAAAAGATCTTCAAATCTCTCGATCCTGCCCGCTGCCACCTCCGGAACCCCCCATCCAGCCCCCTCAGAGCAAACTGTTGATTACCACATATCGGTGCTCACACTGACGCCCCCTCCAACCTCATATGCTGCCTCCACTGTCCCCACACTCTCAGGACTGGAGTACCTGACTGACGAGAACGGCAGAGGTTCCGTTAACAGTGCCCCTAAACACGTGTCCTGACATGAGGCCTCCTCCACCTGCTCCCACACTGACCCCTTCCCCCCACTACCCATTTCCTGACCATCGCAATATTCGCCGCCCAATAATAATTTATAAAATTCGGAAGACACCCCCCCCCCCCCCCCCCCCCCCCCCTCACTGTCTGTAACCGCCCAGCCAATGGCAACGGAAACGCATTCCACCTCAACCCAACCAACCCAGATTCAAATTATGCAGCTGCTCCCACTCCTGTGCCACCTGGATACCCAAACACTGAAAGCTCGCCGATGAGAATCCAGGTCAGGGATTCGCCCCAGCACCCACCTCATAAATTCAATATTGTCCCAGTTCGGGGCACAGATGTTCACCAGCAGCACCGGCACCCCTCCGGTTTCACGCTCATCATAGCATACCAGGGGCTGGTTTAGCTCAGTGGGCTAAATTGCTGGCTTTTAAAGCAGGCCAGCAGCACGGTTCGATTCCCGTACTAGCCTCCCCGGACAGGCGCTGGAATGTGGCGACTAGGGGCTTTTCACAGTAACTTCATTGAAGCCTACTCGTGACAATAAGCGATTTTCATTCATTTCATACCTTCCCTCAGAGTCTGCCACTATACTTTCCACTTCAAACGCCACCCACTTATTGATCAAAATCGCCACCCCCCAGGATTGACTTCTTCATGATGGGTAAGACTTTGCTCCCGGGGTGCGAAGTATTGGTGGTGGTCATTTCAGACCTGCGCCTCATTGGCTGTTTTTGAAGCTGGAGACGGGTCAGGCACAGTGTACGCGGTGGCGATTGGATGAAATGAAAAAAATGAAATGAAAATCGCTTATTGTCACAAGTAGGCTTCAAATTAAGTTACTTTGAAAAGACCCTAGTCGCCACATTCCAGCGCGTGTTTGGGGAGGCTGGTGCGGGAATTGAACCCGCGCTGCTGGCCTTGTTCTGCTTTACAAACCAGCTGTTAGCCCACTGTGCTAAACCAGCCCCTGTGGGTTTGCTGGCTGACCTTGGGTTCTGTGTTAAGATTTCTAGGGTCGCTTTCGGGGGTGTGGGTTGGAGGGGGGAGGATTTCGGACATATACCAAGTGATGCAGGAGGTAGACGAGGCCTCGGTGGAGGAGCTGAAGGGTAAATGGGAAGAGGAGCTGGGTGAGGAGATTGAGGAGGGGACGTGGGTCGATGCTCTGGAAAGAGTGAACTCCTCTTCATGTGCGAGGCTTAGCCTCATACAGTTCAAGGTGCTACATAGGGCTCATATGACCGGGACGAGGATGAGTAGGTTCTTTGGGGGCGAAGACAGGTGTACTAGGTGCTCTGGGAGCCCAGCGAACCATGCCCATATGTTCTGGGTGTGCCCAGCGCTGGGGGAATTTTGGAAGGGGGTAGCAAACACGGTGTCGAGGGTGGTAGGATCCAGGGTCAAGCCAGGCTGGGGATTCGCAATATTTGGGGTTGCAGTGGAGCCGGGAGTGCAGGAGGCGAAAGAGGCCGGTGTTCTGGCCTTTGCGTCCCTAGTAGCCTGGTGGAGGATTCTTCTTCAGTGGAAGGATGCGAGGACTCCCAAGTGTGGAGGCCTGGATCAACGATATGGCGGGGTTCATCAAATTGGAGAGGGTGAAATTTGCCCTGAGGGGATCAGTACAGGGGTTTTTCAGGAGGTGGCAGCCTTTCCTAGATTTCCTGGCAGAACGGTAGGGAAATAGGCCGGCAGCAGCATCCCGGGCGGGGGGGGGGGGGGGGGGGGGGGGGGGGTCGTTTCGGTGGGTCGGGTTGAAGGGGCGTGTACATGTGTTCTTTGGTTATGACGGGTGTTAATCTCTTTCTTCTTTTTGTATTTAATGGGGGGGGGGGGGGGGTTTGTTTTTGTTTTTCTTAGTTAATATTTTTTTTTGTTTGTTAATATTTTCTGTTATTGATATTTTGTGAAAATCTGAATAAAAATTATTTAAAAAAAAAGATTTTAGGGTCATAGGGGATACATGACATGGAATGAAAATGGGAAGGACTCGTCCTCTATTGTGTGGGGAGGCGTTAGAAGCGGTGATCAGGAGAGAGGTATTTTCAAATAAGGCTCCTGTGGATAGGGAGACAAGACAAGAGTGCTGGAGTTGGTGGATAGGGAGTATGCGAATAATCCTACGCCAGAGGGCACTCAGGAAGAAGTTGCAAATGCATTTTGATCTGTTATCCACAGGTCGGGTAATGCATCAGCTGCGGTGGGTAAAGGGGGCGGGTTACGAGTATGGGGGAGAAGGCTAGTTGCCTGTTTGCTCATCAGTTAAGGCAGCAAGAAGCAACTAAGGAAATGGTGCACGTGCAGGAGTCTGGGAGTTGAGGGGGGGGAGGGGGCGAGAAAGGGAGGGAAAAGAGAGATTGGTGTCTGCCCTAGAGAAGATTAATAGGGTGTTTCATAGGGCTGTATAAGTCAGAGACACCGAATGCTGGAGCAGGAGATGTTGTGGTTCTCAGAGGGGTTGGAGTATCCTCATGTACGGGAGGAGTTGAGGGAAGAATTGGAGGCACGATTGGGGTTGGAGGATATGCGCATGGCTTTGGGGAAGCTGAACTTTACTAGTTTGGCGAGTAGGGTGAGGGCGGATTTGCAGAGATGGGACAGCCTTCCATTGTCTCTGGCAGGCCGGGTACAGGTGATTTAAGATGAATATCTTGCCAAGATTTATGTTCTTGTTTCAGTGGTTTCTGGTCTTTCTGTCTAGAGTGTTCTTTCGGGGGCGGCATGGTGGCGCAGTGGTTAGCAATGCTGCCTCGCGGTGCGGAGGACCTGGGTTTCATTCTGACCGCGGATCAATGTGTGGAGTTTTCACATTCTCCCTGCATCTGCGAGGATCTCACCCCCACAACCCAGATAAGTGTGCAGGCTAGGTGGATTGGCCACACTAAATTGGAAAAATAATAATTGGGTGCTCTAAATATATATTTTTTAAAGTGTTTTTTCGGGGTCTGGATCGGCTCATAATGGGGTTTATGTGGGCGGGGTGGGTTGGCTGCCTCTGATTCGGAGGTGGATTTTGCAGAGGGAGAAGCAGGCGGTGGGGTGGGTGGGGGGGGGGGGGCTGGTGCTGTCAAACCTGTTCTTTTACTATTGGACGGCCAATGCAGAGAAAGTGTTGGGTTGGTTCGGAGACCAGGACGTTGTCTGGGTACGGATGGAGTCAGGGTAATGTTAGGAGGCATTGGTCGTTGGTGGCGGCTATGCTGCGTTTCGCTCCAGTGAAGTATTCGTCGAACCCCCAGTTAGGCGGCAGCTTTGCCAGCATTTCAAGCTGGGGGGGGGGGGGTCAAAGTGATCCCCTATCTGTGTTAAGCATTTGTTTCAGCCGGGAAAAATTGATGCCACTTTTGCAGGGAGGAAACGTAAGCGGCTGGAGTGGGTAAAGGACTTATTTTTGGAGGGCGATTTTTGGAGAGTTGGTTTGCTGACTGAGAGGAATTGAGGGAGAAGGTAGCCCTTGGTAGGATGGTGTTCAGGTACTTTCAGGTGCATTATTGCGTCCAGCGGGTGTTCTCGACATTCCCGGTGGCGCCATTGTTCACTTTGCTGGAGAGAATTGTTTCATGTGCAGATCGGTGGAGGATAGCACATCTGGATTCTATGGACAGATCATGGAGGAAGAGCAGGTTTTGGTGGAGGAGGTGAAGGCTTGGTGGAAGGAGGAGCTGGGTCTCATTTTGGAGGATGAGGGTGTGGAGTGAGTCTCCCCGTAGGGTGAATGCTACGGCATCCTGCCTGAGGTTAAGTTTGATACAACCAAAGGTGGTGTTCAGAGTGCATCTCACTAAAGCTAGACTCAGTTGATTTTTTGAGGGGGTTAAAGACAGGTGTGAACGGTGCTCTAGGTAGCCTGCGAACCATACGTAAATGTTCAGATCCTGCCTCAAGTTGGGGGTTTTGGGAACCTCTTCTTTTTTTTAAAAAAAGAACCCCATGAAGGGGCAACTTAGCGTGGTCAATCTGCCTACCTTGCACACCTTTGGGTTGTGGGGGTGAGACCAACGCAGACACTGGGAGAATGTGCAAACTCAGGGTGGCATGCGGCGCAGTGGTTAACACTGGGACTGCAGCGCTGAGGACCCGGTTTGAACCTGGGTCACTGTCCATGTCCGAGTTAGAGACGGGCGGCACCACCTAGTGCTGCAGCATGGCTGGGTTATTTTAAAAGTATTTTTATTCAAAATTTTTTGTATTTAAAGCACACAACAGTACAAAATAAAACCAACACAAAACCCTAAACCTGACAGACCGCCCACCCCAAGCAGCTGATGGTAATCCACTCCTTGAAATGTCGTATAAACAAACCCCATCTCTTAGTGGTGTCCTCTTGCATGAGACGCAAAAAGTTGGTTTACAGGTGATGAAGAAGGCGAATGGAGTTTTGTCCTTCATTGCTAGAGGGATGGAGTTTAAGACTAGGGAGGTTATGCTTCAACTGTATAAGGTGTTAGTGAGGACACACCTGGAGTATTGTGTTCAGTTTTGGTCTCCTTACCTGAGAAAGGATGTACTGGCGCTGGAGGGTGTGTAGAGGAGATTCACTAGCTTAATCCCAGAGCTGAGGGGGTTGGATGACGAGGAGAGGTTGAGTAGACTGGGACAGTACTCGATGGAATTTAGGAGGATGCAGGGGGAGCTTATAGTAACATATAAAATGATGAAGGGAATAGATAGGATAGATGAGGGGAGGTTTCCACTGACAGGTGAAAGCAGAACTTGGGGGCATAGCTTCAAAATAAGGGGAAGTTTTGGACTGAGTTTAGGAGGAACTTCTTCACCCAAAGGGCTGTGATTCTATGGAATTCCCTGCCCAGTGAAGTAGTTGAGGCTCCTTCATTAAATGTTTTCAAGATAAAGATAGATAGTTTTTTGAAGAATAAAGGAATAAAGAGTGATGGTGTTCGGGTGGGAAAGTGGAGCTGAGTCCACAAAAGATGAGCCATGATCTCATTGAATGGTGGAACAGGCTCGAAGGGCCAGATGGCCTACTCCTGCTCCTAGTTATGGAACATCTCCTCCAACACCGCTGCCAGCTTATCCAGAAAGGTTTTTATAAAATTCCACCAGGAAACCATCCGGCCCCTGTGCCTTACCCGTTGACATCTTCCCTATCGCCACCTGCACTTCTACCCCCACTGGCTCCTCCAACCCTACCCTCTCCTCCTCTCGTACTTCGGGACACTCAAACTGCCCCCAAAATTCCCTTGTGTGGCTCATCCTCCGGAGGCTCTGACTTATGCAAATTCTTACAGGACTCCTCAATTGCCTTGTTTACTTGCTCTGGTGCCACCACCAAATCCTTGAAACACATTTGTGTACTGGCGAAAAGAATTAGTAATAATAATAAATCGCTTATTGTCACAAGTAGGCTTCAAATGAAGTTGCTGTGAAAAGCCCCTAGTCGCCACATTCCGGCACCTGTTCGGGGAGGCTGGTACGGGAATTGAACCATGCTACTGGGCTGCCTTGGTCTGCTTTAAAGCCAGCTTTAGCCCTGTGCTAAACCAGCCCCATTTAAGCAGTGGTTCCCAATCTATATTATATGGCGCACTTGCGTACTAAAAATCATTTGAGGCACACCTCCTATTTTCCTCCAATTGAATTGCTCTCTCTCAAAGTCCTTTTATCTTTAAAACCTCCTAAAAACATGTCAAGACACCATTTAATACAAAGTAGTTTAAGAAGTTTACAACGAAAGCCTGAGCTTTCTTAACTTGCATGCCAAAAACAATATGGGACCCTATTTCCCTTTTCTTAACTTTGTTAGTTCCTGTTTCTTACCTCTGTTGTCTTTCCTGACTGAGAACCTTTTTTTTAACTTCTCCCTGTCTTCTTTCCTATTTTAGCCAGGAAAGGGCTGCACATGCGCGGTTTGGAATGTTTTATGTTGGTTATCCAAACCGTGCATGTGCTGACCGGAAAGGGCCACGCAGCCGCAGTTCTGATTTTTTACAACAGTTAGGCCCATGTGTATAACCAGTGTTAAATTCCGAACCACACGTGTGGCCAATTCCCAGCTGGTGCATGCACGGTTTGGATGACTAACATAAAACATTCCGAACCACGCATATGAGGCCCATTTCGAGCCGGCACATGCGTGGAAGGCCCGAGGTTCATCGGGTGAAGATTAGATTTTGTTTATTTCTATGAATGAGTAATCATTTTGAACAGCAGTTGGCACATCTTGACATTCGAGGCTATGGACCAAGTGCTGGCAAATGGGATTAAGATTGGCAGATCAAGTGTCTTTCATGCGGCGGTGCAGATTCGATGGGCCGAAGGGATTTTGTGCACTGTATTTTTCTGTGATTCTGAGTGTGTTGTTATTTTGCGGCACACTTGGCCTCTACATTAAAGCATGCTACATCTACATAATGCCATAAAAAGTTGCAAATAATGTGTACAGCTCCAGCAATTCAAACTTGTAAGAGAATAAAAAAATAAGTTGATTAAAAGGTTAAGTCTTGTAAAGCGCTCAAAATAAATATGAGTAAGAATATTTGCCTCGGGCGCAACTGGTAGTCTGGGCACACATTTTGAGACTTTATTTTACCTTGAGTATCTGCTCAAACCCATTTGGATTGGTTTCTTGGTAAAGTTAAATTAATACATATAATAAACCCGTCCACCATCTACTGGGCCCAAGTAAGGAGTGTGATGGAATACCCCCCACTTGCTTGGATGAGTGCAGTTCCAGCAACACTCAAAAGCTTAACACCACCAAGAACAAAGCAATTGTGTGATTAATGTCCCTTGCACAAACATTCACTCCCTCCATCGCCAGTGCACAGTAGCAGCATTGTGTACCATCGACAAGATGCACTGCAGGAAACTCACCAAGGCTCCTGAGACAGCAGCTTCCAAACCCACGACCACTGCCATCTAGGAGGACAAGGTCAGCAGATACATGGGAACCCCACCACCTGGAGGTTCCCCTCCAAGTCACTCACTACCTGACTTGCAAGTTCGCCACCGTTCCTTCACTGCCACTGGATCAAAATCCTGAAATTCCCTCCCTAATAGCACTATGGGTTTACCTGCACCACATGGAGCAGTTCAAGAAAGCAGTTCACTGCCACCATCACGAGAGCAGTTATGGATGGGCAATAAATGCTGGCCTAGCCAGTAATGTCTACATCGTATGAATTAGTAGAACAAATTCTGAGGGTGGGTTGATCACATGAAATGAAAATCGCTTAGTGTCACGAGTAGGCTTCAAATGAAATTACTGTGAAAAGCCCCTAGTCACCACATTCCGCTGCCTGCTCGGGGAGGCTGGTTCGGGAATTGAACCCGTGCTGCTGGCCTGCCTTTGTCTGCTTTCAAAGCCAGCGATTTAGCCCAGTGCTAAACAGATGACCTTTTTAAAAAAAAATTTAGAGTACCCAATTAGTTTTTTCCAATGAAAGGACAATTTAGCCAATCCCTGCCTATCCAGTACATCTTTGGGATGTGAGGGTGAGACCCAGGCAGACACTGGGAGAATGTGAAAACTCCACACTGACAGTGACATGGGACCGGGATCGGATCCGGGTCCGGGATTGAACGCGGGTCCTCAGTGCTGTGAGGCAGCAGTGCTAACCACCGTGCCACCTAAAAATTACTTTTAAATAACAGAACAATTTGCCATTTATGTTGGGGTACAGTCTTCAGCTTCCGAGTAAATGAAATCATATTCAAAAGTTTTTAGATCATGCCGTTGTGTATTAATGTGCCTAAAACAACTAACATCAGCGTAAGCTTCCATTGGTGATTAGCTGGGGTGGGGGCCAATTTTGTGGCCAGCTTCTAGCACAAAATTTTTTAAACTAGCGAAAAGATTGTGGAACTCAAATTGCACCAAATGTAATTTGTGTTCAAAATTCATTGAACGTCCCCAGTTCGAATGCCAGCCCTGGGTCCCTGTCCATGTGGAGTTTGCACATTCTCCCCGTGTCTGCATGGGTTTCGCCCCCATAGCCCCCCCCAAAAAAAGATGTGCTGGTTAGTTGGATTGGCCACACTAAATTGCCCCTTAATTGGGAAAAAAAATAATTGGGTACTCTAAATTTAAAAGAAAAATTAATTGATCGTTCGTATGAATTATGCCAATTCCATTTTTAAAATTATTTTTTAATTTTTTAAAGTAAATTTAGAGTACCCAATTCTTTTTTTCCAATAAAGGGGCAATTTTTTGGACATCGTGCAAGTATCTCCTTATGTGACTCGGTGTCAATTCCTTTGTTCAAAAGGCCCTTTTGAAGTGCCTTGGGATATTTTACTGCATTAAAGATAATATACAAATGCAAGTTGTTGTTTGTGGTGCACTCATTCCTTAGCAGTAGTGAGTAAATTCTGTGTACATGGATTAGGCTGATTTGGTTCTTCATCCGGAGAGTTGTGGCGTGCACAATCCATGAATCCGTTAACTTGAATATTTTAATGTCCGACTGATTTCAAATCTTCTTGTAAATAATCTGAACATCCTTTTTGGCACAGTTTGTGTTCATGATCGCATCTGAGGAAGTGCTGCTGACTAATTCATACAGTAGAAACTTGAGCATCCAGGATCATCAACTTTTATCAAGAGTGTTTCATTTTTTTTTAATAAACATTTTATTGAGGTATTTTTGGTATTAGAACAACAAAATAAACAATGTACATGAAACTATAAAGATAGTGCAAAAGCCGTCTCCCTCCCACCTTTATTAACCCCCTACTCTAAGCTAAACTAACCCCGCCCTTCTGCTGACGATTAATTTTCAGTGAAGAAGTCGATGAACGGTTGCCACCTCCGGGCAAACCCTAATAGTGACCCTCTCAAGGCGAACTTGATTTTCTCCAAACAGAGAAAGCTAGCCATGTCCGATAGCCAGGTCTCTGACTTCAGGGGCTTTGAGTCCCTCCAAGCTAATAGTATCTGTCCCCGGGCTACCAGGGAAGCAAAGGGTAGAATGTCTGCCTCTTTCTCCTGGATTCCCGGGTCTTCCGACACCCGGAAAAGCACCACCTCTGGACTCAGCGCCACCTTTGTTTTTAACACCGTGGACATGACATCTGCAAACCCCTGCACACTGCTAAATCGCTGGCTTTGAAAGCAGACCAAGGCAGGCCAGCAGCACGGTTCAATTCCCGTACCAGCCTTCCCGAACAGGCGCCGGAATGTGGCGACTAGGGGCTTTTCACAGTAACTTCATTTGAAGCCTACTTGTGACAATAAGCGATTTTCATTTTTTCATTTCAAATCCCCTCAGCTTCAGGCATGTCCAGAACATGTGGACATGGTTCGCTGGTCTTCCCGCACATTTTGCACACCTGTCTTCCACCCCACAGAAGTTGCTCATCTGGGCCACTTTCACGTGAGCCCGAAGAATGATCTTTTTAAAAAATAAATTTAGAGTACCCAATTCATTTTTCCAATTAAGGAGCAATTTAGTGTGGCCAATCCACCTAGCCTGCACATCTTTGGATTGTGTGGCGAAACCCACGCAGACACGGGGAGAATGTGCAAACTCCACATGGACAGTGACCCAGAGCTGGGATTGAACCTGGGACCTCGGCGCCGTGGGGCAGCAGGGCTAACCCACTGCGCCACCGTGCTGCCCCCGAAGAACGATCTTGAATTGTATCTGGCTGAGCCTGGCACATGTTGCGAATGCGTTGACTCTATTCAACACGTCAGCCCATAGACCATCCTTTATCTCTCCTCCCAGCTCCCCCTCCCACTTGCGCTTCATCTCCTCGGTCTGCGTCTCTTCTGACCCCATAAGTTCCTTGTAATGTCAGAGACACTCCCTTCTCCTACCCACCCTCTGGAAACTACCCTGTCCTGAATCCCCCTTAGCGGTTGGAGCGGGAAGGATGACACCTGATTACGTAGGAAGTCCCGCACCTGCAGATATCTGAACTTGTTTCCCCTCGCCAACCCAAACTTCTACTCCAGCGCCCTCAAACTCGGAAAGCTCCCCTCTATAAACATATCCCCCATCCTCTCAATCCCTGCTCTCCGCCATATCCGGGACCCCCCCCCCCCCAATCCATACTTCCCGGGACAAACCGGTGACTATTACAGATTGGGCACCAGACTGATGCTCCCTTTGCTCCCGCATGTCTCCTCCATTGCCCCCAGACTCTCGGGGCCGCCACCACCACGGGGCTGGTGGAGTACCATGGCGGCAGCAACGGCAGAGGCGCAGTTACCAATGCCCCCAGACTGGTGCCATTGTATCAAGCCGCCTCCATACACTCCCATCAAGAGTATTTCATTTTTAATCATTATTGTGCTCCAGAGAAATACCAGTTTGGTGCACTGAGATTATCAAGAAAAAAAAAATAGTCCTTTCCAAATGTTATAATGATGAAGATAGCAGTTTCCTCAGGGCAAAACTTGACGAAACTCTTCTTTGAAATAGATGATTACATCTGTGTTTTTAAATGTTCAGTATTTGGGCTCCATCCTTCATATTTATTTTGTAGCAGTCTCTGATAATTTCAGGCACTGCATCTGATAAATTTCAATTGAAATGAATTTGATCTTTGACCAGTAAGATTTTTGGTTAACATAGCTTCTGGAGTTCTATCTGGAATCTAGCATTGTGGAATGTTTTCACTCAATTTTTAAAAAAATGTATAAAATCACCAAAGTGCTGAGATTTTCGAAGATCAGGGTTTAGAACACTTAAAAAAAATACATATTGGAGTTGTTCTCCCTCCGAGGAGCGATACATTGCATGCTTTGACACTGAGCTTTATAAGGTTGGTGTAAGCCCTATTGCGATCCTAGACCAGACCCCAACGGTGGCTAGGATACTGAACAGAAACCCCAATATTTTATTTTAATTTTGTAAGACTGAGGAAAGGATACTTTGCTCCAGGAGTTAATGCATGAAGAAATTGGGATATGGTATATTCAAACAAAACTTTATTACTAACACAGGATTAAAATCTTTAATATCACACCAGAAAATAGCTTACATTGCCCCTTAAACAATACTACTCAATACATTGCTTAAACAAGAAAATAAACCATCACCGCTCCCAATCTACCTCAAATACTAATGGCACAGAGGAATACTTGCTTTACAGAGTTATTCTTTGAGAAAGATATCTCTTGACACTGCTTTACTGGAAAGATCTGACTCTTGTCAGAACTTCTGGCTGTTTGTCTTCAAAAACTGTTTCAACTGGCTTGTTTCAGCTCTCTCCTGTCTTCAGATAAGTCTGCATTGCTTTAAATACTGTTAATCTCTTTAAACTAATATATGGTGAGAGCAGAAATGCCTCACTTCTGAACACAGCTTCATTGAGCTCGGAACTGAACTGAAAATGCTTTCTCAAAAAGCAATGACATAATTTCACCAAGCTGAAAAACTGACTCCCCAGGGAATCCCCTTGATCAAAACAAAATTGCATTAGCCCAAGCTTTTTACGATGGTTAATTGCATCTCTGGCTCCTAAAAGCTTTGTTGTCTTTCAAACCAAAGATTCTTTTAAAGTATGACTTCAGCAGTCAAACGCACACTCTAACCCTTACTTCACCAAATATGTACAATACAATATGGCTGAAGTTCCTACATTCATCACTGTCCAAGTCTGATCTGATGTCAGTATTCCATAACAGGCTTAAAAATATTGCTATATTGCATTTGTGGGACAGGTGCTCTGGAATCATACCAGGTCAGCATATGTTCTAGGGGTCCATATGATGGCTTCTGATTTCTTAAAATTTGTGTTTGAGCAGGGTGCTGTGATAATTTGATTTAATGTTTGTTTACCTTGGCTAAGAAATCACATCTGTCAGTTGGAGCATTTCACAGTTTTACTCTGAAAATTCAAACTGCTGGTAATTTATTTTCTCATTTAACTTAGATTTTTAATTTCTGCTAATTTCATAAATTCTGTACAGTTGCAGTGTTTGCAGAAAAGATGGTTTGTGAAATTAAGATTGAGGCAAAAAGATCACGAGTGTATCAATCTTTTACATAGATTAGGCTTCATTACTGGTAGGAAGAATAGATGTAGCTGTTTCTGCTACCTTGCCCAAACCTAAAAGGGATGCTAATCTCAGTAAGTAAACAAAACACATGAGGTTGGGGCTAATACAGTTGAAAGAGGTGTTTTGAGTGCACCTTACAAGGGTGAGGATGAGCCGGCTCTTTGAGGGGGTAAAAGATGTGTGTGAACATTGCGGGGAGCCCCCTGTCCAAAGCTGGAGCATTACTGGAAGGAGGTGTTTAGGGTAATCTCTGAAGTGGTGCACGTGAACCTGGACCCGGGCCCTCGGGAGGCCATATTTGGGGTTGGAAACTGGTGCGGAGGCAGATGTTGTAGCTTTCGCCACGTTGATCGCCCGAAGGAGGATCCTGTTAATGTGGAGAGGTGTTCTGGCGTGGCGGGGGGACCTGCTGGAATTCTTGACGCTTGAAAAGGTCAAATTTGAACTGAGGGGAAGGATGGAGGGGTTTGACAATTCATGGGCATTATTCATTATGCACTTTCGAGAATTGGATCTCATCGAACATTAGGGGTGGGGGGTGTGGCTGGGAGGGTTGGGGGCAGAGGGACTGTATGTGTTAATGTTGACTATGGGTTATTCCTGATTCCTTTATGTCATTTGCTTATGTTAACATGTGGGCTAATGTCTGGGGTTTGGTGGGAGGATGGGATCGTTGTTATTGATATGGGGATTGACATTACATTCGTTACTGATTATTGGTTATTGCTGGGTGTAAATTTGGGAGAAAATGTGAAAAAGGAGGAGAATAAAAAATATTTTTAAAAAAAGTAAGCAAAACACTTTACTAAAGTTTCACATCTATTATCATTCCTGCACTGTGACAATTTGGTTATTAAATGCAAATATGTTATGAAGTATGGATTTGGCCGTAAACCTGTAGAATATTTGCAACCCTGTTTCAGGATACCCAGCCGTCCAAGGAGCTCATAAAATATATCTCCGATCTTTCATCGGGTAATCGTGGTAATTGAACTGTCAGAATAGGGCGGGTCTCAAGTTGCATTTATATAACCCCTTCAGTGTAGTAGAAAATCTCAATTAACATGAGCATTCTATATGACATCAGGCCACACGAGCGGGCATCAGTGGTGACCAAATACTTGGTCAGAGAAATGTTTTCGGGAGAATTTTAAAGAAGTGTTTTGATGAGGCAGTGGTGTTTACGGAGGGAATTCTAGAACTCTGACTCTAGGCAGCTAAAAGCAGGACCACAAAAGTGGGGCAAAGGGAATATTAGAGAATCGCACGAGAGTGGAGGAATGCAGAGTTCTATTTGGGTTTGTAATGCCGGGGGAGGTTATATAGATAGGGAAGGGTGGGGGTAGCATGGTGGTGCAGTTGGTTAGCATTGCTGCCTCACAGCGCCAAGGTCCCAGGTTCGGTCCCGCCTCTGGGTCACTGTCCGTGTGGAGTTTGCACATTCCCCCCGTGTTTGTGTGGGTTTTGCCCCCACAACCCGAAGATGTGCAGGCTAGGTGGACTGGCCACTTAAATTGCCCCTTAATTAGAAAAAAAAATGAATTGGGTACTCTAAATTTATAAAAAAAAATATAGATAGGGAAGGGTGAGGCCATAGAGTCAATTGGGCATAAGGATAATCATTAATTTGAGGGATTGGTGGATTAGGAGCCAATTTTTGATGCCAATCACATGGATGATGGCTGAACAAAACTTTGTTACAGGTTGGGATGTGTCAGCAAGGCTTTGGATGAGCTCAAGTTTTATGGAGAGTAGAAGCTCTCCATGGGGCAGCAGGGTAGCATGGTGGTTAGCATAAATGCTTCACAGCTCCAGGGTCCCAGGTTCGATTCCCGGCTGGGTCACTGTCTGTGTGGAGTCTACACGTCCTCCCCCTGTGTGGGTGGGTTTCCTCCGGGTGCTCCGGTTTCCTCCCACAGTCCAAAGATGTGCGGGTTAGGTGGATTGGCCATGCTAAATTGCCCGTAGTGTCCTAATAAAAGTAAGGTTAAGGGGGGGGGGGTTGTTGGGTTACGGGTATAGGGTGGATATGTGGGTTTGAGTAGGGTGATCATGGCTCGGCACAACATTGAGGGCCGAAGGGTCTGTTCTGTGCTGTACTGTTCTATGTAAGCTGAGGAGGCAGCAAGGAAATCATTGGAATGGTCAAGTTTTGAGATATTGGGGAGGTGGTGGCATAGTGGTATTTTCACTGAATTAGTAAACCAGAGACGCAGAGTAATGTTCTGGGGACCCAGGTTCAAATCCTGCCACTGCAGATGGTGAAATTTGAATTCAATAAAAATCTGGAATTTAAAGTCTAATGATGATGGTGAAACCATTGTCAATTGTTGTAAATACACATCTGGTTCACTAATGCCCTTTGGGGAAGGAAATCTGCCATCTTTACCTGGTCTGCCCTTCATGTGACTCCAGATCCACAACAATGTGGTTGACTCTTAACTGCCTTTTCATGGGATCCAATTAGTGATAGGCAATAAATGCTGGCCCAGCCTATGATGCCTACGTCCTATGGGATCCTGGCAGTTGATGTAATTTTAGATTTGTCTGGCCTCCAATAATGGCAACATCAGGTCTAATCTATTTGCTAAAATGCTTTATTAACATAGAATTTGAATCTGACAATTTTTAATTGTCTTGTGTATCTGCATCCTTTGAGGGATTACAGTGAAGAGCATTACAAGAACATTTTCCTTCAGGCGAGACATCCCTCAGTCCAGTATTGATTGCTGATGTCTCCAGTCCATGTTCCTTTCTAGACTTGAGTTCTGGATTTTGTTCTTCTGCATTTTTGCTAATCTGTCGATTCCAACAGCTTTATTAATCTTTTTCTGCTGGTTCTATACATCGAATTCGGCCTCTGGATTGCCAGTCTAATAACATATTTGCTATGCTGCCATTCTCTTGTAAAGTCAGTAATGAGTATACAGGTAGGTTCAGATTCTTGGCTTGTGCTGATTTACTTGATCTGATCCCCAGCAACAATTACAATATTAGAATTTAGTGCAGCACCTCTGGGGTTAGGGTTTAACTCCAGGGATGGGGTATTAAACAGAAATCTCAGGAGTAGCTAACCTTCAGGAAAAAAGGGGGAGATGAGAAAACTTCTAAGAAGGAAGAGAAATAAAAAGCAAGTGACCAGCAATTTGTTGTTTTAGGGCAAGACGGAAAATTATTGTGTTAAGGAGTGAGCTGCAACTGTTTAATCCAAATGTAAATGGGAAGACTGTTTTGCTTCTTTCCTTTTTCACCAAGGAGAATTCCACAGTACCACAGACCTAAAACTATGCTCAACAAACATCAAGAAATTAAAGGTTCATTATTGATCACCTTGGTCTTAAGGTGCAGCTAATTATCATTCACAAACTACACATGGACTTTACAAACAATGCAGTTAAAAATGCAGGTGTTGTAGGGCAGCACGGTGGCGCAGTGGGTTAGCACTGCGGCCTCACGGCGCTGAGGTCCCAGGTTCAATCCCGGCTCTGGGTCACTGTCCGTGTGGAGTTTGCACATTCTCCCCGTGTTTGCGTGGGTTTCACTCCCACAACCCAAAGATGTGCAGAGTAGGTGGATTGAACACGCTCAATTGCCCCTTAATTGGAAAAAATGAATTGGGTACTCTAAATTTAAAAAAAAAATGCAGGTGTTGAGATGAGAATCTGGGAATCAAAAAGGGAGATTTTGGTCATGGCGTTGAACAACATGTGAGATAATGAGCTCCACAATGTGAACAATAAATAGCTCAGCTAAGCTGAGAGCTATCACAATGTTCCCTCTCAGAATGTGTGGCAACTCAGAAGTTCCCACGTAAGCCATATAAAGATGGACCCTTTTAAGAATTAAAGGGGCTATGCATTTTATAATAATCTTTTATTAGTGTCACAAATAGGCTTACATTAACATTGCAATGAAGTTACCGTGAAAATCCCCCAGTCGCCACACTCTGACACCTGTTCAGGTACAATGAGGGAGAATTCAGGATGTCCAATTCGCCTAACAAACATGTCTTTTGGGTCTTAGAGCAACAAAGAACCCAATACAGCACAGGAACAAGCCCTTCGGCCCGCCAAGCCTGTGCCGATCACTTGTCCTATCTAGACCAACCGCCTGTATCCTTCTATACCCCGTCTGTTCATGTGCCTATCCAGATAAGTCTTAAAGGTCGCTAACATATCAGCCTCCACCTCCTCACTTGGCAGTGCATTCCAGGCCACCACCATCTGTGTAAAAATACTTTCCTTGTACATCTCCACTGAACCTGTCCCCCCCTCACCTTGAACTTGTGCCCCCTTGTAATTTTAAATTTTGCCTTGGAAAAAAGCCTCCAACTATTCACCCTATCTATACCCTAATAATTTTATAAATTTCTATCAGGTCGCCCCTCAGCCTCTGTCTCTCTAGGGAGAACAATCCCAGTTTATTCAATCTCTCCTCATAACTAATACTTGCCATACCAGGCAACATCCTGGTAAACCTTTTCTGTACTCTCTCTAAAGCCTCCACTTCCTTCTGGTAGTGTGGGGACCAAAATTGGACACAGTATTCCAAATGTGACCAAACCAATGTTCTATATAACTAACAATTTTTGAGCTTTCATACTCTATACCCAGTCCTATGAAGGCAAGAATGCCATATGCTTCCTTTACCATCATTTCCACCTGTGCTGCCACTTTTAAGGATCTGTGGACCTGCATGCCCAGATCTCTCTGTGAGGGTGAAAAAGGGGAAAAATCTGTACAGACTGTATAGTTGATTGTTGGGAAGTATGTTTACTGAGGTGTTTATTTGCTGTAACCTGCTTTGATACGTGTTTGTAATAAAATACATTGACACTGCTGCTTGGAAATTGCCCTCTTGAGTCTCTCACTATCCTTTTCTTTTATAAATTTAGAGTACCCAATTATTTTTTTCCAATTAATGGGCAATTTAGTGTGGCCAATCCAACTAGCCTGCACATCTTTGGGTTGTGGGGGTGAAACCCAAGCAAACACAGGGAGAATGTGCAAACTTCACACGGACAGTGACCCAGAACTGGATTCGAACCTGGGACCTCAGCACCGTGAGGCAGCAATGCTAACCACTGCGCCACTGTGCTGCCCGTCTCTCACTATCCTGACCTGAAAATATGTTGTCATTTATTCCTTGTTGCTGGATCAAAGTACTGGAAATTCCTCCCCAAGAGCAATTCGTACATTTACCCTAAAAACCATTGGTTCAAAAAGCTGGTTCGCCACTATCATTTCAAGGGAATTAGTGATGCGAAATAGTGACACCCACATCCTGTGAATGAATAAAATATTTTATATATTCATTTGTATGCACTCCATTCTGTCTTCAAGCACCCAATTTTTCCTCAGCTTCCTGCTTAATACTATACATGGCTTCATTGTCCCTTCATGAAGCTTCCCCATAATTTCTACCTTGCTTTATTCCTGCTATGTTAGGATTTGTACTTGTACGAATGCAGTCCTCCAATTCTCATATAATTGCTAGGTTTGCTGAGTTTTATTAAAACTACCCCCCAAAAGTTAGAAATTTAAAAATTATTTTTGTGGTTGTATTTTATGACAGCGTAATTGTGCTAAAATCAACTGAAAAAATACTTCTAATTCAGGTGCAAAAGATTGAGTCAAATGTATTTGGTGTTAAATTTCTGTGTTAACTGGAAATGCAAATTTTCAGTTTCTGAGAAGGTAATAAGAATTTAGAGGTGGAGGCCGAGATGTTGCAGATACAATTGTATATTGTGCTGTGTGTGATCTTTTCAGAAGAAACAGATTAATGAATAATTTTTCTCTCTTTCCCCCCCCCCCCCCCCTTTTGGTTAGGGACCATGTTTCAATTGACCTGTTGATTTGTTTATAATGCTCTTTATGCATTGTTCACTCATGGCTAATATGATTTTCTGGAGGCCTATTTAAATAATACTTGAGATTTGCACTGGTATTGTGATTGGCTTTATGACAAACATTGTGTTTAGAAATGAAAACTTGGTTGTTTTTACAATCCACAACATCATCTGAATCTCTGGAAAAGTAGCAAATATCTATACATTTTTTTTTAATAAATTTAGATTACCCAATTATTTTTTCCAATTAAGGGGCAATTTAGCGTGGCCAATCCACCTACTCTGCACATTTTTGGGTTGTGGGGGCGAAACCCACGCAGACATGGGGAGAATGTGCAAACTCCACACGGACAGTGACCCAGAGCCGGGATCGAACCTGGGACCTCAGCGCCGTGAGGCGGTTGTGCTAACCACTAGGCCACCGTGCTGCCCTAAATATCTATACATTTAAAATCTAGGTACAACTTTTAGACCAAATGGTGTGTGATTGCTCCAGTGCTACGTGCCTTGTACTTGCATTTGTTCTGTAGAAAGTTCCACCTGCTACAAACTGTGAAGAGGATGTGACTGCTACTTGTGACTCAGAACAGGACGTTCAGGAAGCAAGTCAAAGCCTCTAAATGGCTTTGAAAATGGGTGAAAATAGTTTTAAGCAAAATTCAGTTGGTCGTGTTGCGAATACAGCTGGTGAGGCCTGCATATGAAATGGGTTAGGAAAATGAACAAAATCAAACTTGAGAAACTGCACATTGTTTTGCATGTATAAGCAAGTCTTGACTGTAATTCTTTCCCTCGGGCAGAAATCTAGGTTTAAGATTTCCTTTCAGATGTCTTGTGGTTGATGCAGCTTTCTAGCTGCAACAATGGCAACAGTTGTGTAGGCTAGTGCAGTTTCTGGAATTGGATCTTAATTTGTTTAAATTGACTATTTCGGATTTTATATATGGCTATTTAGTATTCGTAGACAAAGCAGTTTACCACAAAACTTCCTGATTTTCGTATTCACGGCAACTATGTCACAATACTGTACAAGATTTTATTCTGTGATGACCTGTCCCACTGATTTTTATCAGCTCACAGCAAACATTACCCGCTGCAGTACAATTAATTGGGACAAAAGCTAATAACTTTGCTTTTCGTTAACTACATTACCAGTTTATTAATCAATATCTTGATATATATATGACTTCCCCCTGTTCCCACCTGGCTCTCATGTAGAGGAGATGCCTGAAATGTTTGCTTCCTACTTCTCTATGTATAAAAAAAAATCATATTCGGAAATGTATTGTTTGGATTTTGATTCATCCTCATAGTCTGTGGGCATGGTTCAGTCTGCATTGGCACTTTTTACTGATGAAGAATTCAACTGAAGTTTGTTTGGAAAAAGAATATAATGAGATTTATGGATAAAATTACTTTGTGGGACAGGAAATGAATTAGATAACTACAGCTATGCCCCAGGACAGTTATTATCCATTACATTTTTCAATTTGGTTCAATCCAGGGCTCAACTTAAAGAGCACGGAATGTCCTAAATAATTATGTTTATCTAAATGATCCACTTTTTCTGTTGGGATCAGATTCAGTTGCACACCTGGAACAGATCATGTCTGCGTCATTGCTGTACTACAGGCCATGGCACGTTTAGCATTCCAGAGATTGTGTTCGCTGCTCAATCAGTTATTAAGTTTGTTTTGAGGCCTCAAATGCAAAGGTTTTTGACAGACAGCGTATTGCCACTTAATGTAATCTGAACCATGATGCATTACTCTGATATGTCTGTTTATCCTTGTGGTCTCCTGTTAGCCAATGTTTATTGACAGACGTTGGAGCAGGAGTAGCCATTTTGTGGAGAATGCATGTAGAAGAATATATTATATTTTTGTAATATGCAGTGAAATAAGATAATTATTTCTCGTCATGTGTCCAAGAATTTTGTTGTATCATTGCCTATTTTCTCTGACACTGTCACAATAAGAGTAACTGAAAATTAAATATCTTTTTACAAAATAATTCTGTTCATATTCCTTCCAAAATGCATTTCCTGAGAATACTTTGTTTTAACTTGGATTTGCAATCTCTCCATTCTGCTAATCTGTTCTTATCCTCCTAAAGTCTTTGCAGTCCTCTTCATTTTGTCAGACATTTTCTATCTTTATCAGTACATTTTGATATTGTGCCTCCTATCCCCATTACCGAATCATCTGTTTATACTTTAAACAAAATGGACCCAGCACTTATTCCCCAGGTAAACCATTTCTGACTCTTCAAATTAAGCAACATCCAGTAATAACATTGCTCCCTGTCAGTTAACCAACCTTTTATCTATGCTGTTACAAATTTTTAATATGCTTCATGTAACACGATGTTACTATCCCTATATAGACTAACAACTTTTAAAAAGAGATATGAATTTCCCAGTGGCCGATTTTGAAAGATCACATGAATCGTGCTTTAAGACGTTTTACAGTAACAAACTAAAATCAACATAGGTTAAACATTACTTAGTTGACCACTGATGCACTAAACTACTGAAAAGGTATTCCCGAATGTATTCCTAACATTCACACTATATATTTTTTGACAAATATTTTTCTTGGCTATTTGCATTTAAAACAGAACTTTGCAGGAAAAACAAAAAAAAACGGGAACAATGGTGATATCTATATTGCCATCCGACTCGGTGTATCGTCCTCCCCGTCACCCCCCCTTATGCCCTCTCTGGTTAGTCTCTGGGTGTGTTCCCCTTCTTCTATTCCCCGCTCCCCCTTTTCACCCCCCGTCGACTTCGGCCGTGTTCCTCTTGTGGGTGGGGGAGGTGCCCCTCCACCCCACGCTGCTTCTCTTGTGCCTCTCCATCTGTTCCTCCTCTCTTCTCATCCCCCCCCCCCCCCCCCCCCCCCCTCCTCCCCCAAACCGGGTTGTGCATTCCTGCGGTTCCTCCTTGTCTTTCTTTTTCCTCTCTCTTCTTAAATTTCCAGTTTCCCTATTACTCGTAGTCGCTGGCCTCTAACAGGTTTTGGAATAGGCTGACAAACTGCCCCAATTAGGAAGCCTTCCTCCGACCCTTGGATAGCGTATTTGATCTTCTCCAGGTGGAAAAATTCCGATAGGTCTGCTAGCTAGTCTGTAGCTGTGGGTGGTGCTGCTGATCGTCAGCCGAGCAGGATTTCCCGGCGTGCAATTAGGGAAGTGAAAGCTAGGGCGTCGGCCCTCTTCCCCATGTGTAGCTCTGGCTGCTCCGATACCCCGAAGATTGCCACATTTGGGCATGGCTTCACCCTCATCCCCACAACCTTGGACATTGCCTCGGGGAAGTCTGTCCAGAACCCAGCAAGTTTGGGCAAGGTCAGAATATGTGGTGTGGTTGGCTGGGCCCCTCTGGCACTGTTCACATTTGTCCTCCCACCTCTGGGAAGAACCTGCTCATTCGGGTTCTGGTTAGGTGCGTTCTGTGCACCACTTTGAACTGCATGAGGCTGAGCCTTGCACAGGAGGAGGTGGAGTTCGCCCTGTTCAGTGCTTTACTCTAGAGTCCCCTGCCCACCTCTGTCCCCACTTCCCCCGTTTCCATCTGGTCACGTCCAGTGGTGTTTGAGCTCTGTCCAGTAGCTGTCCATATATTTTCCCACAAAATCCCCCTTCTTTACTGTCTGTGTTCATCAGGTCCTCTAATAGTATGGTCTCTGGGGCCCAGGAGTATCCTACTGTCTCTTTGTGGAGGAAATGTTTTATCTGTAGGTGCCTCATTTCCTGTCCTGTCGGCAGTTCCCATTCCTCCGTCAGTTCATTTAGCGTTGCTAGTCTGTTTCCTATGTAGAAGTCCCTAACTGTCAGCGTACTCCGGGCCTGTCTCCATTTCCTAAAGATGGAGTCCAGCATGGTTGGATGGAATCTGTGGTTACTGCAGATGGCGGCCATGGGGGACATCTTGGTCAGCCCGAAGTGCTGTCTTAGTTGGCCCCACGTTTTCAGTGTAGCCGCTACCACTGGGCTAGACATAGAACATAGAACAGTACAGCACAGAACAGGCCCTTCGGCCCTCAATGTTGTGCCGAGCCATGATCACCCTACTCAAACCCACGTATCCACCCTATACCCGTAACCCAACAACCCCACCCTTAACCTTACTTTTTAATTAGGACACTACAGGCAATTTAGCATGGCCAATCCACCTAACCCGCACATCTTTGGACTGTGGGAGGAAACCGGAGCACCCGGAGGAAACCCACGCACACAGGGGGAGGACGTGCAGACTCCACACAGACAGTGACCCAGCCGGGAATCGAACCTGGGACCCTGGAGCTGTGAAGCATTTATGATAACCACCATGCTACCCTGCTACCCTGCTGCCCCAACATATTTTTTGTCGAGGGGGATGGGAGTGTTACCGTAACTAGGGCCCGGAGGGTCGTCCACTTGCAGGAGTACTCCTCCATCCGCACCCACTCCGAATTGGGTTTGTGTCTCCATCCCCTTGCTCTCTCTGCCGTTGCTGCCCTGTAGTCGTACTGCAGGTTTGGTAATGCCCGGCTACCCTTGATTTTCCTCCTTTGCAGCGTTGGTTTGGGACGTCTCGGGTTCTTGCCCCCCACACAAATGCCATGTTTAAGCTGTCTACGTATTGGGGATGAAGATCGGTATTGAATGAAGTTACTGTGAAAAGCCCCCTCTAAATTGGAAGAGGAACCTCGGCAGCATGTTCATTTTGATTGCCTGCACTCTCCCTACCAGGGAGAGTGGGAGTGTGCCCCATCTTTGCAGTCCTTTTTTTAAATCAAACAATTTTATTGAGGTATTTTCCGGCATTGTAAACAGTTACAGATCTCTCAAAAAAGGCAAAAATGTGCAAACATCAACGTAAAATCAATACTTCAATCAAACCATCCTGCACAAGCCCGCTCCTCTCCCATAGACACTACCCGCCTATTTATCCCTCCTCCTCTACTCTAACCCCCCCCCCCCCCCCCCCCCCCACTCCCCGCTGACGTTCACTCTCCCGCGCAGAAGTCGATGAATGGTTGCCACCTTCGGGCGAACCCCAGTACAGATCCCCTCAAGGCGAACTTAATTTTTTCCATACCCAGAAAACTTGACATGTCCGAAAGCCGTAGCTCGGTCTTCGGGGGTTTTGAGTCCCTCCATGCCAGCAGTATTCGCCGCTGGGCTATTAGGGAAGCAAAGGCCAAAACATTGGCCTCTTTCTCGCCCTGGACTCGCCAGTCTTCCGAAACCCCAAAAATTGCCACCCCTGGACTCATCACCAACCTTGTTTTTAGCACCTGAGACATGATCCCCGCAAATCCCTCCTAGTACCCCCTAAGCTTAGAACATGCCCAAAACATGTGAACGTGGTTTGTTGGTCCTCCCGCACATCTGGCGCACTTATCCTCTACCCCAAAGAATTCTTTGCAGTTCTTTTTGACTTCCTCCGTCAGGCTGGTCAGGTTCCACTTGTGGATCTGTGTCCAGTCTCTGGCTATTTGGATCCCTAGGTATCGGAATCTATTTTGGGCTATTTTAAACGGGAACCCCTCCAGCTCTGCCCCTCCTCACTGGGAATGCCTCACTTTTGCCCAGGTTGAGTTTATAACCCGAGATGGTTCCGTACTTTTTCAGAATCTGCATGATTGCCTACAGTCCTTCCTGTGGCTTTGAGACGCATTATTACATTCAACAGCTGCTTGATGTTTGCAGTGAGTTACTTATCCTTGATGAAGCCCATTTGGTCCTCTGCAACCACCTCTGGATGGCGTGGGATTTGGAGGGTGTCATGTGAGAGTACCTTTAAGAAATAAATATTTAAGCAATGTACCTTTAAGAAAATAGTGATGTCAGAGAGTGGGTGGAGCTGAGCTCAGTTCAGCCGTTTTGAGGTTAGTTCTGGGTTTTAGTTTCAGTTTGAGACAGCAGCTTGGGAGTGTCTGTGTGTTTTGCTGAGAGCTGCAGAAACAAACACCAAGCTGGTCTGTTGATGTCTGCAAATCCAAAGACTATAAATATATTCAATATAACCTCATGTCTGTTTTTGAAGGTTTGTTAAGTCTTTTGGATGTTTAAAAGAACAGTTTGCAGGATTGGGTAGTGTTGTATTTTCGGGGTTATTTTTGAAGTAAGGGGTGTTAAGAGATCCAATGTTTATTTAAAAGGTTAATTTGAGTTCATGGAATAAACATTGTTTTGTTTAAAAAACCACGTGTCCATAATTGTAATACTACACCTGGGGAACAAGCCGTGTGCTTCAAAAGCAACAATCCATTAAAGGTGGGGGTTGGTTGAACTCCATGATACAATTTGGGGTTCCGAAAACACCTCTCCCATAACAAGGGGAGCTTGAAGGTGCTGATGTTCCCATGTACCTGTTGCCTTTGTCCTCCCAGGTGATTGAAGCTGCAGGATTGGGAGGTACTATGGAAGAAGACTTGGTGAATTGTTCCAATATATGCTATACATAGTGCATACTGCAGCATTGGTGTACCATTGATCAAGGGAGTGGATCCGGATCTTTGTTTCATGTAGGCTATCGATAAAGTGAACTGCTTTATTTTGTATGGTGTTAACATCCTTGTGTGCACACATCCAGGCAAGTGGAAAATGTCCCATTGCATTTTGGATATGTGCCTTGAAGGCGGTGGAATGGCTTTGTGGAGTCAAAGTGGGTCACTCATCCACTGTATTTATTACATCTATTTATTGCATTCCTTGATCTGTATCATTTACTCCTGGTTAAAAAAAAGTCTGCCGAACACTTTGCCTAAGACAGATCCATGGGGACTACAAATGCTCACTTGAAGGCGGATTATATGTTTGAAGAGCCTGGTCACATCCGACATTCCTGTCTGTGGTCACCTAATTTGGTCTGAGGCGTTCAAGTCAGGCGACCCTGACCTATACAAGAAAGCCAGATATGATGTAAGGAAATCCATCAAAGGTGCCAAAAGACAGTACCGGACAAGCTAGATCCCAGGCTAGCCACACGGACCCTCGCCGTATATGGCAAGGTCTGCAAGACATAACGGGCTACAAGATGAAGGCATGTAAAATTGCCGGCTCCAATGCACCCATACCTGATGATGCATGCTTTGAGCAAGAGGTCAGCGAGAGCAAACCCTCCATCTCGGAAGCCTCGGATGAACTTGTATCTGAGATCACCATTGCAGATGTCAGAGCAGCCTTCTTGAAGGTCAATCCACGGAAAGGCACTGGCCTGGATGGGGTACCCAGATGAGCACTCGGGTCTTGCGCAGATCAGCTGGCGGGGTATTCGCAGGCATCTTCAACCTCTCTTTACAACAGTCTGAGGTCCCTATCTGCTTCAAGAAGATGACCATCATCTCTGTACCAAAAAAAAGCCAAGCAGCGTGCCTTAATGACTATCGTATAGTGGCTCTGACATCCATCATCATGAAGTGCTTCAAAAGGTTAGTCATGGTATGAATCAACTCCAGCCTCCCGGATTGCCATGATCCACTACAGTTCGCCTACCGCTGCAACAGATCCACAGCAGATGCCATCCCCATGGCCCTGCACTCTACCCTGGGACATCTAGATAACAAAGACACCTATGTCAGACTCCTACTAATCGACTACAGCTCAGCCGTCAACACCATCATTCCTACGAAACTCATCTCCAAACTCAGTGGCCTTGGCCTTGCTCCTCCCTCTGCGACTGGATTCTGAACTTTCTAACCAACAGGCTGCAATCAGTAAGGATAGGCAACGACACCTCCACGATCATCCTCAACACCAATGCCCCACAAGGTTGTGTCCTCAGCCCCCTACTATACTCCTTTATATACCTATGACTGTGTGGCCAAATTCCCCTCCAATTCGATTTTCAAATTTGCTGATGACACCACTGTAGTGGGTCGGATCTCAAACAATGACGAGACCGAGTACAGGAATGAGATAAAGAACCTGGTGAACAGGTGCGACGACAATAATCTCTCCCTCAATGTCAACAAAACAAAGGAGATTGTCATCGACTTCAGGAAGTGTAGTGGAGAACATGCCTCTGTCTACATCAATGGGAACGAAGTAGAAAGGGTCGAGAGTTTCAAATTTTTAGGTGTCCAGATCACCAACAACCTGTCCTGGTTCCCCCATGCCGGCACTATAGTTAAGAAACCCCCAACAACGACTCTACTTTCTCAGAAGACTTAAGGAAATTTGGCATGTCAGCTACGACTCTCACCAACTTCTACAGATGCACCATAGAAAGCATTATTTCTGGTTGTATCCCAGCTTGGTATGGATCCTGCTCTGCCCAAGACCGCAGGAAACTAAAAAGGTCGTGTCTGTAGCTCAATCCATCATGCGAACCAGCCTCCCATCCATTGACTCTATCTATAATTCCCACTGCCTTGGAAAGGCAGCCAGCATAATTAAGGACCCCACGCATCCCAGACATACTCTCTTCTACCTTATTCCATCAGGAAAAAGATACCAAAGTTTGAGGTCACATACCAACCGACTCAAGAACAGCTTCTTCCCTACTGCCATCAGACTTTTGAATGGACCTACCTCGTATTAAGTTGATCTTTTCTCTACACCTTGTTATAATTAACATTATATTCTGCAGTCTCCCCTTCCTTCCCTATGTACGGTATGCATTGTTTGTACAGCATGCAAGAAACAATACTTTTCACTGTTTAATAATAATTCAAAATTTAATCTTATTTCCCTACTTTTCTCTTGTATTAGTCACTGCATAATTGCAGATTGCCTACATTTCTATGATCTGGCCACAGTTATGGAAAAAGATAAATTAAAAACAGTCAGTGTATTTATGATCCTTCTGCCCATGAAGTATTTAATGAATATTTGATACTAATTATTCATATTGAAGTAGTATCAGTGCAGTAGTATTTTTGTGATTTTGTTTTTTATAATTCATGAGGTGGCCAGCACTTGTTGTCCATCCATAATTACTCTTGAGATGATGATGAGCTGGCTTCTTGAACCGCTGCAGTACATGCAGTGTGGCTTCACCGACAGTGGTGTTGAGGCAGTTCCAGCTTTTTACCCAGCAACAGGGAAGGAGCACTATATAGGAATAATTATGAACATTTGATTAAATTGAGAGCGATAACAAAACAAAGAACCACACAGGAACAAGCCCTTCGGCCCTCCAAGACTGTACCGGTCATGATACCAACCTTTGACAAAACCCTCAGCACTTCCTTGTGCCATATCCCTCTGTACCCATGTGTTTGTCAAGATGCCTTTTGAATGCCGTTAATGTATCTGCTTCACCAACTCCCCTGACAACGCATTCCAGGCACTCGCCACTCTCTGCGTAAAATACCTGCCGCGCACATCTCCTCTAAACTTTGCCCCACATACCTTAAACCTATGCCCCTTGGTGACTGACCCTTCCACCCTGGGAAAGGGTGCCTGCCCATCCACTCTAACCATGCCCCTCATAATCTTGTCGATTTCTATCAGGTGACCCCTCAACCTCCGTCTTTCTAATGAAAATAGTCTGAGTCTATTCAGCCTCTCCATGTAGCGAACACCCTCCAGACCAGGCAGCATCCTGGTAAACCTCCTCTGCACCTCCACGGACACCTCCAAAGCCTCCACCTCCTTCTGGTAGTGTGGCGACCAGAATTGTGATAAGGATAGGTACAGGTGGTTAAAAGCATTTTTATCGATTGTACTGTTAAGACACTGGGTGATCTATTGGAGTGGAATTGTTCAGACTTTCTGACTTGCTTTGTAAGAGTGGAACAATAACCTGAAATTTTCTCTTTTGACATTCATGGAGGATTTTTGGACCTTGATTGTTTTGCTTATGGTTGGTTGCCTCACACAGGGGATTGAGCAGGCTTGGATGATATGAACTTGATGGGCAAATAATTGTTTTTCTTCCATGTTTATATTTGCAGTATAAATGCTGTCTTCATTATCATTGACATTATCTCATCCTTTCCCTAGACTGAACAACAGCTGGATTGTGCCTTGGATTTGATGAGGCGCCTTCCTCCTCAGCAAATTGAGAAGAACCTCAGTGATCTGATTGACTTGGTAAGTACTGTTTGAAAATATCGACCACTTGATTTGGGCATAGTACTGCCAGTTCCTATCACATGTGTCTTGCACAACCAGCAAGTAGTAAATGTTAAATAAAAACGAAGAATTGCAAATGCAGGTGAAATAAAAGCAGAAAATTCCAGAGATACACAACAGGCCTGTTAGCATGTCTGGCTGGGTTGTGGTGGGGGTGGGGGTAGGGAAAGAAAGGCAAGTTATGGCAGGTAGGTTTGGATCTGGATTCTTCATTAGATTTTTAAAAGTGCTGATTTACTTGTGTGTTTCTGACTTGTATGCCAAAATAAACTTGCCAGATTTGCAGCCATAATAAAATCTATTCTGCTGCAAGTTTACTTCCAACATTATGTGCATTATTTTTATTTATAAGCAGCTTTATTGCAACACTTGGCATTGTTACCCTGGTGTCATCACGTTCAGTGTAACACTTGTAAACAATAATCCCGGAACGTCTAGATTGGAACAACCTAGCTTTCTCCCGCCTAATTGCCACCATAATGTCCAACTGCTTGATTTCCAAATATGATGTTGAGTCGAGAGTTCTATTTTCACACTTGATATGATCAGAAACTAATTGTAGCACTGGAGCTACATGCCATAATTAATTGCTCGGTGATGCAGTAGTAACTGATTCCTCTTTTGAGTTCTCATCATTAAAATTTTTTATTTTACTCTGTAATGGTTTTGTTAGTATTAATTTTTAAAATAAATTTAAAGTACCGGATTCTTTCAATTAAGGGGTAATTTTAGCATGACCAATTCACCTACCCTGCACATCTTTGTGTTGTGGGGGTGAGCCACATGCAAACAGGGGGAGTATGTGCAAACTCCACACGGACAGGGGGCGGGATCGAACCAGGGTCCTCAGTGCTGTGAGGCAGCAGTGCTAACCACTGCACCACCTTGTTAGTATTAATATTGAACTTATTTTAATTTTGGGATATGTCTTGAATATGTCTTTTGTTTTCTCTCCATTGGATTGAACTGTGTCTGCTGTGAAATCCTTGTTTTATCAAATTGCACATGAATCAACTTTTCAAAGGTTCAATTTAATTTTAAAAGGCTTTACAAGTACGGTTGTGGAAACCCATTCATCTGTGTTTCATCAAGTTGTAACTTCACAGTGGAATAACCAAAATACTTCTGATTTTCATATCTAGGATAATCTGTCATCTTCATGCACATTATTTCAACGGTAATTTCAACCTTGAAAAATGATCCTCCTCTTTGCCAGATCTTTGCTTTTGTTGCAATCTCAATACTTTTTATCCTGTTATTGGTAGCTAAATGACTATTGTAGTCCTGCTACAATATTGCTGAGGCTATTAATGAAAAAGGCAAATGGAATGTTGCCCTTCATTACAGGGGGATTAGAATTCAAGAGTGAGGAACAGATGGTAGAGACTCAGTCAGACGCCATCTAATCTGCTGTCTTCAGTTTGGGCAGTGAACTTCAGGAATGGTGCACTGGTCTTGGTAGGGGTATAGTGCAAATGCAACAACGTGATACCAGAGATTAAAGGGTTAAGTTTGAAGACATAGTCCCTTGAGTTTAAAAGGTTGAACGGACATCTCACAGATAAGAATAAATTATTTCCCCTGGCTGCTCTGGTTTCCTCTCTCAGTCCAAATATGTACAGGTTAGGTGGACTGGCCATGATAAATTGCTCCTTAGTGATCAAGGGTTAGGCGGTGTTACGGGGATATGGCGGGGGAGTGGGCCTCGGTAGGGTGCTCTTTCAAAGAGTCATTGCAGACCCAATAGGCCAAATGGCCTAATTCTGCATTGTCGTGTTCTGAGTCACTCGGGAAATTAATTTTCACAGAATGGGTAGTAGAAATCCAGAGCAAGACCTCCTAAAAAGGTTCTGATGCTGGGCCAATTCAAAATTTCCAGGACTTGTGATCAATAGGTTTTTGTTAGGTAAGGGTATCAGGGTTTGAAACAAAAGCAGATCAATAGTTTTGACGTAGGTTTGTAAAGACAGCTAAAAGAAATTCCATTTATATATCACCTTTCACAATCATAGAATGTCCCAAGTGCTTAATGGAATGATTTGAGGAGTTGTGGAGTACTGGGCTGACGAGAAGGCAGAGGAGCCATCAACAACGCTCCACAATTAGTACCTTTACATGAGGCTGCCTCCACCCGCTCCCAAACCGACCCCTCTCTCACTACCCACTTCCTTAGGATGGCTATATTTGCTGCTCAGTAATAGTTCATTAAATTTGGCAAGGTCAACTCGCCCCACTCGCCCCTGCACCAACAGCTCCTTCTTTACCCGAGGGGCCTTCTCCGCCCACATAAATCCCAATATCAATGAGTTAACCTACTTGAAAAAGGTCTTGGGGATAAAAATCGGGAGGTTCTGGAATGCAAACAGAAACCTCGGGGGCACAATCTTCTTCACAGACTGTTACCGTCCCGCCAATGACAACGGAAGCGCATCCCACCTTTAAAATTTGCCCTTCATTTGCTCCATAAACCGAACCAGATTCAATTTATGTAATTGCTCTTACCCCTGCGCCTCGTGGATGCCTAGAGCTCACCCCCACTACCTTAAACGGCAGCTTGTCCAGCCTCTCCTGCCTCCTCACCTGAATCAGGAAGGGCAGCATGGTAGCACAGTGGTTAGCACAATTCCTCCCACAGTCCAAAGATGTGCGGGTTAGGTGGATTGGCCATGCTAAATTGCCCTTAGTGTCCCAAAAGGTTAAGTGTGGGTTACGGGGATAGGGTGGATATGTGTGCTTGAGTAGGGTGATCTTTGTAAGGGCCGGTGCAGCCTCAATGGGCCGAATGGCCTCCTTCTACACTGTAAATTCTATGATTCTCTCTCCTTCCCACCACCGTCCCACCTTCTCCGCATTTGCTGCCCAAAAGTAGTGCAACAGATTTGGTAACCAACTCAGCCTCTGCCTCTGTAGCAGGGCCCTCTTTACCCTCAGTACCTTCCCCGTCCAAAATTGCTGCATCCAGTTTCCATAAAAAGGCCTTCGGAATGAAGACCGGGAGGGTCTGGAATACAAACAGGAACCTTGGCAGAACGTTCATGTTTGCCACCTTGACCTTCCCTACCAGTGTCAGGTGTAGCATATTCCATCTCCTAAAGTCCTCTCTAATCTCCTCCACCAATTTTATTAGGTTCCATTTATGCATCGTTGCCCACTTTCCCCGTCGCCTGAACACCCTAAACCTAAACCTGTCCCTGGCAACCCTAAATGGCAACACCCCTAGTTTGGCTCCCCGACCCGCCTCATTCACTGAAAACACCTCACTCTTTCCGACATTCAGCTTGTAGCCCGAGAAGGCCCCGAACCTCTCTAATATGCTCATAATTCTCCCCATACTCTCTAATGGGCTTGATACGAACAGCAGCAGATTATCCATGTGCAGCAACACCCGATGTTCCATACCCCTCACAATCTCTTACTATTCTCCTGACCCCCTAAGGGGCATTGTCAAGGGCTGTATTGCCAGCGTGAACAGCAGTGGCGACAGTGGACACCCCTGCATCGTTCCCCTATGCAACCCGAAGCTCTGTGAACGCATCTCATTTGTCCGTACACTCGCCACCGGGGCAACGCACAGCAGGCACACCTACGCACAAACCTCAGCCCAAATCCAAACCTTACTAAAACCTCAAACAGGTATCGCAACTCCGTCCAGTCGAAAGCCTTCTCCGTATCCATAGAGACCACTGAATCTGGTACCCGTCCCTTCGATGAGGTCATGATCATATTTAATAAATGTTTACTGGAAAGTTGTCTGCCCTTCTTGAAACCTGTTTGGTCCTCTGCAACCACCCCCGAAACACATCCTTCCATCCTCCCCGCCACTAACTTAGCCAGCACTTTCACATCCGTATTTAACAATGATATGGGTCTGCATGATCCACATACCTTCCTCTTAGTGTTTCTGGCAGCTCCCCCTTCTCCAGCACGTCGCTAAACACCCCCAATAGATGTGGTGCCAGCTCCATTGCAAACTCCTTAGAACTCTGCTGGGTAACCGTACGACCCAGGGGCCTTCGCCGACTTCATCCCTTTTATGCTGTCCATCACCTCTCTCAGCCTTAGCGGCTTCTCCTGCGCCAGCCTCCTCTCCTAGGTTGATGATGGGGAAGGCCGTGGGGGTCATCAACCTATCGAACTTCCCCGTAACTTTTTTCTCTCTGCCAACCCCTCCTTGATGGAGGCACTCTAATATTTCCTGTCCACCCTGATTATCTCGTCCAACAACCGTCCATACTCCTCCCACCTCCTATCTCTGCGCTCCTTGAACGAGATAACCTCCTCCCCCGAACCACCACCTTCTGTGCATCCCAAAATATGGCAGCCGATACCTCCCCATTCTGATTCAACTCCACATAGTCTCTGATCACCGACCACGCCTTTTCATAGAACCCCTTCTCTGGCAAAAGCCCGAGTCTAACCTCCATCCTGGCCTCTGCTCCTGCCTCAATCTAAGTCTAACCTCCAGCCAGTGCGACGCATTATCTGAGATCACAATTCCCGAATACTCCACTTCTACCACCCCATCAACACCGCTCGGCTCACTACAAAAAGTCAATTCTGGAGTATGCCATGTACACCTGCGAGAAGGAGTATTTCCTCTCCCTGGGTTCCTAAACCTCCACGGATCCACCATTCCCATCCTTTCCATAAACTCTCCCAGCTCCTTTGCCATCATCAACCTTCTCATTGACGTAGGGCTCAACCTGTCCACCCTCCGTTCCAGCCGCAATTAAAAGCAACCCCCATAATCAACTGATGCGTGACCAGGTCTGGAATCGCTCCCAGCAACCCCTTCACAAACCCCACATCGTCCCAATTTGGCACATAAACATTCACTGGCACCACGGGCGTCCCCTCCAACAGCCCACTCACTATCATCCCGGGTCTCGCACTTACTTGGCACCTACAAACCCCTTCCATTTGCTCAGCAGCATGGCCACCCACCATGACTTTGAATCAAACCCTGAGTGAAATACCTGACCCACCCACCCCTTTCTCAACCTAACCTGACCCTTCACTCGGAGATGCATTTCCTGCAGAAAGACCATCCCAGCTTTCATGTTCCTCAAGTGCACGGAGACCTCTTTACTGACCCGTTCAATCCCCGTACATTCCATGTTACAAACCGTACCGTAAGCTTGAGCCTCCATTCCCCTCTACTGTCCACCATCCTCTCCTTCAATTCTGACCCTTTAATTTCACCCTAAACCGGGATCAAAAGAAAAACACCACAAACTGGGTGGTTTGGTGGGGGGGTGGGCAGGCAGTTTCCCCCTTACAAGCTTATTGCCCCTTAGAAAACATTCTCAACAATAAAAACACCCCACCTTCGAAAAGGACCCCCACAATACCCGCATCTTCCGAACTCTTCCAACTCCTCGGTCTCCCATCAAGGTTCAGTTCTCCCCCAGTTTATGGTCTCTGATGAAGTTGGGGTTTCAAAATAGTGTTCCCGGCCTTCAAAAACATCCACAGTATGGCCGGGTACCCCAAACCCGATCTGCCTTCAGTATAGAACCGCTTTGGCCTTGATCCCGGCCCGCCTTTTCGCCAGCTCTGTTCCGAAGTCCTGATAAATTCGGAACATGCTCACTTCCTATTTGCAGATCCGCTTCTCCCTGGCCCATCGCAGGATTTGCTCCTTCTCCACAAACTTGTGGAGGTTCACAATCACCACCTGTGGCAGCTGCCCCGCTCTCGCCTTCTACCGTAGAGACCTGTGCACCCTAACCACCTCCGGAATCTTGTCCAGCACCCCCTCTGCCTCCAGCCGCGCCAGCATCCTTGAGACATATCTCATGGCACTCTTGCCTTCCACACCCTCGGGCAAGCTGACGATACACAGGTTTTGCCTTCTGGATCTGTTCTCCTGCTCCTCTACCTTTGACCTGAGTGACTTACAAAAGTCCCCCAGGAGCCCCACCTCCTTCTCCAATGCTCCCATCCGATTACTATGGTCGGACATTGCCACCTCCGTCTCCCGGATCTGCCTGTGCCTCCAGGCACTTCTCGACTCTCTGCATTGACCCTTTCAGGGGTACTGCTGCTCCCCTGATGGTCTTTGACTGATCTTCCTGCATCTTCTTTTGCTGTTGGTGGAACTTCTCTCTAATGTTAGAATTTTCAGTACAGATGGAGGCCATTTGGCCCATCAATTCAGCACTGCCCCATGGCACCTAAGCCCACACCTCCACCCTAACCCAGTAATCCGACCTAACCTTTTTTGGACGCTAAGGGCTAAATTGTGGATTGATGGTCAATCCACCCAACCTGCACATCTTTGGACTGTGGGAGGAAACCAGAGCACCCGGAGGAAACCCACGCAGACACTGGGAGAACGTGCAGACTCCGCACAGAAAGTGACCCAAGCGGGAATCGATCCTGGGACCCTGCCACTGTGAAACAACAGTGCTATCCACTGTGCTACTGTGGCGCCCATAATAAACACCTTCAACTGCTCCAACTGGGGCTTTCCAACTTGCGATAACCCTTCCCCCTCCGCCATCGTCCCAATTGCTGCTGCGCCACAGGTCTCCTCCACTTCTTTGGCCAGGTCTTTAATCTTCTGTCTTGCAGTTGCAGACAATTTTTTTTGAATTAATAGATCTTCCCCATCCACCACCCCCTCAAGTGTTGATCATAGCTTGTCAATGGCCGTGTCAACTTTGACCTAACTAAGATTTTGTTTTTAGTTTTCTTTTATTCTTTCATGGGATATGGGTGTAACTGCCACATGCCCTTGAACTGAGTGGCTTGCTAGACCAGGAAACAGTTACAATACAGCCTCATTATTATGGATCTGGAAGGGCAGCACAGTGGCCTAGTGGTTAGCACAGCTGCCTCATGGCGCTGAGGTCCCAGGTTCGATCCTAGCTCTGGGTCACTGCCCGTGTGGAGTTTGCACATTCTCCCCGTGTCTGCGTGGGTTTCGCCCCCACAACCCAAAAAATGTGCAGAGTAGGTGGATTGGCCATGCTAAATTGCCCCTTAATTGGAAAAAATAATTGCGTAATCTAAATTTATAACAAAAAATAAATAAATTATGGATCTGGAGTCGCACCTCCATGACCCACGCCGGCCGACCTTCGCGACCCACGCCGGCCGACCTCCGCGACCCACGCCGGCCGACCGCCGCGACCCACGCCGACCGCCGCGACCCACGCCGGCCGACCGCCGCGACCCACGCCGGCCGACCGCCGCGGTCCACGCCGGCCGACCGCCGCGGCCCACGCCGGCCGACCGCCGCGGCCCACGCCGGCCGACCGCCGCGGCCCACGCCGGCCGACCGCCGCGGCCCACGCCGGCCGACCGGGCATGACCTTTCTGCCTCCCTTCAGGCAGGAGGATTACATTAAATTTTTCAGAAAATCTTTTCATGCGCCTTTGAGCAAATTCACAATTCTGCACATGCGCACTGATGAGCGGGCATGCATGCACATTGCGCTTGCATTTTTAAATATGGCTGCGGCCGTTATTTTGAAGGCTGCCCGCAGCTGGCATTGTTAAAAGCCGGCTGTTGCGCGCGAATTTGCGCAATCTGGAGCACAGCGACGGACGGCTCCGCGACCCTCCCGACACCTGCCCGCAACCACGACTTTGAAAATGCCTGCAGTACACCTCTAACAGCATTTGGTAAAACTGCTGTTCAACTTAAAATCCTGTAACAAACTGCAAAACTACAGACAGACCTGGCTCCTCCCATTAATTACATCATCTGTATCCCACTAGGTTCCATGGCCTGTTTAGATAGGACTAAATACAATCCCTCAGAAATGATCTACACTCCAGGGAACCATCCAAAATTAGCCCTTTATCTGAAACCAAGTAAGTGGCTGGAATGAATGATTACCTCATTCCTTTATGACATCTTAATTACAGTTTTAGTGGGCAGCACGGTGGCCTAGTGGTTAGCACAACCGCCTCACGGCGCTGAGGTCCCAGGTTCGATCCCGGCTCTGGATCACTGTCTGTGTGGAGTTTGCACATTCTCCCTGTGTCTGCTTGGGTTTCGCCCCCACAACCCAAAAATGTGCAGAGTAGGTGGATTGGCCACGCTAAATTGCCCCTTAATTGGAAAAAATAATTGGGTAATCTAAATTAAAAAAAAAAAATAAAATAAATTACAGTTTTAGTAAACATGCTGCCTGTATGTATTTTAAACCAGGGTTTTAAAGAACATTACTGCCACAAATACAAAAATATCAATTTCTACAGTCATCACAGCATTTGTGAGCCAGATGTGTTTTTACAATAATCAACGAAATGTCATGGTCACCATTACAGATTAGCTTTTAATTCCAGATTTAATTAATTGACTTTTAAATTTCACAAGCTGGTCTGGCGGGATTTGAACCAGTTTCCCCAGGACATTGGCCTAGGCCTCTGGATTGTTAGTCCAGTAACAGGGCCACTTCGCCATGATCTCCCCTGTGATAGTTGTGTTGATCATTCCATGGTCAATACCAATTTACAGTTAAGATATGAATTAAGGGGAGGATTTAATGTGGCCGACGGATGTCTCGTCCATCGATTGCAGAACCAACGAGAACCTCTAATTTCTTCTGTGGGGGAGGCCTGGAGAAACTGCTCAACCTTGGGCCTTCCCTGCGATTTAGGCTGCCTACTCTCGATTGTCAAGTGGCTTGTCAAATGAGCCTAATTGACATCCCAGGCCCAAACAGGTGAGTAGCATGCATCACTAATTGCCACCAACTTAATCATAGGTGACTTCCCTACCATCAGCAGCTAATGTGGAGGTTCCTGCATGATTTAGTGGGTGGAGCTGCCATGCTTCCCATTGTGATGGCTGAATTAAATTCCACCCTAAATCTCAGGATCCTTTCTGGTGACATGTCCACAGCAAGGCTTTTAGCATGACTGAAGAATTTTGAAGTTTGTTCCATCTTTTAGGTTTTAAATAATCAATTTGAAACCTTGGAAGACTACGTTTACTACAAAAGCATGGATTTGTCTTAACATCTTCAACATAAACCTTCCAAAGTACTTTACGACACCTACGACAGAGTTACATGTTGGAATGGACAGAGAGACGCCAAAGGACAGATTAAGAGTTGTGACTGAAAGGTAGATTTACAATTTTTTTAAACTGGAGAAAGAAGTAGATAGGCTTCAGTGGGCTCTTGCAGAGAGCAAGCCCGTGGCAGCGTAAAGCTTTGTCATCAGTAATCGGCTAAGGTTAGGATGGGGAATAAGTTCAATGTGTTGGACACAGGTTTTTTGGAATAATTTTTCCAATTAAGGGGCAGGTCATTGTGGCCAATCCACCTACCCTGCCCATCTTTGGGTTGTGGGGGGTGAGACCCATGCAGACACTGGGAGAATGTCCAAACAACATGGACAGTGACCTGGGGTCGGGATCAAACCTGGGTCCTCGGCGTCGTGAGGCAGCAGTGATAACCATTGTGCCACTGTACCGCCTGGACACAGGATTTCTAACCTTGAGTTTAGAAAGAGATGAAGTTCCAATTGCAAGATTATTCTAACCCAGACCAAGGTGCAGATTCTACTTGAAGGAACAACTGCTTGCACTGAGTGCATTAATGCACCAAGAACCCCTAGCTGCAGAAGTTGAAGTTGTGACAGCTTGTTGGAGTAGGATCACTTAATATGCATTTTGCAAGGTTCATAAAGGGGCAAAGTTCATAAAGGGGCAATGTATCCAGATGATTTCAACTCGCCCATGAAGCTGGCTGATTATATTGTTTGGTATGTAAACTGTCTTCATCCAAAATACAAAGCAACCATTCCTACAGTAAATAATTATTAAACATTTGTTGGTGCTTTCTGCAAGGTTGAAATAATTCTTCATCACAAACACTAGAAGAGGTAGATCTCTACCTTTGACTGTGAATTCCGTTTGGCTGTTTGAGTAACTAATCTAGTTACAAAACATAGTTCAGTACTTCTCCATTGATAGTTGAAACATTGACTACTTTGGTTTGTAAGACATGACTTGTAGCTTTTGTTTAAAAAAACATGTAATCAGAAAAGTCACTTAATATTCATTTTCATTCTAATAACAATTCAGTAAACAAAATAACAGGGCAGCATGGATCTCACCCCCACAACCCAAAATGGGCAGAACGATAGCACAAGTGGACAGCACTGTGGCTTCACAGCGCCAGGGTCCCAGGTTCGATTCCCCCCTGGGTCACTGTCTGTGAGGAGTCTGCACGTTCCCCCTGTGTGCGTGGGTTTCCTCCGGGTGCTCCGGTTTCCTCCCACAGTCCAACGGTGTGAAGGTTAGGTAGATTGGCCATGCTAAATTGCCCTTAGTGTCCAAAAAGATTAGGAGGCGTTATTGGGTTGTGGGGATTGGGTGGAAGTAAGGGCTTAATGGGGGTCGGTGCAGACACGATGGGCTGAATGGCCTCCTGCAGTGTATGTTCTGCAGTGTATGTTCTATGTTCATAACGAGACAATCCATGAACTTATGGGTGGGATTCTCTCACCCCGGGCTGGGTCAGAGAATTGGCGATCGCGCTGTTGTTTTTACGCGACACTGATCCGACGCCGGTCCACCATTCCTCAACTGGCAAGAACGGTGTCATCGTGAATGGTGCCGTGCCGCCTGGAGAATCGGCCGAGGGGGCAAGTCCAGCGATTCTTTGGGCTCCTGTGGATTGTTCTGATGGGCCGAAGTCCCGACGACGTGACCCCAGGTCATGTCAGCGCCGTTCGTATCTGGTAGCCCGGTCCCATGCCGGCCTCCCAGAACAGGCGCCGGAAAGTGGAGACTAGGGGCGTTTCACAGTAACTTCATTGAAGCCTACTTGTGACAATAAGCGAGTATTATTATTATCTGCAAATAAAAATAGTCAGCCAGTCGTGCTGGCTGACAATGGGGGAGAGGTGATCAGCCGGCGTTTTGCGTTTCCTGAGTCTGTTGGGACGGCCGGGGATGGGGAGGGCAGTCTCCATGTTCGGGGGGGGGGGGGGGGGGGGGGGGGGGGGGATTGGGTGGGGCGTTGGGGAGGGGGCCTCCATGTTGGGGGTGGGGTGGGGGGGCGTGGGGACGACATGCCAGCCGCACTGCTGTGGCAGGGTGGTGCCAAAGCCACGGCAGCCAGTACGGCTGCCAGGCTGATGGGCACTGGCCCCGGACGCTGGCTGCCCTCACGGCCCTGGGCCTGGTCCAAGGGTGCCGGACCTCCCAGGGGCAGATCTCCCAGCAGCCAGCAAACATCGGCAGGACGGGGCGGTGCCGCACCCAGGGCAGCCACCTTGTGAGGGCATAGCCATCCAACGATGGTGCTATCAGCAGGGATGGGCAATACTGGGCGGAGCATGGAGGGTGTCGCCAGGGGACTGGGTGCATGCGTGGCTGTGGCGCAACCAGCCAACCGGGGCAGACATGTATCCCATGGCAACTGGCTGTAGAGGGGGCTGCAGCGGCGGGGCGGGCGCGGACGACGGCCACAACAACGCAGGGATGCACAGGAAGGAGGACGAGCAGGTGGTGGTGGTGCCAAGGCGCCGATGGCGCCCCGTGAGGCTTCATGTGGTCGTGTGTCTACTAGCGTTGCATGTCTTTCGAGGACCTGCCGGGCAGGGCATGCAGGATGAGTCGGGAAACGGTCGCCCATATCTGCCACCTGATGGCACACCTGGCACCGCGTGGTACTGGGGGAGGACATGCTCTCCCGGTGGCTGTCAAGGTTACGGTGGCTCTGAACTTCATGCAAAGGGTTCGTTCCAGTTGCCGAGTGGGGACCTGTCTGCATCTCCCAACCATTGGCACGCCGGTGCATCCGTGCAGTGACTGACGCCCTGTCTGACATCGCAGACCGGTACATACAGTTCCCAGTGGATCGCTCCCACCACAATGCTCACCAGGGCAGTGGGATTCGCAGCCGTGGCCAGGATACCCATGGTACAGGGGGCGATCAATGGGGTGCACATCGCCATGCGGCCACCAGCGGAGAACAGGGACTGGGGATGACTGTGAGGTTCTTGGGTGGGGTCCTGTGAGATGCCAGGCTGCTTGAGCAGAGTGGGAGACTTATCCAGCATCATGAGGCCTGAAAACCCTCACACAAGGGGGAGGCCGACTGCAGTGAGAATCAACCCCACACCCAGGCAGCACTGTGAAGCCAGAGGCCATGAGCTGTCTGGAAGTTCAAGTCCACTGGTTATGGAGGGCAGGCTGTGAGAGGGACTGGTTTAGTACAGTGGGCTAAACAGCAGGCTTGTAATGCCAAACAATGCCAGCAGCGCGGTTCAATTCCCGTACCAGCCTCCCCGAACAGGCGCCGGAATGTGGCGACTTTAGGGTCTTTTCACAGTAATTTCATTGAAGTGTTAATATAAGCTACTTGTGATAATAAGTGATTATTATTATTATTATTATTATTATTAGAGATTAGTTCTGGCTGTTCAAGTTGGAAGACTCATTTAATCCACAACCCATGAGAGCTGGATGAATGAGAGTGCCTGCAGTTGGCAGCTAGCAGTCTTCATCAGGTTACCTCACCTGTCACAAGGGGAAGCCAGTTGCCTAATCAGCTCCTTGACCCTTCTTTCACAAGTCAATTGTGCCAATTTAGTCAGATTTGCAATCATGAGTGTGTCACTGATTGATGCCCAATTTGTAACCCTTTTTTTGACCCCTTGAATCACATTTTGGTTTGATGTTTTTAGTTTCAATTGTGATTCACTTTTTGTTCAAGGCAAAAGTTTCCCTTTAAGGGGACACTACTGCCCCAACCCCATCCCTTGAATGGGGTGGCTGAAGAGCATCTTCATCATAGCACCTTGCATTGGGGGCCACATTTGTGGCACCGCTCTGCTATGTAGATGTGAGTATGAGCCTTGGAGTTCATTGCCTGGGGTGTCTAGGCTTCCAACTATTTTGAATAACAAAAATAACCAAGTAAACTAAATCAAATAAACTGAGGGCAAATTAAAGAGGACATCGGGGACTCAGATAAGTTCAACTAGGAGCTGGGGTGGGTGGGCGGGGGAGGTCAGTATTGGCCCCTTGGGGGAGTGGGGCTGCTCACAGGCCTTCGCAGCCCTTCATGTCTACGAGCCTCTAGGTTCAAAGGGATCTGGCAGCTGGTGTGCAGGCACTTCCCATGCCCTCCTTGCTGGGATTGTGGTCATATCACTGCTGAGGGATTGCCCTTCCAGAGCGGCAGCTGGAAAGTGGGTGAAGATCATGCACATCTGTGCCCAGTACCTGGGCAGTGTACATGATGCATTTATCCTGGCACAATAGTTCATCCCCGCCATGTTCGAGGAACGCCCCCCCCCGGCTGAGGGGCTGGTTGCTGGGCGACCAGGGTTACCTGTTGTGGTTGTGGCTGAGGACGCCTCTACGGAGGCCACAGACCGATGCGGAGACCCAATACAATGAGGCCCATGCAGCAACCAGGGGTGTGATCGAGAGGTGCTTTGGCCTGTTGAAAGATGCGCCTCAGGGGCCTGGACCGCTCTGGAGAGGCCCTCCAATACCATGTGGAGAGGGTCGGCCGCATCGCTGTGTCCTCCACAATATTGCCCATCAGAGGGGCGATTTGCTGGAGGAGGGGGAGCCCGCCGATGGGGACGCCTCTCGAGATGAGGAGCATGGCAACGAGGGAGGCAACAGACGCGTCATGGGGGCTGGATATTGTCGGGTGGCTGCACGACGCCACCAGCTTGGCTAGCGAGCACACGAGGCGATGATCGCCTAGGTGGGGTAGCGGCTCTCTGAGAAGGGGCACTGGCACCACCGTACCACTCCACCTCACCACCCAGCACCCCCACCTCCCACACCACCCGACAACCTTAGCTCCCACATCACCACATGCACAGCACCCTCCGCCTGCAGCACAATGGACTGGTCTCACATGATTGCTTGTGGAAGCGGGTATAATCAGTTCCATGGTGAATGATGACAACCCGCTCTGCGATGAGCTGTGAGCTCCAAATAGTTAGCCAATGTCTGACTCATGGCCACAGCTACACCCTCCACCTGAGTGGTCCCTGTATGTGTCACGGACACTCCATCACATGGACATGTTTTTTTTAAAACTTGTTTTTATTCAAAATTTTACAGAATTTTTACAAAACCACTACTAAAAGAAGGAAAAAAAAGAATGAACAACTTAACAAAACAAGGTGGGATAACTACCATTTACAAGAAAAATGTACCCACGACCCATGCAGTCCCAGTCTCTTTTCCTGGCCCCTCGTATGGATTACAAAAAGCTCGCTTTTCCCGACATTCAACTTGTACCCCAAGAAATCCCCGAAATCTTTTTGGATCTGCATGACCTCCCCATCCCCTCCATAGAATCTCAAATATACAGGAGCAGGTCATCCGCGTACAGTGAAACACAATGCTCCTCCCCTCCCCGAACCAGCCCCCTCCAGTTTCTAGACCCATGCAGTCCAGTTTCTAGACGTCCTCGGTGCTATGGCCAACAGCTCGATTGCCATGGCGAATAGCAGGGGGGACAGGGGGCACTCCTGCCTTGTTCCTCGATGCAGCCTAAAGTACTCTGAGCGCAGTCAGTTCGTGGACACACTCGCTACGGGGGCCTGATACAGTAATTTGACCCACCCTATGAATTCCTCGCTAAATCCAAATCTGCCCAACACTTCCCACAGGTACTCCCACTCCATCCGATCGAAGGCTTTTTCCACATCCATTGCAGCCACCACCTCTGTATCCCCTCCTTCCGAAAGCATCATGATCACATTCAGGAGCCTACGCACATTCGTGTTCAGCTGCCTGCCCTTGACAAACCCCGTCTGGTCCTCATTAATCACCCCACGGGACACAGTCCTGAATTCTAGTAAGAAGTCTTACAACACCAGGTTAAAGTCCAACAGGTTTGTTTCAAACACGAGCTTTCGGAGCACGGCTCCTTCTTCATTCACCTGAAGAAGGAGCCGTGCTCCGAAAGCTCGTGTTTGAAACAAACCTGTTGGACTTTAACCTGGTGTTGTAAGACTTCTTACTGTGCTCACCCCAGTCCAACGCCGGCATCTCCACATCATGGCTGAATTCTAGTGGCCGGGATCTTGGCCAACAATCTGGCGTCGACATTAAGGAGCGATATCGGCCTGTAGGAGCCACATTGCAACGGGTCCTTATCTTGTTTAAGGATGAGCAAAATCAAGGCCTGCAACATCGTCGGGGGAAGGGTTCCCCTCTCCTTAGCCTCGTTGAAGGTTCTCAACAATAGCGGGCTCAACAGCTCTGAGAATTTCCTATAGAATTCGACAGGGTATCCGTCCGGTCCCGAGGCCTTGCCCAGGAGCATACCTCCTGTCCACCTGAGTATCTCCCCCACCAACCTCTCCCTCCATCCTACCCCTCTTCTCTCTGTGGGCCCTGATAGAAATTAGCTCCCCCCTGATAACTGCCTTCAGCGCCTCCCAGACCGTACTCACTGAAACCTCCCCTGTATCATTGGTCGCCACATAGTTTTGTATACTCCTCCTCATCCGCCCACAGACCTCCTCATCCGCCAATAGTCCTACATCCAGTCTCCATAGAGGGCATTGGCCTCTCTCCGCCCTCAGCCTCAACTCCACCCAGTGCGGAGCATGGTCCGAGACCGCAATGGCTGAGTACTCTATCCCCTCCACTCTCTGGATTAGCGCCCTGCTCACCACGAAAAAATCAATCCGCGAGTTCACTTTGTGGACATGGGAGAAGAAAGAAAACTCCTTCGTCCTTGGCCGAGCGAATCTCCACGGGTCCACTCCCCCCGTCTGGTCTATGAACCCCTCAGGACATTGCTGCCGGTCTCTTACCCGATCTAGACCTAGACCGGTCCAGTGCCGTGTCCAGGACCATGTTTTTAAAAAAAATTTAGTGTATCCAATTATTTTTTCCAATTATGGGGCAATTGAGCGTGGCCAGTCCACCTAACCTGCACATCTTTGGGTTGTGGGGGTGAAACCCACGCAGGCACAGGGAGAACGTGCAAACTCCACGTGGACAGTGACCCAGGGCTGGGATTCGAACCCGGATCCTCAGCGCCGTAGGCAGCAATGCTAACCACTGTGCCACCGTGCTGCCCGCCCAGGACCATGTTAAAGTCCCCCCTCCCCATTACCAGACTGCATGACTCCAGGTCCGGAATTTTACTCGACATTTGCTTCATGAAATCTGCATCGTCCCAATTCGGAGCACCACCCGGGCCCCCTGCAGCTTTCCACTCACCATAATATATCTACCCCCTTTATCCGCCACAATACCCCACGCCTCAAATGCCACCCGTTTGCAAACCAAGATTGCAACCCCCCCCCGGTCTTCGCATCCAGCCCTGAGTGGAAGACCTCCTCAGGCTAGTTTGATCAGCGAGCTTCAGATGCGTTTCTTGTAGCATGGCCATGTCTGCCCCCCCCCCCCCCCCCACCCCCTCGATCCCCCTCTGCCCAGTCAAGCATCCACGTAACCCCATCCCCCCCCCCCCCCCCCCCCCCCCCCATTGCTGTCCCTTAAGTCAGCTGACTCGTGCTGACCCTGGCCGCTCACACCTCTACCTCCAATCCCACTGTTGGCTCCCTCTACGGGTCTCCAACACCCCCCCCCCCAACCAAGTGAGGGTGAGATAGCCCCCCCTTATTCCCGTGTGTCAAGAAAGAAAAGCTCAAACAAACAAACAAACCTCAGGTGCTATCCCCAACGTTGAGCAACTCCCCCACCACCCCGCAAACTGCTTTCGCTGTCCGGCCCGTCCCCGCTGCCTGTGACGCAGCTCTATGCAAACAGACACAGAACCACGTGGGCCCAGAACAAAGGGGACAAAAAAAAGAAAACACGGGGGGAAACAAGCATAACACCCCAGCCCCCAACAACATACAGCAGTCCATTAATTCAAGTCTAGCTTCTCGTTCTTAGTAAAAGCCCATGCCTCATCTGGCGTATCGAAATAATGGTGCCGGTCTTGGTACGTGACCCACAGCCTCGCCGTTTGTAGCAGCCCGAACTTCACCCCTTTGCTGTGGAGGACTGCCTTGGCCCGGTTGAATCCCGCATGCCTCTTGGCAAGGTCTGCACCCCAGTCCTGGTAGATATGGATCTCGCAGTTCTCCCACTTACTGCTTCGCTCAGGGAAACCTAGAATTCACAGGTTCTGCCTCCTCGACCTATTTTAAAGGTCTTCCAGCTTCTCCTGCCATCTTTTGTGCAGGGCCGTGTGCATCTCTACTCTAACCACCAGGCCCAAAATCTCGTCCTCGTTGTCAGAGGCCTTTTGCTGCACCTCTTTAATCGCCGTCCCCTGCATCTTCTGGGTCTCCACCAACCTTTCAATAGAAGCCTTCATGGGGGCCAGATATCTCCGCTTTTAACTCAGTGATGCAGCTTCTAAGAAACTCGTGCTGTGGTATCGACCAGGGTCTGAGTGTTAGCAGCGATGGAGTTCAGGGAGTGGGCCATCCCTGCCTGGGACTGCGACACCTCCCTCTGGGCTTGTGCGATGTCATTCAGCATCTGGGCGAGGCTGCCGGTGCTCTCAGCGATGACCTGCTGAGATTCGGCCAGACTGCGTAGAGCGGCTTAGATGTCCAGCTGGCTCTGGCACATGGCTGCCTGTGAGAGGGCAGCCCTGTCCTGGGCCATGGATGATGCATGCACATGAAGCCCCACGCCTTGCATAACCTGATCCATGGTTGAAACTGTTGCACCCATTGTCTCCACCGCGGACGCCACCCATGCGGTGTCAGCCTGTGTGGCAGGCAGCCATGACCGGCACCACTGCTCATGGACGCGGATGAACTCCTCCACCTGCGCCTGCAGCTGCTGGAAGCAGGCTGTCATCCTGTTGACTAGTGCATCGGATGGGTCTGGAAAGTCCAGGAACCTGGGAACCGTCTGGGCAGCAGCTGGTTGCTGGGGCTGGTCTCCTGCATTGATCCTTGACCCGATGTTCTTTGTGTCACCCCCGTTTGAGGGGCACTGTCCCGTCTATCCATCATCTGTCTTGCCGTCCTCTGTGCGTCACTGTCCTGGCTGTTGTGCGCATCAGTGTCAGCATCTCCGTGTCCTGGATGTCGCTGTCCTGGGTGATCGTCCTCTGTTCATCACTGTCCTGGGTGTCAGTCCTCTGTGCGTCCCTGTCCTGGGTCCCAGTGACGGAAGAAGGCCTTCCTTGCCGCCTGCCCTCCCTGCCGTGGCGTGAGTCCCTGGGGGCACCTGGAACTGGCACTGGTCATGGGCGAGGAGTGCCAGACGGGCTGGGACGATTGGCCGCAGGTCTTGGAAGACATAATACAGCATGTATCGTTAGCCACGCGGACTGGTGTGAGGGGGTGGAGGGTGTTTAGGGTGAGGGGCTGTCGTGGGGGGAATGGGGTTTGGGGGGGAATGGGGTGAGGGTGGAGTGGGGGGTTAATAAGGTGAGGGGTGGGGAATTGGGTGAGGAGGTGGAGTGGGGGGGAATGGGGTAAGGGGGTGTATGGGGGAATGGGGTGAGGGGGAATGGGGTGTATGGGGTGAGGGTGTGTGTGGGAATGGGGTGAGGGTGTGTGTGTGGGAATGGGGTGAGGGTGTGTGTGTGGGAATGGGGTGAGGGTGTGTGTGTGGGAATGGGGTGAGGGTGTGTGTGTGGGAATGGGGTGAGGGTGTGTGTGTGGGAATGGGGTGAGGGTGTGTGTGTGGGAATGGGGTGAGGGTGTGTGTGTGGGAATGGGGTGAGGGTGTGTGTGTGGGAATGGGGTGAGGGTGTGTGTGTGGGAATGGGGTGAGGGTGTGTGTGTGGGAATGGGGTGAGGGTGTGTGTGTGGGAATGGGGTGAGGGTGTGTGTGGGGGGAATGGGGTGAGGGTGTGTGTGGGGGAATGGGGTGAGGGTGTGTGGGGGGATGGAGTGAGGGTGTGTGTGGGGGTGTGTGGGGGGAATGGGGTGAGGGGTGTATGAGGGAATGGGGTGAGGGGGTGGATGAGGTGAGGGGGTGGATGGGGGACATGGGTGAGGGTGGAGCCAGGCAGGGCGATATCTCTTGCTGGTGCACCTCCGATCTGGCAAGGGACAACCTCCCGGTCCTTGGCTCTGCCAACGAGGCCCAGTGCCCTCTGCTCGTTGACTGTGAGGGGGTGCAGTACAGGTGAACCCCATCCAATTCTCGCAGGCTCCCTGTGGTTGTGGATGGTCTTATCCTGGAGGGGGGGCAAAGCATCAGAGTTAGGCGGTCCGCAGCATCCCGCGCAGATGTTGGCTAGATCATGGCACGGGAGCACTGGGCACCCGGCCACGGTGGCTCTCGGGCGTGTGCAGCCCATGTGGGTCAGGTGTGGGGTTTGGCACCCCTCCTGGGGTGGGGGACGACGAGTTACTGTCACATGTGTGGATGGTAGGGGTCGGGTGGTGCCAGGGGCATGTCTTGGTGTACTCACCCTGGCTGCCCTCGTCAGGTTGTGCACCTTCTTGCGGCACTTGCAAAAATAGCAAAGGTCCCAGCACTAATCCCTGCGGAACACCACTAGTCACAGCCCTCCAATCACAAAAGCACCCTTCCATTGCTGCTCTCTGCCTTCTATGACCTAGCCAGTTCTCTATCCACCTTGACAGCTCACTTTTGATCCCATTTGACTGCAATGGTCATGTTCAAAAAATATATATATATTTTGCAGGGCCTGGGTGCTTTCAGCAGCCAGAAGATGAAATTGACAAAGGAATGTGTTTTTCAGTCTGGTCTAATGGACTGTGGTTTGACTGGAAAAGTCCATGGGGAGTTATGTGCTTTGCAGCCTGCAGAAATGATTTGTTTTTCTTTTTGGGGAGATGAGATCATTGCTGGGTGGAGGCAAGGAATGGAGAATTTTTAGAGAGGCAGTTTTTAGAGAAAACTTTGGAGAGAGGAGTTGAATTCTAATCTGCCTGATGCTGAGTCCACAATTCTCCTACAGAAAGATTGAGAGCTGCATTTTTTTTCTTGCTGTTTAATGGGAAATTCAGTAATAGTGTTTAAAGGGGTAGTGTTTAAAGGGGTTCTTTTCAAATGTGACGTTAAAAAGTTTAATATTGTATTCATAATAAAGCTTTATCATAGAATCCCTGCAGCGCAGACGGAGGCAATTCGGCCCATCAAGTCTGCATCGACCCTGCAAAATACCACCCTATCTAAGTCCAATCCCTCGCCCTTTGCCCATAACCCCACCTAATCTTTTGGACACTTGGGTTATGTTTTAAAAATAACAAGGCCCTATTTCTCCATGCAGTCACTCCTGAGCAAATCATTCTTTCCTCACAGTCTTGCAAATAAATTAAAATATTGGGGTTTTGGTCCACTATTCTAGCCACTATTGGGGCCTGGTCTGGGATCATAATAGTTGGTTTATTTCATTCTAGCACAGTATCAGTTATGGGAGGTCTTGTAGCACAGTGGATAGCGTTCCTGCCTCTGAGTTAGAAAGTCTGGACTTCAATCCCCGCCCAGGACTTGATGCCCAAAGAAGGTGCATTCATAATGTGTCCAAATAGGTTGATTATCAACTGCAAATCCTTGTAAAACACATCAATAACAGGAAGGATTCTAGTCAGCCATGTGATGGAAAGAAAGTTGAGTTACTATCATCACTATCCGTAGCTCAAAACTACAACATGCCTTGTAAAAAAAGTGCATGCTGCACAGCAATTTGGACTCCATTGTGATCTCTAACACACCACTACAGCATGTATCAGATAGACCGGCATGAATTAACTAGAAGGCAAAAGATAAAAAAGGCAATTCTGATGCTTAAAAATCAACCATGGACTATCCTTGTTTCATAGCACTTAACCATTATAATAACATGCTGGCAGTTTATGGTGGGTAATAATGGAATTTGACACCAGAGCTATGATTTAAGGAGGTGATAATTGCTTGCATGTAGCTGTTGAGTTTTTTTGGGGTTTTTAGCAAAACAATCACAGAATTACAACAAATTGCATTGGATTCATAGAAGACACATATATGGGCATTCTATCTTGGTTTCACACTACTGCAATAGACACTTGACAGACTGCAGTACCTCTGACCCACACAAACTAGGACACCACATGCCTTGTACCAGAAGTCTGGCTAGGAAAGAAACAGCTGCTGTGAACAGACTCAATCACCCATAAAGGCACAAGGAACTCAGCCATACTACATTATTAGAAATGTCAAGCAGTTGGTACGAGATCAAAATGCTGTGAGTATCTTAGCAGCAATGGCAATGATATTCTGCTGCAGATTGGTACCTCTAAAGCTGATTAAAACCACTTGGATGTTTTGATCTGCAAACTTCCATTGCCAGCAAAGGTGCAACCAAATGGCTAGCAAATTTAGGTAAATATCTTGCTCCTTTGGGCTCCTCGTAGAAAATGTGGTAGTGCTGTCAGCTGATGTATGTTTAGCTCATTCAGTGGCTGCTGAGGGCATTTTAAAAGGACTTAAATTGTGCACCTTTTATAATTACTTTAACATTTTTTTTTAGAGTACCCAATTAATTTTTTCCAATTAAGGGGCAATTTAGCATGGCCAATTAACTTAACCTGCACATCTTTGGGCTGTGGGGGCGAAACCCACGCAAACACGGGGAGAATGTGCAAACTCCACACGGAAAGCGACCCAGAGCCGGGATCGAACTTGGGACCTTGGCACCATGAGGCTGCAGGGCTAACCCATTGCGCCATCGTGCTGCCCACCTTTTATAATTACTGAGTTTCAACAGTGTTTGTAAGGTGATTTTGTTGAATTCTAACTATTGTAAATTGAATAAGGCTAAATTTAGAGACTAGAATTAGGGGACACAGTTTAAGACTATGAGTTCTCTCTTTAAGACAGATGAGGATAAATGTTTTCTCTCACGGGTTGGTTAGAATGTGGAATTCTATTCCTAGAAAGCAGTGGAAGCTGGGTCATTGAATTTATTCAAGGCAGAGTTAGGCAGATTTTTAAATGGCCAAAAGGCCTATTCCTGCCCCAAAGTCCTATGTTCGCAGAAAGCCAGCAAAATATATCTTGCATCCAGAGAATAAACAATCGTTGATTTTTGGCACCAATGTTTTCTAGAAACTAGAATTAAAAAAAAAAAAAGCTTATGGGTATATTTTGTCTATTGCTACTTATAGAAGTATTCCACTAAGATGAAACATTATAAACATTTCACCAATTTGAGGTTCCCAGTGACTGTAAAAATAGCTTTTCTGCTTGAGAAACATTTCCAGAAGCTGTTTCCCAAATCTGGTTATCTAATTGAATCTCACCTGTGTTTGGTTAGCTGTATAGCCATCTGGTGCTTCAGGGAAACCATGCTGGTGATTTTGGAAACTCAGTCCTTGTACCATCAGTTTTTTTTTTAAAATTTAGATTACCCAATTATTTTTTCCAATTAAGGGGCAATTTAGCGTGGCCAATCCACCTAACGTGCACATTTTTGGGTTGTGGGGGCGAAACCCACGCAGACACGGGGAGAATGTGCAAACTCCACACGGACAGTGACCCAGAGCCGGGATCGAACCTGGGACCTCAGCGCCGTGAGGCGGTTGTGCTAACCACTAGGCCACCGTGCTGCCCACTGTACCATCAGTTTAAACACGCTCCGTATTGCTGAATGATCCTTGGATGTTCATTCCATGGCTAAATCTAAATCATCTGACAGGAATAACATGTATAAGTTGAATATTTTATTCGACATTGGAGTTTACCATTGGCAACATTCCAAAAACCATGAATTAGTGAGTTTGCCATCATTTTGTTCCTCTGATTAGTGTCCAGTACATTCAAGTTGTGTAGTAATGCCAAGAACTATCTGCTTATGAGCCATTTCTTGTAATCCAGTGCTTCTGCCTCATAAGTGAATTGCATCCATATGGACCTTGAAGTTGTGTATGGCTGGTCAGTTCAGTCAGAAATGATGAGGATTTAACTCTCCTGATTTCTTGCAGTACATTTGCTAGTACATCCTCCTAATCAGGAGCAGCTGCTGTTTGCACAGAGTGAATGAGTTTCCTGTGGCTGTCCCAATACCCTTCGATTCTCCAGGTGGTTTTGGGAGCTTTGTTGATATCCCTGGACCCTGTAAAGCCATAGATTATTTCTATTTGAAGTTTTGTGGAAAAATTAAAGGTCTTGACCAGCTTCAGTGTGTTTCCTACAACTTTTGCTTGTGCTCTATAGGCACTGATTCATTAAGTGATCACCCATTCATGCAACATCTGGCACTCTCAGCCATTTTCTCAAGTTAAAATTAGTGACACTTTACAATACCAGTTGCATTGTTGGGCTCAGATTAATCACGAGTGTGAATATGACTGCTGAAATATTTAATGAGATTTAAAAAGTGGCAGTTATTATTCCTGCAAATGGTAAATATTGTGTAAAATTTTTTTTTTGTTTTTGTCATGATCCCTCACAAACACTCACTGTTTTCATTAAGAAGTTGATTTACAATCCAGGCGTTGGCACATCTGTTGCTGTTTTTCTATGACTGCAGCACCAGCAATTATAGCTCATTAAAAATGTCAGTCCTGTTGAGGTAAAATGTAGTTTAGAAGAATGCTTTCTAATTATTTAAGCATTAGCCGACAAATATTGTGTGGTGCAGTGCTAGATATGTGCTTTGCTTTTAATTTCAATATTATCTGGTGCAATATCTTTTAAAATTACTCAAGTGCTCTGACCTCTGGGACTAAATGGTGACTTGTCAACTTGTCAATAGATGCCTGTGTGCAATACATCAAGAAATATTTGGTGTCTGTTTATGATTGCATACGTATGAAGTTAAGGTATTTTTTTGGCAGCTCTCAAGGTGAAGGCATGATAACTCCTGTAGCATTTAAAGCGGTAAACTAATTAGAGCATTGGTTTTCAAACAGAGGTCTCGTATCTCAAGAAATCCACAAAAGACAGATTTTTGTATTTTTTAAGTTACATGCTGACTATTCTTCGTGCTTAACGTCCTACAAATCTTATTTGCATAGTTCCTTTCACCCTTTTCCATTATAGATACCAATATCCATGTTTGCAATGGAAACTGGCTACGTAAGTTAGTCACATTGTATTACCATCAGCAGTGGTCCTGTGATTTATCAGAGGATGGGGCACATTATAATACCATCTAGTAGCTATAATGTCACTGAAATCAGTTTATTCCCAAACCCAACCTCCTGCCATTTTACAGTTTCTCATTCTTGACAACCCCTTGAAGTTCTCTCATCCATGAAGCTTTCTACCTATAACGTCAGTTTCTCAGATTCCAGCTCCTGACCATCAGCTTCCTATGTTAGCATAATCTTTATTTCCTTCAGAATTGCTGTTATCATCAATTCTCCTACCCTCAAAAAAAAAAAAATCCTCTCCACCCCTCTTCCCCCCCCCCCCCCCCCCCCCCCCCCCCCCCCCCCACACTCCTCTGCATCAATGGCTCTGAAGTGGAGATTGTCGATAGCTTTTAAGTTCCTGGGGGTCGCCATCACTAACAGTCTATCCTGGGCCACTCGCATTGATTCAACAGTCAAGAAAGCCCAACAACATCTCTACTTCCTACGGAAGCTCAAGAAATTCGGCATGTCTGCATCGACTCACAAACTTCTACAGATGTGCCATAGAGGGGCTGGCTTTGCACAGGGTTAAATCGCTGGCTTTTTAAACAAACCAAGGCAGGCAAGCAGCACGGGTTCCATTCCCGTACCAGCCTCCCCGAACAGGCGCCAGAATGTGGTGACTAGGGGCTTTTCACAGAAACTTCCTTTAGGGGCTGGTCTAGCACACTGGGCTAAATCGCTGGCTTTTAAAGCAGACCAAGGCAGGCCAGCACGGTTCAATTCCCGTACCGGCCTCCCCGAACAGGCGCTGGAATGTGGCGATGAGGGGCTTTTCACAGTAACTTCATTGAAGCCTACTCGTGACAATAAGCGATTTTCATTTCATTTCATAAAGAGCATCCTATCCTGCTGCATCACAGCCTGGTATGGCAACTGCTCGGCCCAAGATCACTAGAAACTGCAGAGTGGTGAACTCAGCCCAACACATCACACAAGCTTGCCACCCTCACATTGATTCTGTATACACCTCCCGCTGCCTCAGGAAGGCAGACAGCATTATCAGAGACTCCTCCCACCCAGGCTTTGCCTTCTTCCAGACCCTTCCATCAGGCAGAAGATGCAGAAGTCTGTAGACCCGTAGGAACAGCTTCTTCCCCACAGCTGCGTGATTCCTCAACGACTCCCCCTCAGACTGATCTTTTCCCTGTAAGAACACTATTCATGACACCCTATGCTGCTCTTGCATTTGCTTTGTTTGGCTCCCTGTTCCGCACTGTAACCAATCATTGTTTGTCGATGTACAGTTTGTCAACAAACTTGATTTTTTTTTTGTCTACTATGTACATACTCTGTACATTCCCTTGGCTGCAGAAAAATACTTTTCACGAGGGCCGAAGTGCCTGTTCTATGCTATACTGTTCTATATACTTCGATACATGTGACAATAAATCAAATCAAAATATCTCTAGACTTCCCTTGCTTTCAGTTTAAAGTCCAGGAAAGTCATCATTGCCATTAAGATTGCACCTTAACATATTCAAAGTCCTTAAGTGAAGATGCTACCCTGCCCATGACACCATGACGTCTTACTGCTACTATAATTACGTGCTTCCATCTCAATCTCGCGGGATCCTTCGATGCTGGCAACCATTCTATCCTCTTTAAAGATCTCAACTCCACAAGCACAATTTGCTCATGGTTCTCCTCCTACCTCTAGTTAGTCGATACTTTATTGTCATCGGTGGCTTCTTTTTCCACCTCCATACAGTTTCCACTATTGTAGCACAGGTTTCTACCTTTAGGTCCTTTCTTTTCATTTTTACATACGTTGCACTCGGTCTAGATTGTTTCATCTGTTGTATCTTGCATTACTGTCGGGCAGGTTCTTCAAGAGATCCTAGTTCTTCAAAATCTTAGTCTCGAGATCTAGGTAAGAAATCAGCAACATCCCTCAATTTAGACCGTTATAATTTAAAGTGAGCTGTGTTGATGAGTTAAGGGGTCGTGGTGGAATGCTGGGATGGAGGGAGAAAACTATATTCCAGCTGAATTCAACAAAAGTAGTTTGAACTGGTTTTCCGTCTGTGGGCTTGAAGACGTGAAATGAAGCTACTTTTAACGAATACAGGCTGAGCGAGTTATTGAAGGAAATTAATGATGCTTTATTAATTTTCAATCCAAATGCCAGTTATGAAAATCCAAACAAGCTACACTGCTACAGCAACTAGACACCAGACTTTAGGAAGGATGTGAAGCTATTCGAGATGGTGTAGGAAAAATTCAAGAGCATGGTTCCAGGGATGAGGAACTTCAGTTATTATGGATTCCCTGCAGTGCAAAAAGGAGGCAATTCGGCCAATCGAGTCTGCACAGACCCTCCGAAAGAGCACCCTACCCAGGCCCACTATCCCACTCTATAACCCGTGCATTGCTGAGAGAACGGGAAAAGCTTGGTCTTGTTCACTTTGGAGAAGAGAAGGTTGAGAGGCAATTTGACAGAGTTGTTCAAAATCATGAGTGCAGACAGAGTAGCTTAGTCAATCCTGGGGTGGTGGCAGAAGATCAAACAGGCTTCGTGAAGGGCAAGCAGCTCGCAAGTAATATAAGACGGCTGTTGAATGTGGTGATGAATCTTTCGGGGGGGCTCTGGTACCGGAGGTGGTGGTGTCCATGGACGTGGAGAAGGCATTTGATCGGGTGGAGTGGCGGTACTTTTTCGAGGTTTTGGGAACGTTTGAATTTGACCCGGGATTTGTGGCATGGGTACAGTTGCTGTATGTTGCACCAAGGGTGACGATGAAACCGAATGATATGAGCTCACAAAGCTTTCACTTACTCGGGTATGAGGTTGGGGTGCCCGCTGTCACCGCTGCTGTTTACACTTTCCATAGAGCCATTGGTGACGGCACTTGGGGGATCAGCAGAGTGGCGGGGGATTATATGGGGACAGAGGGAGCATTGGGTGTCGCTATATGCCGATAACCTCTTGCTGTATGTTTTGGATCCATTGGAGAGTATGGGAAGGATTATGGGCCTGCTGGGGAGGTTTGGAGGGTTTCCGGGGTACTGTCTGAATGTAGGGAAAAGCGAGGTATTCCCGGTGAATGAGCTGGCACAGAGGGCTAATTTAGGGGGATACCATTTACGGTAGCGAGGGATAGGTTTATATTTGGGGTTTCAGGTAGCGAGGGAACGGACAGGACTCTAAGTGGAACTTAAAGCTGGTGGAGGAGGCTAAGGAGGATCTTAAGAGGTGGCATACACTGCACTTTATGCTGGCTGGGAGGGTCCAAGTGGTGAAAATGAATATTCTGCCGAGGTTCTTGTTTATTTTTCAAGCTCTCCCGATCTTTATACCAAAGGCCTTTTTTCGGAAAGTGGACACAATCATTTCTCTCTTGTGTGGGCGGGGATGGTGCCGAGGGTGGGGAGGACCCTGCTACAGAGGCGGCGGGGGGGGGGGGGGGGGGGGGGGGGGGTCGTCATTGCCGGCAGTGCCGGCAGTGTTGTCAATGTCTCTGAGTAGTTAATCAAGGAGCCGTTGGTGCAGTCCACAGTGAAGGTATGGAATTAGTTGAGGAGGCATTTTAGGGTGGAAGGGATGTCGGTGCTAATGCCACTGTGCGAGAATCATAGGTTTGAGCTGGGGCGGGGGGGAGATCTGTATTTGGAGTAAGGGTTCGCCAGTCTGGAAGAACTAAGGAAGAGGGTAGAGCTGCTTGTGGGTGGGGGGGTGTTTACACCCTGCTGGAGTGACTGCTGCTTCCGGATGTGGAAGGGGAGGGAAGAATTGGGGATATATACATGTGGCTGGGTGAGCGGGTGGTGAAGATCAAGGAGAAATGGGAAGCAGAGTTGGGAGGGGATATCAATAGGGGAGTATGGAATGAGGCATTGCGTAGGGAAAACTGGGCCTCCTCTTGTGCAAGAAAGAGTCTGATACAGTTTAAGGTGATGCACAGGGTGCATACAACTCGGGCGAGAATGTGGGGGTTCTTTCAGGGGGTAGCAGATGAGTGCGAGAGCTGTAGGCAGGGGCCAGCAAATCACGCGCACATGTTTTAGGGTTGCGAATAATTGGAAAGATTCTGGTACGGGAATGTTCGCGGTCTTAGCCAGGATAATGGAGAAGGAGGTGGACTTGGACCATTTGGTGGCAATATTTGGGGTTTCCGAGAAGGCGGAGTTCATGGACAGGAGGAAGGCCGATGTCTTGACCTTCGGCTCTCTGATTGCACGGCAGCAAATTTTGCTGGAGTGGCGGTCAGAATCGGCACCGGAGGGGAGGGCTTGGTTGGGTGACCTGTACGAGTTCCTGCGATCAGAGAAGATCAAGTATGTGTTAAGGGGCTCTACAGGGGGGTCTGAGGAAAGCTGGGGTATGTTTGTGACTGTGTTTGAGGGGCTGTTTGTTGCGGGGGAGGGGGGGGGGGTGAAAAAGGGGAACAATCTGTACAGACTGTATAGTTGATTGTTGGGAAGTATGTTTCCCGGTGTTTATTTGCTGTAACCTGTTTTGATACATGTTGTAATAAAATAAATTTTTGTAAGAAAAGAGTAGATTGGTTTACACTGTTCCACTTGGCAAAAGGATCGAGAGCCATTGGGTGCTTGATTAGCAAAAGAAGCAATGGTAAAATGAGGGGAAACCTTTTTTATGCAGTGAGCGATTTAAGATCTGGAATGCACTGCCTGAGACTTTGATGTTGGCAGATTCAATCATGACTTTACAAAGTGAATAGGATAACTATCTGAAGAAGGACCATTTGCAGATTCTCAGAGTATGGAGGAAAAAGTGAGTTGCTCTTGCAGAGGCTTGGCATGAACAAGAAGGGCCAAATCGCATCTTTCTCCGCCCTAATCATTTTATGATTCCAATCTGTAACTCTTCCAGTGAAATAATGAAACCAATTGGAATCTTCACCCCTTGGCTGAGATATTAACATCTGTAGTACAAGGAAGAAACGGTGTACAATTGCAAACATTGGACGGGATTCAGCAGAACAAAGTTAAAGTCTGGTTTTGGCGCCCATTGGTGGTGAGGTTTGCGACGGCCGCGTTGGCGAGCTTGCCACGAGATTCTCGACATTACTGGCTGTCTCGCAGCCTGATTCACCCGACTCATGCTACAGCTGCTTGCCCCAATCAAGGGAGAGCTGCTTTTAAATGCTCCCTCACCACTCAGTAACATCCAAGGGAAACAGAGGTCGGAGGTCTGCTGGATCCCAGGACACAACTGGTCCCAGCCAGATGCAGAGCCTCACGAGGTTCTTCCAGAGCTGATGCAGGTGGTATGACAGAGCCATGAGATTAAGAAGGGGATGCCAGTGACATTCCAATGATTGCAAGACCAATTGGAGGAGTCCAAAAGGCTTCAGGCTCAGGCGATGGTGGTGACTGCATGGCACAGAGGCCAACACTGCTCGCAAGGGTGATGACAGCAGTGGAAAACCTGGAGACGTGTCTGCGTCGAGTGATCGTGTCCAAGGTATGTTCATCTGTGACGACCTGTCTCACGGTCTCATCATCCCACTCACTGAGGGGCATGTCCCAGATGCAGTTGGACATTGCCAAGGCACTGCAGAGCATGGCCCAGTCACTAAGGACCATCGCAGACAATGGGGAGCCTCCAGGTCTTGAATCTGGAACTGTTTACATTTTGAAAGCTATTGCTGAAATGCAATACAGGAAAGAAAGTTACATAACACGTGGTATCTATGATATAGATTAAAGACAACATTAAATTTCTAGACCTAATCAAAAAACAATTCTTTGTAATTACTTTTGTGGGCAGGTGAGGACGAGCGTTGAACATGTCGAGGCCCATGTCTTGGGCCTCGGTAGGCTGCTTTTTCGGAGGATTAGTGCCGACTTGATGGGCTGAATAATCTCCTTCTGCACTGTATGTATTCTGTGATTTCTCAGCCTGTTTTATGCACTTATTTTGGTTTTGAGGCATTCAACAAATTCCCTCATGCCGTAGCAGGGTCTTTGTCCATGGATCTTGAAGTTGATTTCTTTGCTCTTAATGAAGTTTAATGAAGGTCTGCTTTCTGATTTATGATTTTCTTAAGGCCATCTAATCCGTCAAGTCCCCCAGAGTTATATAAACACCTGCATCTTGTAGAATCTACTGGAAAGGGCAGAGTGATTTTGAATGCACAGAGACTTTTCATGGTCTAATGGCTTTGGAAATCCAATGAACCTGCTTTAATAACAGCCTAACCAGTTTCTTTTCTTATTAGCAGAAGTTCTTAGGTGAGTTACACATGACCTCGTGTGGCTCTGGAAATTAACCCAAATCTTTTGTTTTGGATTGACTGCTGTGAGTAGCCTGCAGAGCTGATGTGTCGAAACAGCTTCTGAAGAATGAATTTGGACTAAAAGCTCAGCTACATTCTTCTGAAATAAATAAAGATTTCAATGTGAAATTTTTGTTTCATGTATACTTCTATTTGGATAATATGTTGAGTGTTTCTTCCCTTCCTCCAGATGCTGAAGAAGTTCAAAACAAAATTTGGATAAGTGGTAGTTTCTTTAAACTTGGATTCGAAGGCTACCATAAACTGACTGAAGTGCAGCCTCTTGAATTTTATTGATATGAATTATATTGACTGGTACAGTGGCAACATAAGTAATGAGAGCCATAATATAATAATTTCTCCGTCTCCCATTTTAAAAATAAAATGCACATTTGTGAACATATTGTGCTAAGCAAGGACAGCAGCCAATGAACGTGCTAAATATAAACGATTTGCAGTGAATATATAGGTAAAACATCGGGTGCGACAATTGAGATTAGACGTTTTACATCAAAGATCTTCAAACATTTTTATAATAAGTGAATTGTAGCCTATTTGAAATTATGCATCAATCATTTTTGCCATTCATCTGAATAAATATTTGAGGCTGAAAAAGAGAAAACAAAATCAACTTTGCTCTATAAAAACTGTAGTTTGATTTAAAAAAAATAAATTTAGAGTATCCAAATATTTTTTTACAATTAAGGGGCAATTTAGCATGGCCAAGCCACTTACATATAGATTTACATAGAATTTACAGTGCAGAAGGAGGCCATTCGGCCCATCGAGTCTGCACCGGCTCCTGGAAAGAGCACCCTACCCAAGGTTAACACCTCCACCCTATCCCAGTAACCCCACCCAACACATCTTTGGGTTGTGGGGGTGAGACTCACCCAGACACGGGGAGAATGTGCAAACGCCACACGGACAGTGACCTGGAACCGGGGTCGAACCCGTGTTCTCAGCACTCTGAGGCAGCAGTGCTAACCATGGCGTTACCATGCCACTGGTTTGATGTGTTATTTTGTTGATTTGTTTTCAGTTACCTTCAGGGAATGTGGGCTCCAGATTGGTTGCAAGGCAACCAGGTCTAAAATGTTAGGCAAGTGGATTTTCATCCAATACTGACATATTTACATATCCTACCAATCAGAAATGAAACTCTTCGTTTACTTCCGCTTTCCTACCTCCTTCCAAATATGCCAGAAATAATGCTAAGATTATTTGAAGGGAATGTTTTATTTTTTGAATTTAATGACCAGAATTTTGTAATCAAGAGGAAGTAATGGTGTCTGCTATTCACATCTCTGGCAGCCCACAAACGCATCTCGGGGTTTTGAGTGGAGACTTACTGTTATCTGTAGCGTGATGCAGGATGGTGCCCTTTACAGGGGGATCTGTGAACAGAGAAATGACAAGATTTTTTGACTATTCAGAATGAAGGATCCCCACTGAGACACGGAATCTAGACCATGTTGCTCGTTTTGCTTTCCTTTAATTTGCTCTGTTTTAATTACCTTTGCTCAAGAGTCGGCAGGTATCTTTCTGATACCACCACAGGGTTTAAAGCCGAATACTGATCAGTGACTCGATACACCAGTTAGTAAGTTTGAAATCAATACGCATTTATTTACACACACAGTCAATTATTACTCATGCATAAACTCTACTCGCTAAACTGCAACTACTACTAAAAGCCTATACTTAGCTTCGAGTGGCCCACTCAGTCAGAGGAACAATGCCGTTGTCCGATTCTGATACTGCTGGCTTCGAACTGGTATCGAATAGTAGCTAGGAGCGCCTATCTCGTAGCGTGCGTTGACCGTAGACTTACTTGGTTGGTGCTTGGCGGCCTCACGTCGCTGACAGCCAAAGGCCAAGGTGAAGGTGAAGAGATCTTCCATGAGAGCGAACTGACCTTGGGGACTCTGTTTTACAGCCCCCAGGGGTTTCGCGCCCTTCTCGGTGGACCCCGGACTTGGTCCCAATTAATTGGACCATGTCCCAGTCGTTCGTATTGATTTCTCCAATACCGGGGTTGTTCCCTGATTGTTGGGTGGGCCCTATGTGACCGTTGGCCTGCCTTTGCTTTAGCTTCCACTGGCGCCGGGAAGTCTGTCCTGGTCTCGATTGTTTCAATGTTTCTTTTTGTCCCTGGCGATAGCTCATCACTATGCTAATGGCTATTGGTTTCAGTTCTGTCTGGGTTCTGCAAGTCCTAATACACAGGAAACCTTGCACCTGCTTGTTTTCTCTAGTGCTGTCCATTTTTCCCTGCACTCTTTGCGAGTGTCCATTTTGGAATCGGGACGTGGCCACCCCAGGTGGCTACAACCAGGAAGTGTAAAGCAGAAAATATAAATGAGTACAAATGAGTCCAAAAAGCAAAATCGATTGTTAAAGACAGGTGGGATTATGGGAGATGTAAAAGCAACTGACAGAAATTGTAAAAACAAATGTTTTATTTTAAAAATCTCTGACACGAATTAGCTTCTGGAGGACTGAGACTCCACACTTGTAAAATTAAACTTTCAGGGTTAAAGAGATTGTTTGACCGATGTTGTCAGACATGGCTCAGTTGGTAGAATTCTCGACTCAGAAGGTTCTGGGTTCAAGCCCCATACCAGAACCTGAGCACATAAAATCAAGCATGTCACACCAGTGCTGTACTGAGGGAGTGTTGCACTCTTGGAGGGGCTATATTTCATATTACATAGAAGCCCTGCCTGCCTGTTGGTGAACCAAACAGGCGTATGGCACAATTTTTTCTTTTTTTTCAAACAAATTTAAAGTACCCAATTCATTTTTTTCAATTAAGGGGCAATTTAGCGTGGCCAATCCACCTAGCCTGCACATCTTTTGGGTTGTGGGGGCGAAACCCACGCAAACACGGGGAGAATGTGCAAACTCCGCACAGACAGTGACCCAGAGCCGGGATCGAACCTGGGACCTCGGCGCTGTGAGGCTGCAGGGCTAACCCACTGCGCCACCGTGCTGCCCTTGGCACAATTTCAAAGGAGAGCAGGAAATTACTGAAAGAATAAATGTTATCAAAGCTTTATATTTTGCATTCATCAGGACAATCGCAAGATTATCAATATCAGGCAAAAGAACCCTTATACTTCAGAGGAGAGTGCTGATTGGTTGGCAAGTGGATTCTGATTGGTCGAGGCATTGCCACAGAGAATGCACCAGTTGATGGTGACTGACATTTAACTGCCAAACATTGTTTGAAATTTAAATCAGACAGCTTGACTCTGGTCAAAACTGTGCCCTGTGGAATGAACCAGAGAATGGCTCACTTATTTTGTTTTGCTGAAACAGGCTAACACCATGAAACATGTCCTTTGTGTCTGCAAAGAACAGACGCTGTGTATTAATATATGTAGCATCCAGTGCGCACACATTTCCAACACTGAGCCCAGCTGACAATCTTAAAATGATTATCAGCGCAATTTTAGTGCAGAGGATTATTTAGCAAATATTGTCCAATACTGTAGTGTAATCACATCTAATATTGGACACTTTTTTCAAGCACCGGCTGGTTGGGTACAGTCTGTTGATGAGCCAGTCGCCATCAATTGGTGCATTTTCCATGGCAACGCCTCTACCAACCAGAGTCCACTTACAAACCAGTCAGCACCCTCTTCTCATACAGTATGATGTTGTTGATTCCCCTGACATTGGCACTCTTGCGATTGTCCTCATGACAAAATGTATTTTTTCAGCAATACTCGTTCTGTACTACCAAATGACGAAGCAGGAGTGAGTTATCCCACAAATGACCCCTAAATTGACATCACAAAACAGATTATCTGGTCATTTTTACATTGCTTATTGTGGAAGATTCCTGTGTGCAAATTGGTTGCTGCTTTCTTCCTTTGCCATCGTGACAACACTTCAAATGTACTTTATTGGCTGTAAAGCACATTGACATCTGATGGTCATAAAGGGCACTGAAAATGCAAGTTTTTAACCATGTTTCCGGTTTTTAAACATTCACTTATTTGTGAAGTACCAGCCCTAATTTCTTCCTGCTGTCCTTGGTGAGCAAGTGCCCCACGTTCAAGCCATTGGACGTGGCACTGAAATCAATGTATCGTTGAGGATTGTTGCTGCATACCCTGTGGGGATACCTCTGACAACAACTTCCTGATTTCTGTGCGTGTACTCTGGAAGTCATTGTTCAATTTGCTGTGCAATAATGGTGAGTGAGGACTTTTGCAGTTTATCATCGCAAAATCTGGACCAGTGATTCTTGTTTCCTTTTTTAAAAATACGCTCTCTCTGTTTATTAGGTTGAAAATGTTGACAGTATAGTCTACACTATTAAAATTCTATGGCCAGATTTTACAAGTTTTCTGGAAGATGATTTAGGTCAGGAAAATTTTCAATTGTTTAGTTCGATTCAACAGAAAAGATGATGCAGTGCAGAGTTTTATTAAGAAGCTGTAAACATTTGTTTTGTCTTGCTTCTCAATTTACAAAATCTCTGAGCAAATCTTCTGATATATTGTGTCATTACATTCGTTAAAAATAAGAAACCCCTACAGGACCAGTTGATTGTGAGATGTTGAATCATGACATCCTGTTGTAGATCATTTTTGTTACTTGCTTTTGCCGTGAAAATACCTCCTAATTATGTTTGATCAGTACAAATGAAAAGCATATTTAGGCTGTTTGGATATTGTGCCCATGAAACTATTATGAATATTTTTCCAGCTTAAATGTACTCCAAGTTATAGCTTGTTGAGTGGCAAAGATTAATATCATTTTTTATATGTGCGTGCATTTGGGCGAGTGTCGGGAGTTTGTGTGCATTTGGGTAAGGGGCAAGGCAAAGGAGGAAGAATGCACAAGGATACTTAAGTATAGCCAGCCTTTCAGGTCTGGGAGCCACGGGAAAAAAAACATTTGGATCTGAAAAAGACTTGTAAATAATCCAATCCTTTTATGCTGCAGTTTAAGTTCTGCTATTGCTATTATCTCTGCAGACGTTGGGTCATTCATCTTTAGCGCAGTACACTCAGCATAAAAAGCATATGATAACATTGACAAAGTATTCGTGCAAGCTTTCGTACACTTTTGTTGAATAAAGTTGGAGCAAACAAAAGTTTCATCTATTTTTACTTTGGAGTTTTTGATTCCAAATACTGCAACAACAAAAAAAATTAAATGCCATGATTTGTTATGTTACGGATGCCTGGTCAACACTCAACAATGGTTTGAGATTGAACCAGATGCATAACTTTTTAAAGCTTTAAGACTGTGTAGAAAGATAGATTTGTTCGGGGAGTGATAATATAAGCAATAGGGCTTGGTTATTTTATAAGCAAACTTTAGTAAAACAAAAGAAAATAAACTGTTCATACTTTTACTTCACAGTTGTAATAATGACAGATTACATGTAGTTTCTTACTCTGAGCACTAGTTCCCATCAAACGACACTTGGCAGGAAAATGCAGCTCTCGTTCCACTTACACATAAAGGCAAAGGCAGCACTTGTACTGTATTTAGGAAACAATCTTTCTTCTGTTAGAGACATTTGTGCAGAACCCTTTTCCAAGGCCTTCTCTCTGTCGTTTTTTTCATGACCCCTCTCATACTGCTCATATCCTTCCCTGGTCCAAATTGATTCTCTCTCTCTAAGCTCCACCCAGCCCATCATACAAAGGTTTTTCTCTGGGATATCCAGACTGGAACTTATCAACTGTAATTTGGACCGCTTGATTGCCCACTCCTGTTTACACAAAGGACCAGAGCTGCCATTCCAATGCAACTAACTTTCCATTGACAGACATATGGCTCACTAGTCTCTGTAATTGGATAATGGTTTATCAAATATGGTTGTCCCGGACGACAATTGATTTTGAATAAATCATCCTGGCTGAACCGGGGTATCCTGTCAATGTACACAAACTGTGCATTGATGGACATTTGGTATTGATAGCTTTGGGGGGGAAAAACAAATATTGCTCGGCTGTAGCTTCTTAGGTTTTTGAGTCCATGATGAAGATTTGATGAAAAGTGGAAAGGAAATATGTATAACCTGCTTCCTTACAGAGGTGAAATAAATCTGAGTGGAATATCCTGGGGTAGACTCTGTATCCAGCTGGTAGACAAGACTGAAATAATGGAGCTTTTGTTGGGTGACCTTTATAATCTGAACAAAGTTATGTATTTTTGTTGCTGCTTTGTAATTACATTAGTTATGAGTGCAATTTGCAGTCACTTTGTATGGCAGAGGAGCTACGGATAAGACATCCTTTTGGGGAAGCTTGAGTCGTGTGCATGGAACAGCCAGCCTCACAAAGCCTTCATTATCTACTCCTGGGACCAGATTTACACCATTATTTAAAAAAGAAAGAAATTTAGAGTACCCCAATTATTTTTCTTCCAATGATGGGGCAATTTAGTGTGGGAAATCCACCTACCCTGCACATCTTTTTGGGTTGTGGGGGTGAGACCCACACAGATACTGGGAGAATGTATAAACTCCACACAGACAGTGACCCAGGCCAGATCGAACCCATGTCCTCGGCACTGTGAGGCAGCATTGCTAACCACTGTGCTGCCCCAGATTACACCATGATAAACATTTATCTTCTGCAGTGTCCCATTTCCGCTGTTTTTTTTAAATTACTTTTTCTGAGTTACAAAGCCAAGGTTCAGAGTGTGGACAGGGGCGAACCCCTAATCCAGCTCCTTGCCTGCTCCAAAAACCAATTCAAATTCAAATTGAATCCAATTCATGATCCCCACAAGAGAGACATACCAGATCTGAGTCAAAAGGCAGAGCAGATACTCCACTTGATCTTAGCCAAAAGGCCGAGAAGCAACACCATTCAGTTGGACAAAGGAAACAGAGCTTAAATGAATTTCTTACCTAACATATTAGAAAGCTCTGTAGTATATTTTAACTGAGTGTTAGATTTAATCAGAACACCAGCAAAAGAAGCTTCCTCTCTGACTGTACATCATGGAAACATCCCACTAGTGTTTTAACATAAACCTAAGCATACAAAGTGGCCTTTGAGTACATTCATTCAAATGTATCACCCTGCCCTATGCCCGCTCTCAATTTAATCACTTGTCTAATTGAAAGTACTTTCCTCTTGCTTGTATGTGTAATTTTGTTTTGTATAAGAAGGTTACAGGATTTCATAGAGTGCATGCATTAATAAACATTTTGCAATACTTTGCAGACTTATGCAGTGAAGAGGTAAAGCATACTTTATACAACCCTGTAGAGTGATAAACTGCTTCATGCTAAGGCTGGGATCATCCCTGGTCTGTTCCTGGGGACTTGTGAAAGATGGATGAAATGCCAAAATCGCCAAAGCAGCAAACGGCTAACACATTTTGCAGTGTGGAGGGCAATCTCCTTTGGTAGCACTGTGCTGATCTTGGTTGTAGAAACTTTGTTGGATGGTAGGCTTGCCAAATCAAGGGGCCCCATAGCCTCTGCTGTTTCTCCAATTCCATTCACAACATGTACATATTTGCTTTGAATGATAGGTGATCCACATGCTATTTATGTTGTAGGGAGATGCATCATTTTGACTGTGCAAGATCTGCATGAACTTTCAAGTGGTATGGGTTACTTGGTCTGTTTGTAATAAACTTAATTAATTAAGCATGGCTAGGGTCAGAAGAATGGTTGTTTCAGGATGATCATGACCGTTGTCAAGAACAACTGGCAAAACCAGAACATGTTCTTTTACAACCCTAGTTCTGCAGCAGTAAACGGCCTAGGCCAGTTTAAAGGTTTCTGAGGGGTGAGGCATCTGCAGTGGAGAATTAAGTTAATCGTTGTCACCCATTATAGATAGAAGCCACGAGTGCTCATCTCGCTGACTTCTCCTTATGACACCTAATCTGCACACTCAAGAGTCACATAGTATTTGCATTCATTGTGTTTGGTATTGAATAGAGATATGCCTGTGTGACAACTACGTTATGAAATGCCAGCTCTAATGGAATTGATTTAGGTTGCATTTTAAAGAGCAGAATAGTGTCTTGAATGTGGCGGTAGTCGTTATAGAATCATAGAATCCCTACAGTGCAGAAGGAGGTTAGTCGGCACATCAGGTCTGCACCACCCTCCGAAAGAGTACCATACCTAAGCCCACACCCCCGCCTTATCCCCGTAACTCCACATAACCATTTGGACACTAAGGGACAATTTAGCATGGCCAATCCACCTAACTGGCACGTCTTTGGACTGTGAGGGGAAACCGGAGTGCGCGTAGGAAACCCACGCAGACACGGGGAGGAAATGGAAACTCCACACTGATAGCCATCCAAGGAGGAATTGAACTCGGGGCCTTAGCGCCGTGAGGTAGCAGTGCTAACCGCTGTGCCACCATGCTGCTGCATGTGAGATGATATAACATTTTGTCACCCAAATTCTGGACTAATCCAGCCCTGGGGAAGAAATTGGTCAAAACCAGTGGTGCCATCTTACTGTATCTTTAACCTGCTACATGGGAGGTCCTCATTGCAGGTTACTAATGTGCCAAAGTGAAAGTTAAAATCTGAAGACCATTGCCACCTTCAGCGTGATGCAGGTTTCCCTTCAATTGCCACGGATATAATTGGGTGCTTCTCTGTACACACTTGCTCAAGAAATTCACATACTGATGCAAAGGGATAGTTTCTTATTTTCAGGACAGGTTTTCAGCATATTGATTATGTCCAAACTCCTAACCTTTCCCACGTACAAACCCCTTCTTCATGTACACTGCCCACCCAACTTCCACTCTATCATCTAACTCTAACGTACAGCCTGCCCACCCATATTCCTGCTGGACCGAAGGAAGCTGTTTTTGAAAATGTTAGTGCGTGTTCTCGGAGATACAAAAGTCTGAAAACACGCACTAACAGATTAAAAAACAGCTTCTTTCCCATTGTTACCAGACTCCTAAACGATCCTCTTATGGACTGATCTGATCTCTTCACACACCTTCTCTACTGAGTAGTGTTGCAGTCCTGTATGCTTCACCCAATGCCTGTATCTATGTATTTACATTGTGTATTTTATGTTTGCCCTATGTATTTTCTTTTCATGTATGGAATGATCTATCTGAAGTGTACGCAGAACAATACTTTTCACTGTACCTTGGTACACCTGACAATAAATAAATCCAATCTAATCCAAAAGTTGCCGTTCCAAATCCTAGCTAAACCAGTCTTCGACTTTGACAAGCCTGTTACAGGATTTCTTTGGGCTGGAAGCCAGGCCAAGGATACTGATGAGATGGCTCCAATTAACCATAATAACCAGTGGCTGAGTTTCTCAAACTTTAAGCAGTACTGGGCAGCCCAATTCCAGGGCATAATTGCTTGAATCAGGGCTTTATAATAATAATAATCTTTATTGTTACAAGTAGGCTTACATTGCAATGAAGTTACTGTGAAAAACCCTAGTCACCATATTCCGGCACCTGTTCGGGTGCATGGAGGGAGAATTCCGAATGTCCAAATTACCTAACAGCACGTCTTTCGGGACTAGTGGGAGGAACCCGGAGGAATCCCACGCAGACACGGGGAGAACGTGCAGACTTCTCACAGACTGACCCAGCCGGGAATAGAACCTGGGACCCCGGCGCTGTGAAGCCACAGTACTAACCACTGTGCTACCATGCTGCCCTGGCTTCCAAAAACTTTGCATTAGCGCAAATGTGTTTCTTTTACAAGCTCCAAAGAACCCACCACACAAACCCCTCTTCCTCTTTGTGTACTCTGTTTTTGTTGTGGCAAATTAAAGAAATTGAGTTTGACTTTTTTAATATGGTATGTGTAGACTGAATTTAGTGTTTGGAATAAATCCATCTTTCTTGTTAATGGGTTTGTTAATAATTTTGCGAAGTTTATAAGAACACATGCTGATGGGTTTAGCATTGTGAATAAATATTGCAGCCATCAGGCACCAGCAGGCTGATCAGTATTGTTCTCATCCTAGATGTTGATCCTGTTGGTTTAGTTATTAAATGAAATCCATCATGTTTTAAGCCACTGATGTAAAAAGAGAATGTATTTGCATGTTTCATGGAAGTTGCCCAAGGGATGAGAAAGAAAACTCACATTATATACCTTTCAAAGCTGTAGGATGTCACAAAACACTTGACAGCCACTGAAGTTATTTTGAAGTGTAATCAGTTTTGTAATATAGGAAATATGGCAACTGATTTATGCATAGCTGTTTTTCTGATTGAGGAATAAGTATTGGCCCGGATACCAGGGATATGCCTCCCCATTATTCTTGGTAATGCCAGGGGATGTTTTGCATCCACCTGACAAAACAGACAGAGCCTCTGTTTAACAATTCAGCAATACAACATTCCCTTCATACTGCACTGGAGTGTTGACCTTAACTTTTGTGCTCAAGTCTTGGAATGGGACTTGAACTCCGTGTGACTGAGAGGTGAGAGTGCAACCAACAGAGCCATGGCTGACAATTCAAAAGCTGGCCGTGGTAATTTTGTGAATCAAGTTTGAATGCATCGTAGAGCCAACAATCAGTGTATGGTTTTGTGAATTTAAAAAAAAAAATTTTTTATTGGAAGTTTTTACAGAAAATATAAAAATATAACAACAAACAATAATATGCAACAAACTACCCCATAACAACCGTAACACCCCCCCAACCTCAACAAGAGAACTTAACCATAAATTAAAATTAAATAAATCAAATTTAAATAAAATAAACAAACATAGTCCTCGTGTCCCCCCCCCCCCCCCCGGTTGCTGCTGCTACTACTGTCCCAGTACCCTATCGTTGAGCCAGAAAGTCGAGGAAAGGTTGCCACCGCCTGAAGAATCCTTGTACCGATCCTCTTAGGGCGAATTTGACCTTCTCTAGTCTAATAAAACCCGCCATATCATTTATCCAGGTCTCCACACTTGGGGGGGCCTCGCATCCTTCCATTGTATCAAAATCCTTCGCCGGGCTACTAGGGACGCAAAGGCCAGCACACCGGCCTCTTTCGCCTCCTGCACTCCCAGCTCCACCCCAACCCCAACCCCAAAAATCGCGAGTCCCCATCCTGGCTTGACCCTGGATCCCACCACCCTTGACACCATCCTCGCCACCCCCTTCCAGAACTCCTCCAGTGCCGGGCATGCCCAGAACATATGGGCATGGTTCGCTGTACTCCCCGAGCACCTGACACACCTATCTTCACCCCCAAAGAATCTACTCATCCTCGTCCCAGTCATGTGGGCCCTGTGTAGCACCTTGAATTGAATGAGGCTAAGCCGCGCACACAAGGAGGAAGAATTAGCCCTCTCCAGGGCATCAACCCATGTCCCGTCTTCGATCTGTTCCCCCTAGTTCCCCCTCCCACTTAGTTTTCAGCTCCTCTACTGACGCCTCTTTTACCTCCTGCATAACCTTGTAGATATCGGATATCTTCCCCTCTCCGACCCAGACCCCTGAAAGCACCCTGTCCCTCATCCCCTCGCGGGAAGCGCAGGGAATCCCTCCACCAGGCGTCTAGCAAATGCCTTTACCTGCAGATACCTGAACATGTTTCCCCGGGGGAGCCCAAATTTATCCTCCAACTCCCCCAGGCTTGCAAACCTCCCGTCGATAAACAGGTCCCTCAGCTGTCTGATGCCCGCTCTGTACCAACCCTGAAATCCCCATCCATGTTCCCCGGGACGAACCTATGGTTCCCCCTCAACGGAGCCTCCATCGAGCCCCCCACTTCTCCCCTATGTCGCCTCCACTGCCCCCAAATCTTGAGGGTAGCCGCCACCACCGGACTCGTGGTATACCTCATGGGAGGGAGCGGCCACGGCGCCGTTACCAGGGCCCCCAGGCTCGTATCCCCACAGGACGCTCTCTCCATCCGTTTCCATGCTGCCCCCTTCCCCTCCATCACCCACTTGCGCACCATCGACATATTGGCCGCCCAGTAGTACCCCGAGAGATTGGGCAACGACAGCCCCCCCTATCTCTACCCCGTTCCAAAAAGATCCTCTTCACCCTCTGGGTGCCATGCGCCCAAACAAAGCCCATGATGCTGCTGGTCACCCTTTTTTAAAAAGCCCTAGGGATAAAGATGGGCAAGCACTGGAAGAGGAACAAGAACCTCGGGAGAACCGTCATTTTGACGGACTGCACTTTACCCGCCAACGACAGCGGCACCATGTCCCACCTTTTAAATTCCTCCTCCATCTGCTCCACTAGTCTGGTGAAGTTAAGCTTTTGGAGAGTCCCCCAACTCCTGACCACCTGCACCCTCAGGTACCTGAAACTCTTCACTGCCCTCCTAAAAGGGAACCTCCCAATTCCCTCCTCTTGATCTCCCGGGTGCACGACAAATATCTCGCTCTTTCCTAAATTTAGCTTATAGCCCGAGAAGCCCCCAAATTCCGCTAACAGCTCCATCACCCCCGGCATTCCCCCCTCTGGGTCCGCCACATACAACAACAGGTCGTCCGCATACAGCGATACCCGATGTTCCTCCCCACCCCCGCACCAAACCCCTCCATCTCCCTGCCTCCCTCAAAGCCATAGCCAGAGGTTCAATCGCCAGTGCAAAGAGCAAGGGGGACAGGGGGCACCCCTGCCTGGTCCCACGACAGAGCCTAAAGTACTCCGATCTCCTTCCATTTGTAACTACACTCGCCATCGGAGCCGCGTAGAGCAGCCTCACCCATTTGATGAATCCCTCCCCAAATCCAAACCGCTCCAGCACCTCCCACAGGTACCCCCCCTCAACTCTATCAAACGCTTTCTCTGCGTCCAGCGCCACCACTATCTCCGCCTCCCCCTCCACTGCCGGCATCATGATAACATTTAGCAGTCTCCGCACATTCGTGTTGAGCTGCCGCCCCTTGACAAATCCTGTCTGATCTTCGTGTATCACCTCTGGCACACAATCCTCTATCCTGGTGGCCAGGATCTTCGCCAGCAACTTAGCGAGATAGGCCTGTATGATCCACACTGCAAGGGGTCCTTATCTCGCTTTAGGATCAAAGAGATCAGTGCCCGCGACATCGTCGGGGGGCAAAGCCCCCCCCTTCCCATGCCTCGTTGAAGGCTCGTACCAGCAGGGGGCCCACCAGGTCCGCATACTTTTTGTAAAATTCCACCGGGAACCCGTCCGGCCCCGGGGCCTTACCTGACTGCATTTGTCCAATCCCCCTGACTAGCTCCTCCAGCTCTATCGGCGCCCCCAGCCCCTCTACCAGCCCCTCTTGAACCCTTGGGAAACATAGCCTGTTCATGAAGCTCTCCATCCCCTCTCTCCCCATCGGAGGTTCCGACCGGTACAGTTCCTCGTAAAAGTCCCTAAAGACCCCGTTTACTTCTGTCCCCTTCTGCACTACATTTCCACCCCCATCCTTCACTCCACCAATTTCCCTAGCCGCATCCCGCCTACGGAGCTGATGCGCCAACATCCTGCTCGCCTTCTCCCCATACTCATATACCGCGCCCTGCCCCCTCCTCCACTGTGTCTCCGCCTTTCTGGTGGTCAACAAGTCGGTTTTGTGAATGTTAACTGCTGAATATTCCACAGCACAATTAATGAACTCCATTTTATCATTTATGACTAGAAAATGTGTTCAAAACCTTGCCTTTAGATGAATCTTGAAGCAAAGCATCTTTTGAGTGTGTTAGATTTTTAAAAATTGAGTGCAATTTCACAAATATCACACAAATGACAACCCTCGGGGTAACTCGGTGGTGCAGTGGTTAGCACTGGTGCCACATGGCACCGAGGACAAATGACAGCCCTGGGGATAGCATGACGGTGCAGTGGTTAGCACTGGTGCCTCATGGTGCCAAGGACCCAGGTTCGATCCCGGGTCACTGCCCGTGTGGCGTTTGTACATTCCCCCGTGTCTGCGTGGGTCTCACCCCCCACAACCTAAAGATGTGCAGGGTATGCTAAATTGCCACTTAATTTCAAAAGAACAAATGACAACCCTGTGATATTTCCAAATATAATTCAGCTAATGGTGGTTATCTAATTTAAGCATTGTAGAAACCAAACCTTGCTGGGACAATTGCTGGGTTTCTAGCTGGGTTATTTGTTAGTTTCTCATGATCACTGATGGGCTCGGTTGAAGAAAAGGGCTGCAGAAATGTAGAAGATTCTTAATAAGGGAAATAGTGTCAGTGAGGAGCAGTCAGCAGTCTTTACCACCTGTTGGACTTTTAATTCTGATGTGGTATTTACAAATTTGTGCCCTTTAAAAACAAGATGCTATTTGTTGATCTTCACAGACCTGGAATATTTTGGTATAATGAAGAGTTGTGCAATGAACAGTGGCTCCTCAGTTGTTTAAAGGATAAGTTTAAAACTTAACCTGTAAAGTACTCCAAAATTTAAAATTGCTCCATTATTAACCTTCAGCCACTGGCTGACAACCTAGATTATAAGCGATCAGGTAAAGCATAAGCGGCCTCATTTTGTTATGCCGGTCGCCTGAAAGGGTTGCTCTTTCTTGGATCTTGGCACCTGTTGGTGATCTAACGGTGCTTTGTAAAGATACTGCACCAGCAATGGGTAATTTAGGCTAGACGTCTGACATTACAATTTATATGCCCTCTCCCATTTATGTTTCACATTAAGTGATGTTACCAGTCCATGGCTTATATTTTTTGACCAATTTGTTGCAGCCTACTTTGCCAGGGGTTTTTCTTTGTCAACAGTTTGCAGAAATTGGCTGCATAATTTTAAAGCAAATGCAGGAGATTGGCACTCATTTCTCACTAAACTCAGTCAAAAAGGCCAAAGGGTTGCATAGTGGTACTGTCACCTCAACTATAGTAATCCAGAGGTGCAGACGTGCTCAGGTGACACAGTTTCAAATCCCACCATGACAACTGGTGGAATTTTAAATGCCATTAGTATATCTGGAATATAAAGCTCACCTTTATTTTTCTTGATTAATAAGGGGATCAGGGGTTATGGGGAGAAGGCAGGAGAATGGGGATGAGAAAATATCGGCCATGATTGAATGGCGGAGCAGACTCGATGGGCCAAGTGGCCTAATTCTGCTCCTATGTCTTATGGTCTTGTCTCAGTAAAGCGACCATGAGAATTATCACCAATTGGTGTAAAAAACCTATCTGGTTCACAGATGGAGATGGAAGCTGGTCATCCCTGCCTGGCCTACATATGGCTCCAGATCCACATTAATGTGGTTGACCATTGACTGCCGCTCTCTGATTTGGCCAAGGAAACCACTCGGTTCAAGTGCAAATTGAGATCAGCAACAAATGAGGCTGTACCAGTGATACCCAGATCCCATGGCCAAAGTGTGACATAGCAAAATCTGGTTGACATTTTTAAAAATGGCTTCAATCTTTCTCTAGTACGTAGAAGTGTGCTTTTAATAAAAAGCAACCTCCTTGACTTGCCTATCTCTTTAAATCTGGCGTACTCTTGAGATTACACAGCAATCAGGTGGTTAATATTAATTAAAGTGGTATTATTAAGGTAACTAACTGCACTAAAGGGCTCTCTTACAAAGCGAATAATGAAAGCTTTTTAAGAGGATGGCTGCTTTTTTCTTTCCTTATGGTTTTCTTTATGTTTCTTCTGTCATGTTGCTTTTTGCTCAATGAATACAGCATTACCTTTCCCAGCTGTACACTTCCCAGCGCTATTGGATTTGTACCATACAATTTAAACAGCTGAAACTTGCCCTGGAGAACCCTGGTTTGTTTTTTGTTGCCGTGTGGTCCGGATATAAAACTGCAGAGTAGGTCATCCTGTATTTCTGCTGGCGTTCAGCAGCAGAGATAATCAGGTGAACAGCTAAGGAAATATCCAGAAACTTTGCAAAGGCAAATGAATTGTGCCAGATGTTTGCACATCTTTGTTACCTTTGTTTATCTAGAATGGAATTTAATATTTGAAACAAGCTGTCTTTTGTCAAGGCAGTGCTGTTATATCATATTAAACCGTCTTTATGACTTCATTAAAATCTGCTGGGTGGAAGAATTTTAATTTGCTTCTCGTCGTATATCACCACACTTGAGTCCTTTGGAACAATATTTAGCTCAATAATTGAAATTGTAGTATTCTTTATGCAACACTTTCTGTGCTGTTTAGCTTATTAAATATAGACATCCATCATGGGATTGGAGGGAAGGAATAGTGTGGGTAGTTGCATTGGGTCAGGGGTGTCATTTTGCGTGTGGCGTCTCGTAGGTCAAGTTACACTGAGTTGCACCAGAAATTAAACAGTGTAGCAATTCTAGATTATGTATCTGGGTAAGTAGCGCACATCTAGCCCACATCTTCCTTACTGAGATCAGTGTAAGACATTAATGGAGTGTCCTAGGCAGTACAAATCAGCTGTTGGAAATTTAAATTTCCCAGGCGGTTACAGCACTTGCGCATGTTCTGGGACTTTCAATTTGCCAGTGTTGGCTTGGAAGATCTACCCCGTTAATTCTGTTTCTCTCTCCGCAAATGCTGCCAGACCTGATGAATATTTCCAACATTTTCTATTTTTATGGTAATGCTATCTAAATTTTCCATTAAATCCATTTGACAATTTTTCCATTTTTAGAAGTGAATCAGAGTGCCATTATGCTGCGCCAGAAATGGCCATCCATTAACTGCTTGAAAAACATTGGTATTGTTAATCCATATTGAAGTTTCCCAATCTTTATTTTCTAAATTGGGTAGCCGCGTCATGAGGTACCTTTATCCGTGTTAATGCATTTTCTCTCTGAATCAACTGGAGCAGCACTTGCCTGAGAGCCCTAATCTTTTTTTTGACTAATTATTTGGGATAACCCTATCTGGTGACTATAATCCATAAGTATGAGAAAGTAACTGAATTGTTGTATTTTTAAATAATTAAATCAATTTTTTATTTTAATGCTCTAGTTTATTGCAGTCTTTCTATGTTCAAAGTACTATGGGTGAATGCAGGCTCTGGTCATCTCTTTTATGTTTTGTGCCCATGTCACATTCTGCACTGAAAAATTAAATGCAAATGAAAATTGCTTATTGTCACAAGTAGGCTTCAATGAAGTTACTGTGAAAAAGCCCCTAGTCGCCACATTCCAGTGTCTGTTCGGGGAGGCTGGTACGGGAATTGAGCCGTACTGCTGGCCTGCCTTGGTCTGCTTTAAAAGCCAGCGATTTAGCCAGTGTGCTAAATCAGCCCCTGCTGAAGATTCCTGGGATGGCACTAAGATTAATGTTAGTTTGGTGGATGGTATTTTGAATTGAGGTACAAATGCGGACCTTGCCAGTGATGCCCATATCACATGAATAAATAAAGACATTTTCAAACCCGTTTAAATTAAGTTGAAAATTTCATTATGATTTTCCCAGTAAGGGCTTTTGGTGCAAATAAAGAGCAAAGAACTACTTCAGGCAGCAACATTGCAGAGCTAATCCACATTTCACATTTGCACGTAAGAGGTATAGTCATTTTTAAAAATTGCATTCAGAATAAACCGTCACCCTAAAGGCATACTGATTGCATAAAGTACAGTCTGATGCTAAATCTGTACAGATTTTATACAATATGAATCTTAACTGCATTGCATCTAGTGCAAACTCTGATACTAAATGCGTGCAGATTGCATGTAATAAGAGCGATGTGGTCCCGAAAACATAGGTTGCAGCCAGTACAAACTCTGATCCTAAATACTTTACTTTAGTAACATTCCTTCTCAGCTTGACCCCAGCTTTATGACTCCATTCAGAAACCTGGAATACATACACTAAATCCCCTAGGTGTATTTTAAATTGCTTTCAAACAGCCCTGTATACTGTAGCAGCTCACGATGAGACCATTCAAGGGCACAATAAAAAATATAGTGGGATAAATTTATAAAACACTTGTCTGAATGTCCGGTTCTACTTATATCAGATATTAAAACTGCACGCAGCTGTTGTAGGTCCACATTGAATCTGAAGTTTGCTTGTGTGTTGTTAGGTATAGCTTTTCACGGGCGGCACGGTGGTGCAGTGGTTCACACTGCAGCCTATGCAGCTGAGGATCTGGGTTCGATCCCGGCCCTGGGTCATTGTCTGTGTGGAGTTTGCACATTCTCCTTGCGTGTGCGTGGGTTTCACCCCCACAACCCAAAGATGTGCAGGTTGGGTGGATTGGCCACGTTAAATTGCCCCTGAAAAAGATAATCGGGTACTCTTAAATTTATATTAATAAAAAGGTAGTTTTTCCACATACAATCGTTTATATATTATCTCATTGTCAGCCATATTGTTGTGCAAAGATGACCAGGGATATGTGAGAGGAAATGGGTGGGTTTGCTGGCAGTAGGTCATTTCCCCTCTCCAATGGAGGTGTGTGCTGTGGAAAGTGACGAGGATGTAGGCTGCGTGTAAAATATAATTGAGTATAACTATGTGAAAGGAACTACTATAAAACTTTGTGCCAGACTTTAATTCGGTGCTTTCTCTTTCCTTTCTCGATATATTTAATTTATTTTTGTCTTTGATGGCACAAAAGCAAGGTGGGAATGTAGGCTGTGAGGAGGGCACAGGCTGCAAAGTGATGTATACTGGTTAAATGAGAACAAGGTGGCAGATTGAGTATATAATGGAGAAGTGAGGGGTTATTCATTTTGGTGGTAAGACAGAGAAGCATAATTTTTTTTTAAATAGTAGTGAAAATTCAGGCGGTTGAAGTTCAGCAAGATTTGGGTGTATTTTATACAAAGGGCATAAAGTTGGGATGCAGGTACAGCAAGCAATTATGCATGTAAATGGCAACCAATAGAATGCAAGAATAAGGAAATTGTGCAATATTTGTACAAGGCTATGGTGAGACCACACCTGGAATACCGTGTGCAGCTTTGGCCTCCTTATTCAAGGAAGGATATACTTGCGTTGAAGGCAGTAGGTAAGGGGTTAGATAGGTTGTTTCCTGGGGATTAGACTATGATGAGAGGCTAATGATGGTTACCCTTTTGTAGTTTAACCCTCTTATTTTAAGCTACCATAATTGTTCATTCAATGTACAGTGTTTCCACTTAATAATATATCTGCAGTAAATATGCATTTGGCTGAAGGGTAGGTACAATCTGATAATTGAGTAGGGGGACACCTGCTGAAGAGTTGGTGCAACTACAACAATGAAATCCGTTGCACTGATTCTTCGATATTTCACAAGATTTATTTGCAATTTTTAACATTTGGTGCAAAACTAGAAATGTGACTCCATCCAACCACAATTTAAATATCTTGAAATGCAGATTACAATGTAAGGAATATTGGGGGTGTGATTTTTGTGAAAAATATGTTGGCATTGCTGAGGTTCTTAGCCGTTGCCTTTTGCAGTTGACTTTAATTTTCTATCTACTAATTACATAATGTGTACAGACAGTGTTCTGCAACATGATTCTGGAGCACTCTGGAACTTTTTCCCCGGCCGAAGCAGATTGCTTAATTTCTTTGTGTTAACCACCACTTCAAATATTTCCCATTTAAATTAATATGTTGCATTTTTCTTTCCAATTCTGGTCTGCTTCACGTTACTGTCACTGTCATTCCACAGCTTCACCAAATTCTCACCAGTAAATTGAACCAAAAGATTGGCAAGTAATTATAAATTAAATCCTGAAATATGTGTGTACAGCACATGTCTGGATGCCTGCGGGTGGTGACTTACAGAACATAAATCATTTGTATTGCGTTTGCTGCAACTTGACAATGTGGCTGGTAGTCCTTCGGGTTGTTTTTCCACAAAGTGCCAGGCTGTTGTCCTATGTGGGTGGGTGGTTTTGGGGGGAGCGGTGGTTTGGGTATGTGGTACATAAATAATATGGGTGTGTAATAATAGCTGTAGCTCGGGTAAAGCCAAGATTCACGCAGACCACTAGTTTGGATCAAATCAATTTGTATAGCAAAATAAGTTACAATTTCGCTTGCAGGAGTGATTGGCAATTCTTTTTTTTTAATAAACAATTTTATTGAGGTAGTTTTTGGCTTTATAAACAGTTACAGACATCATCAGAAAGGAAGCAAAAAAGGCAAAAATGTGCAAACATCCACGTACTTTCAATACTTCCACCGTAACATATTGCACAAGCCCGCTCCCCTCCCACCGGTACTACCCGCCATATTTTCCCTCCTACTCTACTCTAACCCCCCCCCTGCTGACGCTCACTCTCCAGTGATTGGCAATTCTGATTCAGAAAAAAAAACATTGTTACATGTGAAAGTAATTTTATTTTTAACATACCCCACGGATGCTATGATTTTGGAATGTTGTATATGTACTAGTTCTGACACATCCTTGATCATGGAAACTGAGTGAACCCATAGCTGTTATGACAGAAGTACCTTATTTTGAAGAGTAGTATAGATAGAGACAGTACATGACAGCAGAGACGGAAAACATGAACTTGAGTTGCAGGTTGTTCTCAGCAAAACACAACTCTAATTTCAAACTTGCATGTAATCTTTATTTCCATATATAAATGCAGCAAAAAATAGGCCTATTCGGAGTTCCATGCAATAATGGTTAAGATTTTGTGAAGCACTACAGTTCCATGCGCAGTGAATTGAAAGGACAAATTAAAACTAACCTCAGGAAAGAACAATAACTTGGATAGTGCTTTATCATGCCCTGAAGATGTTCCAACGTACTTGACGGCCAATTAATTCCTCCTTGTTTGTTATGTGGTTCAACAAATAAGCAAGTAACATACTGCAACATCAGGCAAACAGAAACTGTGTTGTATGACCAGCTATACTTTTTAATGATATTGATTGAGGGACTTTGTGCTGCACTGCTTTTGTACTTCACTGAACTGACAGCCTAGATAGTCATTTCCTGTTCCACTGGATGTCCAGCAGGCCAACAGACATTTCCACATTTGATATGACTCTTGCACACTACACCGTGCCCAGATAAAGTTAGTTCAGTAGCCACTAATATCTTCTGACTGCCATTCTAAATGGCCCACAAAACCAGTTGTTCATTAAAGCTTGCTTGTGACAATAGTGTGGACTTCAGGCAATATATTTTGTGCCAACAAGAAATTGCAACAAAGAAAAGATGTTTCCATTTCTCCGAAAAGTGCAAATTGAGCTTTTAATGCATTATTATGAATTGTGTTTGGGATAGAGGATAGGAAAAGAAATGTACCTTTACAGCAGCACAGCTTTGATTTACTGTTGGTGAATGCAAAATGAAAGAAATAATTGTTGAACATGCAATTTCCTTCAAGTTTTGAAATCCTTTAATTACAAATGCATGTGATTTTGCAGATGTTGGCTGCAAGGTGTTTTTAAGTTTGCAAAATATATTTTGAAGAATGTTAAATGGGAAATGCCACCTATAATGGGATTTATATGTTATTTGGTGTTCTTATTTCTTAGTAGACACCACACACAAAGCAAGAAAATTAAATGTCTGCACAACCATAAAAGTGTGATATCTTAATTTGTGGGGTTGCACAATTTTTGCATCAGAGTCAGATCCAGCAGTGATGTTTATTAAAGTACAAGAACAGGATTTTTTAAAAAATAGGTGGTTCTGGTGATTTCATTCCAAAAGTAGGAGCATTTGTATTTCTATTTACTTGTTTTCCTGATATAACGGTATTTCTCATCACTTGTGAGGGTTTTAATGACAGTGAAGCCTTTTTAAAAAATCATCAATCCTATTATGATTGAAATGTAAAATGGAAAGTTTCAGATTGAATTAGTTTCTAACGTGTTCCACTTGATCTTTTTGCCAACAGGTTCCAACTCTCTGTGAAGATCTATTATCATCAGTAGATCAACCGCTGAAGATCGCCAGGGATAAAGTAGTAGGAAAGGATTACTTACTTTGTGACTACAATAGAGATGGTGACTCATACAGGTGAGCAAACTAGAATGGAAAACATCTTGACTGTTTTAAAAGCCAAATATTTAACTTGGATGTAAAACTTGTATTTGCCTCACCCGTAGCTACAGCCTTGAAGCCTGGGAACTCAGTTTCTAATTGCATTTGCATTCCTCGTTCAATAATTTATCTTGTTTGAATTTGATGAACATGGAGTTTGGAGCGGAATTGTTTTACTGCTGTTGTGTTCGAGGGTTGGAAAGGAATGTTGCCTCACTGGTGGGTGAATCCTGAATCAAAATATCAGTATTTTGGCATCAGCAGCTTAAGGCACAAGAAAATTAATGGCATCATTGATTTCAGGTTTATTTGTGACCCTGAGGCTCTGTGACATGAAAGAAGATTAAAGTTTGAATACCCCTAGATTAAACCACTTAATTATGTTGTTCCATTTTGAAAGTATTTTGAACTATTCATATCTCAATGTAATAATTGTCTCGGAAGCCTTATTTTTGTTAGAACCACACTGGTGCCTTTGCAAGATCCTCCAAACTCCATGACAAGAAACGTAGCCAACATGCCCAATATTGAGGTGCTGGTCACTGACACCCAGCTCTGTTGGGCAGGGAGTGTCATTCTTGTGCCTAACACCAGACTCTCCCACAAAAGCTGCTCTATTCAGAACTCTGATGGTAGGAGATTCACAGGAAGACAACAGAAATGCTTTAAGGATGTCCTCAAACCCTGAAACGATCAAACATCCCAATATACACAAGTGAGCCCCTGACTTGTAAATTACCCAAATGGGGAAGGTTCATCTAGCAAGGCACCAGACACAGTCAGGCGCATGGTAAGGTAAAGTCGAGGCACCAGAGATAGTGCACAAACGTCCCAAAAACTGACCCAGCCTACCCTCCAATCACTACCTAACCTGCTTGTAGCAAAGTATGCCGATCACGCATTGGAATTAACAGCCATATCACAACCCATGGAACCAGAGTTGTACCAAATTATCCTTGATTCTGAAGGATTGCCCAAGATGGATTTTAGTGTTACTTGTTGCTGATTACTGTGATGGTTTGCATGCAGATTTAAGAGAACAAAGCTAGAGTGCTACCACTTCGCTAAGGCTCATACTGAGTTACGTCATGTTAGACATCCAGGCAAAAAAAACTTACAAAATCAGTCTTTGGGAAGGGGTTATTTACCACCAGGCCTACACATGATGTGATTTCCAGGTTGTCAAGTACATTGCATACTGATGGTTGGATTCTGCTGGAGCCACTCCCCTCCTGATCTCATACAAATATGGACAAAAGAGCTGAACTCCAGAGGTGAGGTGAGAATGACTGCCTATGACATGAGGGCCTCATTTGACCAAGTGTGGTATCAAGGCGCCTGAGCAAAACTGGAGTCAATGGAAATCAGGGGCAACTCTCTGCTGATTGGAGTCATACCCAGCATAAAGGAAGACAGTTGTGGTTGTTGGAGCCTGCTTCCTTATACTCACCAAGGCACCTTCCAAACCACATTCCAAACCTGTGACCGTTAGCACCTAGAAGGACGAGGGCAGCAAATCTATGGGAGCACCATGATCTGCAAGTTCCCCTCCAAGCCACACACCCTAACTTGAAACTATATCAACAGTCCTTCAATGTCGCTGGGTCAAAATCTTGAAACTCCCTCTAACAGCACTGTGGGTGTACCTACAACAGATGGATTGTAGCGATTCAAGAAGGCATCTCACCACCACCTTCTTGAGGGTCGTTTGAGATGGGCAATAAATGCTGGCCTAGCCAACGAAACCCACATCCCATGAATAATTAAAACAAATTAAAGGGCTACTAAATGTTGATCAAAAGGGAAAAATAGATTGTGAGATTAAATTAGCCAATAATATAAAACAGTTTGCAAGAGCTTTTACAAGTATATTAAAAGGAAAGTAGCTAAAATAAGCATTGATCCCTTAGAGGCAGAGACAACAGAAATTATCCTGTGGAATGAGGGAATGACAAAGATATTGAGTAAATAGTGTGTCTGCCTTCATAGTAGAAGACACAAGTTACATGCCAGAAATAGAGAGTAACCTAGGGGCTAGTAAGTGTGAGGAAATTAAGGTAATTAAAATGAACAAAGAAAAGTACAGGATAAATTTATGGGACTAAAAGTTAACAAATTCCCAGGATATGACAGCTTATTATGACCTTAATTTCCTCACTCTTATTAACTCTTAGGTTACTCTGTATTTCTGGTGTTTTTCAAACGGGAAATGTTAGTTTTATTAATGTATTTTGTTGATGTAACTAGTAGGGTAGATAAAGGGGAACCAGTAGATGTAGTAGACATGGATTTCCAAAAGGCATTCAAAAAGATGCCACACAAAGTTAATACACAAGGCAAGGACTCGTGGAGTTGAGGATAATACATTAGCATGGATAGAGGATTAGTTAACAGGCAGGAAGCAAAGGTTAGGGGTAAATGGGACATTTCCAAGTTGACAAACTAACTCATTTGGCAGACGAGGATCAATGCTGGGGCCTCAGCTATTCAGAATCTGCGTGAGTTATTTGTACAAAGCTTGGTAGAAATGCAAGCTGTACGAACAGAGGCTGCAAAGAACTATAGAAGATTGTGAGTGGGAACCAAACTGACAGATGGAGTATAATGTGGAGAAGTTGCGGTTGCTCAGTTAGATAGTAAGAATAGAAAAGTAGAATTTTTTTAAAAAGCTGTGAAACTTTGTTCAGAGGGAGTTGGGTATTCACATACAAGAAACACAAAAGTTAGCATGTCGTTATAGCAAGCAATTGGGAAGGCAAATGGCATGTTGGCCTTTCTCTCAAAGGGATTGCAATTCAGCACTATGGAAGTCTTTCTACAATTGGACAGGACTTTGGTGAGACCACACCCTGGAGTGGTGTGTACAGTTTTGGTCTCCATTTTAAGCAAGGATATGCCTATATTGGCAGCTGTACAGTGAAGTTCACTGGACTGGTCCTTGGGATGTGAGAGGTGTCCTATGATAATCTTTATTAGTGTCACAAGTAGGTGCACATTAACATTGCAATGCAGTTACTGTGAAAATCCCTCAGTCGCCACACTTCAGCGCCTGTTTAGGTACACTGAGGAGAATTCAGGATGTCCAATTCACTGAACAAGCACGTCTTTCGGGACTTGTGGGAGGATACCAGAGCACCCGGAGGAAACCCACGGGGAGAACTTGCAGACTCCGCACAAACAGTGACCCAAGCCGGGAATCACTGGGTCCTTGGCGCTGTGAGGCAGCAGTGCTAACCACTTAGTTAAAATTAGGTCTACGCTGACTGTAGTTTAGTAGAATGAGAAGTGATCTCCTTGAAAGGGTAGATACTGCAAGTTGTTTTCCCGCTGGCTGGAGGATCTAGAACTTGGGGCCACAGTCTCAGGATAAGGGGCTGTCATTTAGGAGTAAGATGGGAAATTTCTTCCCTCAAAGGAACATGGAAAGTAGGAGCCTGCTCTGCCATTAAATTAGCCTGCATCTAACATGCTGAGCCCTGTAAGAATTTTGTATGTTTCAATTGGATTGCCTCTCATTCTTCTAGACTCCTAAGAACACATGCCCAGTCTCCTCAGTCTATCCTTTGAGGACAATCCTAGGAATCAGTCTGGCGAACCTTTGTTGCACTTCCTGTATGGCCAGTATATCCTTCCTTTGATAAGGAGACAAAACTGTATATAATACTCCAGGTGTGATCTCACCAAGGCACTACACAATTGCAGCAAGACATCTTTACTCCTGAACTCAAATCCTTTTGCAATAAAGCCCATTTGTCTTCCTAATTGCTTACTGCATCTGCATGTTAGCTTTCAGTGACTCATGAACAAGGCCCCCCAGGTTCCTTTAGACATCAACACTTTCCAATCTCTTTCCATTTAAAAAAGAAATACTATGAATTTCTGTTTCCCTATAAAAGTGGATAATTTCACAATTCTTCACATTGTATTCCATCTGCTAGGTTCTTGCTCACTCAGTTTGTTTAATTACACGTGAAGCCTCGTTGCATCCTCCTCTCACCTAGTTTTTTATCGGCCAACTTGGAAATATTACATTCGGTCCACATGTTCAAATCATTGAAAAAGATCGTGGACAGCTGGGGCCCAAGCACTGACCTTTGAGGTACCCCGTTAGTCACAGTGTGCCAACCTGAGAGTGACCCATTTATTCCTGCTATCTATTTCTGTCCTTTAACCAATTTTTAATCCATACCAATATATTGCCCAAAGCCCTATGTGCTCTACTTTTGTTTACTAACCTCTTGTGTGGGACCTTCTTAAAATCCAAATACACCACATTCAATTGTTCCCCCACACCACATTCACTTGTTCCCCCTTACCTCTTTTGCTAGTTATGCCCTCAAAACATTCTTAACATGTTTGTCAAACAGGATTTCCTTTTCATAAATCCATGTTGACTGACCAATCTTACCATTATTTTCTAGGTGTCCAGTTATCTCATTCTTTATAATCGAATCTAGCATTTTCCCTTCCACTGATATCAGGCTGGCAGGTCTATAGTTCCCTCTTTTCTCTCTCCTTTTTCTTAAAAAGTGGGGTTGCATTTTCCATCTTCTAATCTGCAGGAACCACTCCAGAATGTATAGAATTTTGTAAGAGGACCACTAATGCATCCACTATTTTTTTTACAGATCCCTCTTTCAGCACTCGGGGATGTAGATCATCAGGTCAAGGAAATTTATCAACTTTCAGTCCTATTAATTTCTCCAGCAGCACTACCTTTTTACAAATTAATTTTTGTTCCTTTTTCTCGCTAGTCCCTTAATTCTTGTTTCTGGGAGTTTTTTTTAACATCTTTGTCTGTGAAGTCAGACACAAAGTATTTGTTTAGTTTCTCTGCCAATTTCTTATTCCTCATTATAAATTCCCCTGTCTCTGCCTGTAGCAGGCCCACATTTGCCTTTGTTAATATTTTCCTTTTTACCGACTATCAGATCTTCCAGTTTTTTATGTTTCTCGCTAGTTCATCTCAGTCTATATTTTTTTTCTTTATCAGTTTCTTGGTTCTCCTTTGCGAAATTCTAAAAAGCTCCTAATCCTCAGGCTTACCTTTTTTCACAACTTTATAAGCCTCTTTCTTTAATCTCATAAAATCCTTAACTTCTCTTGTTAACCACGGATGAATCACTTTCCTGCTGTGTTTTTGTGCCCTAATGGAATGTATATTTGTTGTTGTAAACCATTTATTAATTCTTTAAATGCTAACCATTTTTTGTCTCCGGTCATACGTTTTAATGTTGTTTCCCAATCTACCACAACCAACTTTCCCCTCATACCTTCATCGTTTCCTTTGTTTATTCAAGACCCTAATTTTGAACTCAACTACGTCACACTCAAACTTGATGTAACATTCTATCATATTATAGTCAATTTTCCTGAAGGCTCCTTTACAACAAGATTAGCATTAAGCTCCCTTTTCATTGCACAATTGGGTTGTGTACCATTGGAATTCTCTACCCCAAAGGGCTGTGGATGCTCCACCATTGAATATATTTAAGGCCAAGGTGGACAGATATTTTGTCTTGGATAATCAAGGGATATGGGAGAGAGTGTAAAAGTGACATTGAAGCTAATGCTCAAGCATGATCGTATTGAATGGCGGAAAAGGCTTGATGGACCATACTGCCTACTCCTATTTTGTATGTTCTCGGATATCTTACTCTGTAGGCATATCCAATTTTAAATTTCTTGTATTCAACTGGGTTTGTGAGTAAAACCCTTGAAGATCCACTTTACAGAGACACTTTCGGGTCATTGATTATACATGATCAGGCTTATGGTTCAGGTATTTCTCATCGTAGCAGATGGCAAGATTCTTTGTCAGAGGAGGGAAGGCTTCACACTTGGGTGAGAAAAAAGATGCTTTCATTGTTTTTCTGATTGAAGGACCACGGTCCTGTTGGCAATGGTAGAAATCAATCCTGCACAAGGTTCTTGCTTGTTCCACTTAAAACCCAAGAAACAGGTGGTTTAATTTACACATTGAATGGAACAGGCATATACCTCTAGGTTTTCTGATAGTCTGCTTTACGATGTGTAGATGAAACTGGAAATGTTCAGTAACTTGCATATTTCAGTTTAAAAGCTTAAACGAGTTGTAATGGCTTTTGAAAATGTTACAATTTTAATTTTGGCTTTCATTTCCTTTTACTTTAATAAAATCTTTCAGTTTTTGAATTGAAATGGCTTGCTCCTTAATGTAGCACAAGATAATTAAAACAGGAGTTCTGGAATTCATTTTTTATTAGGAAGCAATGGGTATTTAACCCATTACACACAATCACTATATTCCTTGGTGAAAGGGACATCTCTGAATATTAAAGCAATCTTTTCTTAAATTCTGTTATTTATATGCAGTACTGATGCACCATCGAACACAATATCTAGGATGAGATCTAGTTTCTGGAAAAAAAAATTACTTTGTGTTTTTGATTGCTCATTCCCCCCCCCCCCCCGAATTTTACGCAGGCTTTTTTTTCCTGAATTTCTCTTAAATGAAATCCTTATGGGGAAACTGGTGCCAGCTACACAGTTTGAAATCGTTAGCTTCAACAAAAAACATTCTCTGAAAATAATATATTTTCCTTATAGTCACTGTGACTAGGGCCATGTGGCCTTTTGCTGCGCACATAAAATGCACTTTAACTTGTTAACCTAGTTTTTAAATCCCTTACTAGTTCCTTATATATAAAAGGTTTGTAGAAGGTTTTGTTAAGGTTGAATGACTCCAGATTAGCTCTGAGGCTGGACTGAAGTTATATTCTTTGTTAAAATGTAAGGACACATTCCAGGGACTTCCGGTGGCGGCAATGAGCAGTTAAGTCGCACATTCGGCGGCTCCCATGGAGAACGGACTTTGGGGCTCTTTTCAGGGCCCCCAACGGAGCTGTAGCGGCAAATCCCAACGGGGGAAGAGGACAGGAGTCGACCCCAACGGTCCCATGGTCCGGACCAGAAGTGGGGCAGAGAAAAAACTGAAGAAAGCACCTCTGGAAAAATGGGGGCAGGAAGATAAAATGGCGGCCGGCGGAGGCCTCGAGGAGCTGAGGAAGTGGGCCCAGGAGCAGCAGGCGATTCTGCTGCGCTGCTTCCAGGAGCTGAAGTTGGAGCTGCTGGAGTCCCTGAAGGTAACTAACAGGGAACCGATGGAGACCCAGACAGCCCAGGGGGCTGCGATCCGGGAGCTGCAGCAGCAGGCCTCCGAAAGGGAGGACGAGGTCGTGGCCGTGGCGGGGAAGGTGGAGATGCACGAGGCGCTCCATAAAAGATGGCAGGAGTGGTTCGAGGAGCTGGACAACCGGTCGAGGAGGAAGAATTTGCGGATCCTGGGCCTCATGGAGGGGCTGGAGGGGTCGGACCCAGCAGCCTATGTGGTGATTATGTTAAACTCTCTGATGGGCGCTGGGTCCTTCCAGGGGCCCCTGGAGATAGAGGGGGCCCACAGAATTCTAGCTAGGAGGCCCAAGCCGAACGAGCCGCCACGGGCGGTGTTGGTGAGGTTTCATCGGTTCGTGGATCGTGAGTGTGTGCTCCGGTGGGCCAAGAAGGAGCGGAGCAGCAAGTGGGAGAACACGGAGGTGCGGATCTTCCAGGACTGGAGTGCGGAGGTGGCGAGGCGGAGGGCCGGGTTTAACCGGGCGAAGGCGGTGCTCCACGGACGGAGTGTGAAGTTCGGCATGTTGCAGCCGGCGCGTCTGTGGGTCACCTATAAGGATCGGCACCATTATTTTGAGTCCCCGGAGGAGGCGTGGGCCTTTGTGCAAGCTGAGAAATTGGACTCAAACTGAGGGTCTAGGATGGGGGATGTTGTATAATACTGTATTTGCATTTGCTTGGTTTAGTGTAAGAAGTGAGTTGGCCTTAGGGTGGGTGGGGTGATGTCGTACTGTTTTTTCTATATGGGTTTTTAAGCAGGGGTCGGGTGGACGGGTTCGGGCAGAGGGGTAAACGGGGAGTTCGGGGAGCTGGTTGGGGGGACTGACAATGGGAGTGGCCCTGGAGGAGGCGGGGCCCGGCAGGGCGAAAGCACGGGCTTTCTGCGGGTTTCCCGCGCTGTGAGATGGTGGGGGCGGGGCCGGGGCTGAGAAGCGCGGGTCGTTGCTGGCTGTTTTCCCGCGCAAGAGCGGGGGGAGGGTGGACCCGTTGACGGGCACAATGGAGGAGGGGCAGTCCCACGTGGGGAGGAGCCGAAGGTAGGGCGGAAGTCGCCGGGGTCAGCAGAAGTTAGCTGGCTCACGGGAGTGCTGTGGAGGGAGGGGCGCGGCTAGGAGGGGTCCTAGCCTGGGGGAGGGGGGGGGGGGGTACCGGGTTGCTGCTGAAACGGTCAGGAAGGAGCTGGAGGACGCAGGGGGTGCTGGAGGGGGGAGAGTTGCCGCCGTGGGAAACTGGCAGAGCGGGGGACACTGGCCGGGGGTGGGCAAGGGATGGGGTATGGGTAATCGGCAGGGGAGGGGGGCAGGGAGCCCTCGGATCCGGCTGATAACCTGGAACGTGAGGGGGCTGAATGGGCCGGTCAAACGGGCCTGGGTATTTGCGCACCTGAAGGGACTGAAGGCGGATGTGGCCATGCTCCTGGAGACACACCTGAGTGGTGGACCAGGTTCGGCTGAGGAAGGGATGGGTGGGCCAAGTATTCCACTCAGGGCTGGATGAGAAGAGGAAGGGGGTGGCGATCCTGGTGGGGAAGAAGGTGTCGTTTGAGGCGTTAAATGTGGTGGCTGACAGTGGCGGGAGATATGTGATGGTGAGTGGCAAGCTGCAGGGGGAGCGGGTGGTGTTGGTGAATGTTTACGCCCCAAATTGGGACGATGCAGGGTTTATGCGGCATATGTTGGGATGCATTCTGGACCTGGAGGTGGGGGGCCTGATCATGGAACACAGTACTGGATCCCCCATTGGATCGATCCAAGTCCCAGATGGGTAGGAGGCCGCCGGCGGCTAAGGTGCTGAGGGGATTCATGGACCAGATGGGTGGGGGGGGGGTGGACCCCTGGAGGTTTGTGAGGCCAAGGGCCAAGGAATACTCATTTTTCTCCCACGTACATGAGACCTACTCGAGGATTAATTTTTTTTGTCTGAGTAGGGGGTTGGTGTCGAGGGTGGAGGATGTGGAATACTCTGCCGTTGCCATTTCAGATCATGCCCCGCACTGGATGGACCTCGGGCTGGGGGAAGAGAGGGACCAACGTCCGCTCTGGCGCATGGAGGTGGGACTGTTGGCAGATGAGGAGGTGGCCGAGAGGGTTCGGGGGTGTATTGAGAGGTACCTTGAGGCCAATGATAACGGGGAGGTTCGAGTGGGGACGGTCTGGGAGGCATTGAAGGCGGTGATGAGGGGGGATTTGATCTCCATCCGAACCCATAGGGAGAGGGGGGAGCAGAGGGAGAGGGAGAGACTGATAGGGGAGATGGTGCAGGTGGATAGGAGATATGCGGAGGCCCCAGAGGAGGGATTGCTGGCGGAGAGGCGTAGCCTCCAGGCCAGATTTGACCTATTGACTACCAGAAAGGCGGAAGCTCAGTGGAGGAAAGCACAGGGGGCGGTGTATGAATACGGGGAGAAGGCGAGCAGGATGCTGGCACACCAGCCCCGACAGCGGGACGTGGCCAGGGAGATTGGGGGAGTGATGGATAAGGCTGGGAAGGTGGTGTGGAGGGGAGTAGATGTTAATGGGGTCTTCAGAGACTTCTATGGGGAACTGTACCGATCGGAGCCCCCGGTGGAGGGGGGTGGAATGGGGCGCTTCTTGGACAAGCTGCGATTCCCGAAGGTGGAGGAGGAGCAGATGGAGGGACTAGGGGCGCCAATCGAGCTGGAGGAGGTAGTCAAAGGGTAGGGAGCATGCAGTCGGGGAAGGCGCCGGGGTCGGATGGGATTCCGGCGGAATTTTATAAAAGGTATTTGGACCTGTTGATCCGGACCTTTAACGAGGCGGGGGGGGGGGGGGGGGGGGGGGGCTTTGCCCCCAACTATGTCACGGGCGCTGATTTCCTTGATCCTGAAGCGGGACAAGGACCCTTTGCAGTGCGGATCATATAGGCCGATTTCGCTGCTGAACGCCGATGCTAAGCTGCTGGCAAAGATCCTGGCCACTAGAATAGAGGATTGCGTGCCCGGGGTCATTCATAAGGACCAGACGGGGTTTGTGAAGGGAAGGCAGCTGAATACAAACGTACGAAGGCTCCTCAACGTTATTATGATGCCGGCTGTGGAAGGGGAGGCGGAGATAGTGGTGGCATTAGATGCGGAGAAGGCCTTCGATAGGGTTGAGTGGGAGTATTTGTGGGAGGTGTTGGAGAGGTTTGGGTTTGGGGAGGGGTTTATCCGGTGGGTGAGGCTGCTCTACGAGGCCCCGATGGCGAGTGTAGCCACAAATAGGAGGAGGTGGGAGTACTTTCGGCTGTACCGGGGGACGAGACAGGGGTGCCCCCTGTCGGTATTGCTCTTCGCGTTGGCAATTGAGCCCCTGGCCATGGCATTGAGGGAGTCAGGGAAATGGAGGGGCCTGGTGCAGAGTGGGGAGGAGCATCGAGTGTCGCTGTACGCGGACGACCTGTTGCTGTATGTGGCGGACCCGGTGGGGGGTGATGCCGGAGGTGATGAGGATTCTTAGTGAATTCGGGGGTTTCTCGGGGTACAAGTTGAACTTGGGCAAGAGTGAGGTGTTTGTGGTACATCCGGGGGATCAAGAGGAGGGGATTGGTAGGCTCCCATTGAAGCAGGCAGGGAAGAGCTTCAGGTACCTATGGGTCCAGGTGGCTGGGAGCTGGGGGGCCTGCACAAGCTCAACCTCACAAGGTTGGTGGAGCAGATGGAGGAAGAGTTTAAGAGGTGGGATATGTTACCGCTGTCACTGGCGGGGAGGGTGCAGTCCGTTAAGATGACGGTGCTCCCGATGTTTTTGTTCCTGTTCCAGTGCCTTCCCATCCTTATCCCGAAGGCCTTTTTTAGGAGGGTCAACAGGAGTATCACGGGATTTGTGTGGGCGCATGGGACTCCGAGGGTTAGAAGAGTGTTCCTGGAACGAGGCAGGGATAGGGTGGGCTGGCGTTGCCCAACCACTGTGGGTACTATTGGGCTGCCAACGCAGCGATGGTGCGTAAGTGGGTAATGGGCGAGGAGGGGGCAGCATGGAAGAGGATGGAGGCGGCGTCTTGTGTGGGCACGAGCTTGGAGGCGCTAGTAACGGCGCCGTTGCCGCTCTCCAACGAGGTATACCACGAGCCCGGTGGTGGCGGCTACCCTCAAATTTTGGGGGCAATGGAGACGGCACAGGGGAGAAATGGGGGGCTCGATGGAGGCCCCGATACGGGGGAACCATCGGTTTGTCCCAGGGAGCATTGATGGCGGATTTCTGGGCTGGCACAGGGCAGGGGTTAGGAGGTTGAGGGACCTGTTTGTGGAGGGGAGGTTTGCGAGCTTGGGGGAGTTAGAGGGGAAGTTTGGGCTCCCCCCGGGGAACATGTTTTGGTACATGCAGGTTAGGGCGTTTGCCAGGCGGCAGATGGAGGGGTTCCCTTGTTGCCCCCACGTGGGGTACGGGACAGGGTGCACTAACCATTAAATACCCTTTTTAAGGGTGTTTATAAAAGCCTGTTTGTGCAACAGAAAGCCATATTGTCCAAGTCACAGTGTTCAGGGGAGGGAAGCAGAATTTAGTCAGTCAGGAATGTATTTTTCCTGCACAGAGAATAGTGGAAAAAAAAGAACTCCGTTAGGAAACTAAAGTTATCCTTAAGTTTTATATTTGTATTAGTGAACATTAGAAATAAGGTATAGTTTGAAGTAGGTTTAATTTAATGTTTCTGTGCCTGGAGGGTAAAACCTGTAGTTAGATTTATGCTGGACAACGGTATTTGTATGTGTTTCAATCCCAACTGTGATTCTATTATGCTCACAGAGGGCTACAGAGTGAAGAGTTAATAAACCAGTGGGTTGCTTAACAACTTGGGTCTTGTAAGGCGGGGAAGCTTTAAGGTTTTAGTTTAGTTATTTTGATTGCAATTAGAGATAGCTACTGAGAGAGAAGGCAGCTCTTGCAGTTCTGATAGAAGTAGTTGGTTTTGGAAGGCTAAAGAGGGAGCATCTTTCTCAGCCTTGCTAGGAGAAAAGCCATACTGTAGTTAAGAAAACAGATGCTGGAAACCTAAAAGTCCAGGTAGTTAAAGGAAACTAGAGAAATTGAATTAAGTGAACAGAGGAAACTGGGAACCAGAACTGATTACTGTTCAGTGAAATCAGAGAGTTGAAAAGGCATTGGATCATGAGAGACCAGAAAAACATCTGCAGTGGTGCTAAGGTTTGTGAGAAATTACTACAGTTTAGGAGACATTATTTGAAATAATTGTAGAAATCGGTAGAAATTCTACAAACCTTTTATATGGACCTCAGAGTTTGTATTAATAAAAATTAAGACGAGGGAAACCTGAAGCTGAAAGCGAAACCCTGATGAAAGTGGCGGAGGGAAAGCATAATTTAAAAGAAAATTTGACTTTTGAAAGCGGAATTTGAAATCACTCGTGTGGAAGCTGAAGTTCAGTGAGACAATGATACAGAAGTCATCTCGGGGGATTTTGAGGAGAAATCCCCAGACATCCATTTAGGTTCATAGAGGAGTGTATCTTACCACAAGTCATCTAGTGTGCTTGAAAGGTATTAATGCGACCATCGTAGTTTAAGATGTACTTTGTAATGCATGTAACCTGAAAATCTGTGTGTAATTGTTAAACTAAGGGGGGGAATGAAGGAGTATTGAATCCAAATCCAATTTTTTCATTTTAATATTTTCTTGTTGTTAAAAAACTAATTAGCGGTCCTGTGACACTGTTCCTCCACTTTTTATTAGAAAATTTAAAAGTCCTGGTCTTTTGGGCCAGGGCTCCATTCTGGGATCTTTCCATCCAATTATAACACCAACTGGGACCCTAACACTGCACCAAAATGCACACAATCGGGTTTGCGTTTGTAAGTTCTGTTTGTAAACCAAGTTGTGTTGAGGTAGAGACAAAAAGGCATCATTTTTGACCTAACTCCAGTGTAACTCTTTCTCTTGAGTTGATCTAATTCTACTTATTGGATGCAGAATGTTTGGCATCTGTTGTTACCATGGCAATTACAGCTCTTGTAGTTTGCAAATTGCAATGTGCACCATATGCTTACATAATATGCTGGGACTCTGAAGATTGCATGCTCTTAATCTAAAAGAACATTTGCCAAAAGTTAGTGTCTAGAAATTTTAATGCTCACTGCAATTTGTGGTATATGGAAGCACTAACGTTTACCAAATGGCTTCAGTCGGAGTCACAATTTTCAAAGGAAAAATGTGTATTTGGAAATTCTAAAATGTAAAACTTGAATTTAATGAAAACAATTTTATTTCAGTTTTTAAGTCTTTTATGTATGCTGTACCACACAGCATTCTCCAGGGAGAGGGAAGCTGCTATTATGTTCTACCCTTCTAATAGTGTTGTTCCATAGATTCACACCAAGCAGGTGGCTGAGCCTCAACTCTGTTACCATTCTTCCCCTCTGTCCCTGCCAAGTCTATCGCTTAGAGCTGTACTTTTGGTTAAAAAAAATTAATGGGAATATCTTTAAAGTGCTTTTGACGAGTGTCTACTTCCCAAGAAATCAACACTCTACATTTGTCACCACATTGACTTATTTACTTGTTGCACATGTCATGATGATTTTAAACCCCGACACACCCCTATCCCTCATGTCTCCCACTTTACAGTTTAAAATTTGTTGTACCAACATGATGTCAGCCATTTCTTTACAATATCTAAGGAATGGCTATTTGGCAAAGGGGGGGGGGGGGGGGGGGGGGGGAGAGCGGAAAGAAAGTAAGAATTCAAAATTAATAATTTTTTCAAAACTTTGTAGCCAGAGACTAGATTTGTTCTCTGAGTAACACTAACAAGCCATGTTAGACACTATAGAAATCTAAAGCTTGCAGTTTGGGCCTTTCAAAAACCCCTCACAGCAGTTCATAAATCATGAAGTAAGTGCATTGACTGTTATGTAGACAAATGGCAGCGGTCCTCAGATAATGATGAGAGGAATGACCAGTCAATGTTTTGGTGTTTGTTTAGAGAGAAATGTTGCCCAGGACTTCAAAAGATCCCCCACTGCTCTTCAAACAGTGGCATAAGGCCTGAAGGTTCACCAAAAATAGGTACCTCCTACTTAATCTATCATCTTATGGACAGCAACTCTGACTAGGTAGTATTCCCATGGTCTTGTACTGGAATTTCAGATCAAACCTGGGAGTGAAGTCTGAACCTGGATTTTCCTGACATCGAGGCGAGCGTGCTGTTAACTCAGGTAGCTGAGTTCTGTTTGGGAAAGGGAAAAGAGCCTGAGGTTGTGCATTTATAAGCAGATTGACATCTTATTTTATTTCCGATTGACCAAATGCAAAAATTGATCCTAACTTGCTTGAGTAAGTTTGTAGTACTTCAAGTTAAGACATTGGCAGCCAAAGGGTAGAGGGAGAAGATTTCTAGCACTCTTGCATTTATACAATATGTTGCAAACTTAAATACGGGTGGGGCTGTTTGGATGCACAATTTTTTAAAAATGTATCTTTATTGTCACAAGTAGGCTCACATTAACACTGCAATGAAGTTACTATGAAAAGCACCTAGCCACATTCTGGAGCCTGTTTGGGTACACAGAGGAAGAATTCAGAATGTCCAATTCACCTAACAGCACGTCTTTCAGGACTTGTGGGAGGAAACCGGAGCACCCGGAGGAAAAGCACATAGACACGGGGAGAGCGTGCAGACTCCGTACAGAGTGACCCAAGCCGGGATCGAACCTGGGACCCTGGCTCTGTGAAGCAACAGTACTAACCACTGTACTACCGTAATTGAGGAACTTGGTGATGGATAAATCAAAGGCAAACTGATTGTGAGCCTTTGGCAAGGAAATCTCCAGTTTCAGAGCATATGGAAGATGTCTACCTTACTGCAAATCTCCTCACCATGTTCATGGTGTTGCATTATTTTTCAAACAAATTTCAATAATTAAAGTACCATAGACGGTGGCCTACATTAGCATACGGCTAAATAGCTGGCTTTGAAAGCAGACCAAGGCAGGCCAGCAGCACGGTTCAATTCCCATACCAGCCTCCCCGAACAGGCGCCGGAATGTGGCGACTAGGGGCTTTTCACAGTAACTTCATTTGAAGCCTACTTGTGACAAGCGATTTTCAATTTCATTGTAGTCTTGGGTCCCTGAAACAGCTCTCATTTCTTCAATTGTAACTTCACTTTGTATATTTCTTAGATGTCAAAAGAAAAAAAGGATAGCCAGCATTATCCCTGTTACTGTGGACTCTGATGTGTTAAGCTTACTAGAGTCTTCAACTTATGCTTGTGTGTTTTTACTTGCTGTGTAAACCTTTCAGTCACTGCAGTTGATAACATCTGTATTTAATATTTTGTGTTCTTTTTCTTCTTTATAATATGACCATATAAATAAACAAGCTTTAAGCCATGTAAATATGGATGAAGTCAGCCAGTTTGCAACACAACTTTTTAATCATTTGTGTTTTTTAAACTGTCTGCAATAATTGTAAAGAAATAAAGTCTCATCTTAAGTGTTTTAAATGAATGCTAATTAAGTATTATCTACAAATTGAAGATTTGCTGCAACAGAATTTTGGTGGGGAAAATATTATAGTTAGACAGTGATACACCCTCGTCCTGGTCGTAATAATGTCGATGCCTATATATGTCCATTTCTCAAAAATAAAAAAATCCTCATCTAAAGTTTCAAGATTGAAAACCACGAGTGACTAAAGGTCAGATGTTTCTTTAAAAGTATGACAGTAGCTGTAAAGGCAAATAATAAAATGTTGGGATGTGCAACCAGGCCTGTGTAATATTTAAGTCTAAGGAAATTATGCTAGCATTTATTAAGTAGGACCGCTCATGGTGCATTGTCAGGCTGGGCTTAAGAGAAGACATTAGAACTGTTTAGGTTTCTGCAACAAAGTGATTGTCTACTTTATTTTCAAGCTATGTTGAGGATCAAGGTATTGCATTCAAGAAAAAAGGCTAATGGGCATGATTAAATTATTAAAATGAAGACTTTTAATAGACTAATTGTAGACTACGTACAGTGTAAAAAGAGGACAGAAGATGCACAAATAAAATAGAACCTTAAAGCTATTTGCGAGGCTTATTGTCAGAAATAATGTGCATCTCCAATCATGGTAAATAATTTATCGTAAAAGCAACTTCGTCAGAAACTTGAAAATATTCACAATGCCAGATTACTTTGTGTAGGCCAAATTAAATTATAAACAGAAGTAAAACCATTGATGGGATACCACAATCAGAACATCACATGCATAAAACATTCATTTTCAGATGATTTTCACATTGATGTATTTGTTTAAAATCCTCATTATGTGACTTTACCTGTGAATTGCTACCATGGGCTAGCTTCAAAACATAAAATGGTTTTAAAAATAATCAATTTGCCATGCACTTGTGCCAATTGCTACTCTCAGAACTCTATACTTTGCCAACCAGTTTGCTGAATAGTGACCAAGCATTCGGCAATTGTTGGGTATGAGGCTATTTTCCCTTGGAGGTTCAAGCAATTTATTTAAATAAGTGGTGCTAACAAAATTCTTGTACTGTTTTTAAAAAATAAATTTAAGAGTACCCAATTCATTTTTTCCAATTAAGACGCGATTTATCGTGGCCAATCCACCTATCCTGCACATCTTTAGGTTGTGGGGCGAAACCCACGCAAACACAGGGAGAATGTGCAAACTCCACACGGACAGTGACCCAGAGCCAGGATCAAACCTGGGACCTCAGCACCATGAAGCAGCAATGCTAACCACTGCGTCAACAAAATTCTTATACTGTTACTACCCAATGAAATAATGATTTGTATTAGTCTGTTTAATTTATCTGCTTATTTATAATTGGAAAATGTGTTTTTACCTGCTTCCTCATACTCACCAAGGCTTCTTTGACTGCAGCTTTCAAACGCAACCTTAATCACCTGGAAGGGCAAGGGCAGCAGATTCATGGAAACATCACCTGGAAGTTTTCCTCCAAGCCATGCACCATCCTGACTTGGAACTATATTACCGTCCCTTCCCTGTCACTTGGTCAATATCATGGAACTCCCTTCCTAACAGCACTGTGTGTGCACCTACACCACATGACTGCAGCAGTTCAAGAAAGCAGCTCACCACCACCTTCTCGGGGTCAATTAGGGATAAACAATAAAAATCCTGGCCAGCCAGCGTCGCTCATGTCCCTTGAAAGAATAAAATATACTTGGAAAAGGATTTGTAAAGAATAAATCCCTAGATCAAACAATCTATTTGTGGTGAATAAGGTGAGCTTTTCTGAGCAACCATCAGGAAAGCTCGTGGATCCATTTTGAAGACATGCAATATACATAACCTAACAAGAAAGAAATTCTATTTCTGTCACGTATACATCCTAGAAAACCAGTTTGCATAGATGAGGAAAGCATAAAATCCTTAAAGAAACAAATACAAACTAGCCTAAGATGAGAAATTCTGACATTTGTCTTTCATCAAGCAGTCTGTTGGTGATGTGTCACTTCAGATCCCCAATCAGAAAATGTTTGTTCGAGTGACTCACTGGGTCAATCTCCAGGTTTATCTATTTTTTTGTTTTAAATAAATTTTATTCAAATTTTTCAACAACAAATTTTCTCACAACAATGAAGTAAACAAGGTGTAGAAATAAACAGAACGAGAAATCCCTTCCAGTACAAAGCGATAAATTAATAACTTAATAACAATACAAAAAAGAAGAAAATAGCAAACACACCGTCGCAAAAACAAACCCCCTTAACAAACCCCGAACCCACGCTGCCTCCTCTTCCTGCATTATCTGATAAATTGCCGAGATCCTACCCTCACCGACCCACATCCCCGAGAGCACCCTATCCTGCACCCCTCTAGGCGGTAGCAGCGGGAACTCCACCACCTGCCGCTTAATAAACGCCCTAATCTGCATATACCTGAAAGCATTCCCGGGGGGAGGCCCCACTTCCCCTCCAACTCCTCTAAAGTCGCAAACTTCCCATCGAGGAAAAGATTCCCCATCCGCCTGATGCCTGCCCTATGCCAACTCAAAAACCCACCATCTATTCTCCCTGGTGCAAACCAGTGATTGCCCCGTATCGGGGCCCACACTGAGGCCTTCACTACCCCCCCCCATGCTGCCTCCACTGCCCCCAAATGTTGAGGGACGCCACCACTACCGGACTCTTAGAATACCTTGCCAGTGGGAGTGGGGCCGTCACCAATGCCTCCAAACTTGTACCCACACAGGACGCCACCTCCAACCTCTTCCATGCGGCACCCTCCCCCTCCAACACCCACTTGCGAATCATTGCCATGTTCGCAGCCCAGTAATACCCACACAAGTTGGGCAACGCCAAGCCGCCTAGCTCCCTTCCTCGCTCCAGGAATACCCTCCTCACTCTCGGGGTCTTCCGGGCCTGCACGAACCCCAGAATACTCTTATTAACCCTCTTTAAAAAAAACTTTCGGAATCAATATGGGGAAGCACTGGAAAAGAAACAAAAACCTCGGGAGCACCGTCATCTTAACTGACTGGACCCTACCCGCCAAAGAGAGTGGCAGCGCGTCCCACCTCCTGAACTCCTCCTCCGTCTGTTCCACCAGTCTCAAAAAGTTTAGCCTGTGCAGGGCCCCCAGCTCCTAGCTATCTGGACCCCAAGGTATCTAAAGCTCCTCTCCGCCCTCTTCAACGGGAGCTCTCCTATCTCCCTCACCTGGTCCCCCAGGTGCAGCACAAACAGCCCCCCCCCCCCCCCCCCCCCCCCCCCCCAGTTCTTCGAATCCCTCAGCGCCATGGCCAAGGGCTCAATCGCTAACGCGAAGAGCAGGAAAGACTAGGGGCACCCCTGCCTCGTCCCCCGGGAAAGCCGAAAGTCCTCTGACCTCCCATTCATCACCACACTCGCTGCCGGGGAGCTATACAGCAACCTCACCCAGCTGATTAATCCCTCACCAAACCCAAACCTCCTCAGCACTTCCCACAGGCAGCTCCACTCCACCCTGTCAAAAGCTTTCTCCGCATCCATCAATGCTACTATTTCCGCCTCCCCAGCCGCTGACGCCATCATCATAACATTAAGAAGCTGCCGTACATTGACATTTAGCTGCCTCCCCTTCACAAACCCCGTTTGGTCCTCATAGATAACCATCGGGACCACATCTTCCACCCTGCTGGACAGTACCTTAGCTAACAACTTTGCGTCCACGTTGAGGAGCGAAATCGGCCTGTAAGGCCCACACTGGAGGCGGTCCTTATCCCGCTTCAGGATCAGTGAGATTATTGCTCTAGACATCGTCGGGGGCAGAGACCCCCCCCTTCCCTCGCCTCATTCATGGTCCTCACAAGCAGCGGGCCCAGCAGATCTGAAAACTTCTTATAAAACTCCACCGGGAACCCATCAGTTCCCAGTGCTTTCCCTGTCTGCATGCTCCCCAGCGCCTCCATCAGCTCCTCCAACTCTACTTGGGTCCCCAGACCTTCCACCCGCTCATCCTCTACTCTTGGGAACTCCAGCTTATCCAGAAAGCGGTCCATCCCGCCCACCTCCCTAGGGGGCACCGCCCGGTACAACCCCTCGTAAAAGGATCTGAACACCCCATTAATGTCCCTGCCACTTTGCACCAAGTTCCCTCCTGCATCTGTGACTCCGCCTATCTCTCTCGCTGCCTCCCGCTTCCGGAGCTGATGGGCCAGCATCCGACTTGCCTTCTCCCCATACTCCTATACCGCCCCCTGCACCCCCCTCCACTGCGCATCCGCCTTCCGGATGGTCAGTATATCAAACTCTGCTTGGAGACTGCGACGCTTCCTCAAAAGCCCCTCCTCCGGGACATCCGCATACCTCCTGTCCACCCTTACCATTTCTTCCATCAGCCTCTCCCTCTCAACCCTCTTCCCCCCTCTCCCTGTGGGCCCGAATGGATATCAGCTCCCCTCTAACCACTGCCTTCAGCGCTTCCCAAACCACCCCAACTTGCACCTCCCCGTTATCGTTGGCTTCCAAATACCCCTCTATACCCCTACGGACCCGCCCAGATACTTCCTCCTCTGCCAGAAGCCCCACATCTAACCTCCACAGCGGGCGCTGATCCTTTCCCTCCCCCAGCTCCAGGTCCACCGAATGCGGAGCATGGTCCGATATGGCTATCGCCGAATACTCTGCCCCCACCACTCTCGGGATTAGCGCCCTGCTGAGAACAAAAAAGTGAATCCGGGAATAAGCCTTGTGGACTTGGGAGAAAAAGGAACTCCCTACCCCCGGCTTCAAAAACCTCCAAGGGTATACCCCTCCCATCTGACCCATGAACCTCTCGGCACCAAGGCCGCCGCCGGCCTCTTACCTGTCCTAGACCTCAACACGGTATTAAAGTCCCCTCCCAAGATCAAATCCCCGTCTCCAGGTCCGGGATCCGGCTCAACATTCGCCGCATGAAGCCCGCATCGTCCCATTGACCAGAACCGCTCGCTCCCCCTGAAGTCTACCACTCACCATTACGTATCTACCTGCACTGTCCGCCATTACACTCAACGCAACAAATAACAAGCTCTTGCCAACCAAGATCGCCACCCCTCGATTCTTCGCATTTAGCCCCGAGTGAAACACCTGCCCCACTCAGCCTCACGTGATCCGCCACCTTAAGGTGCGTCTCCTGGAGCATAGCCACGTCTGCTCCCAGCCCCTTCAGGTGCGCCAAGACCCGGGACCGCTTCACCGGTCCATTCAACCCCCTCATGTTCCATGTGACCAACCGAATCTGGAGGGTCTTCCCCCTCCCTCTGTGCCGGTCAGCCATAGTTCTCCCTTGGCTCACCACGTGCCTGGAGAACCCCCCCAGGCCTGTTCCCCACGGTGGCAGACCCCCCCTTCACCAGCCGTTCCCCTACGGCCCCTGCAGCAGCAACCCAGTACTCCCCCCCCCCCCCCCCCCCCCCCCCCCCCCCCCAAGCTGGGCCCCCCCTAGCTGCGTAACCCCTACCATTGTACTTCCGTAAGTCAGCCGACACCTGCTGACCCCGGCTGCTCCCGCCATCACGACGACGACCCCCCCCCCCGATGCAACACAACCACCATTCCCCCCTCCCAGTGCCGGCCCCGCCCACTACTCCAGCGCGGGAAGAAAGCCATCCCAAACCCTGCCCCCCCCGACCCAACACGCGGGAAAAAGACGGGCACATGACCCAGCGGGACCGCGAACAGCTCCCCAACCCTCCAACAGTGAAAAAATGAAAAGGTACCCAAATAAATAAATAACAGCCCCAAAAAGCGAAAAAGCAGAACAGCAAAAAGGGAGCATCAAACACAGCCAATAAAAACGAAAGGATACCAAGGAGGACAGAGCCTCCGGACTATGTACATCATTCCCTAGCCCCTCAGTTCGAGCCCAACTTCTCTGCCTGGACAAAGGTCCAGGCCTCCTCCGGAGAATCAAACTAGAGCTGGCGGTCCTTGTACGTGACCCAGAGGCGAGCCGGCTGTAGCAGGCCATACTTCACCGCCTTCCTGTGAAGCACTACCTTCGCCCGATTGAAACCAGCCCTTTTCTTCGCCACCTCCGCGCTCCAGTCCTGATATATTCTGATCTCTGCGTTCTCCCACCTGCTGCTCCTTTCCTTCTTCGCCCATCTCAGCACGCACTCACGGTCAACGAAGCGGTGAAAGCGGACCAGCACTGCCCCATGCGGCTCATTCGGCCTGGGCTTCCTCAACAGCACTCGATGGGCCCCCTCCAGCTCCAAGGGTCCTTGGAACGACCGCGCGCCCATTAACAAGTTCAGCATCACAACCACGTAGGCCCCCAAATCCGAACCTTCCAGCCCCTCCGGGAGGCCCACAATCCGCAGGTTCTTCCGACGGGAGCGGTTCTCCATCTCCTCCATCCTTGCCAGCCATTTCTTGTGAAGCGCCTTGTGCGACTCCACCTTCACTGCCAGGCCCAGGAGTTTGTCCTCGCTCTCCGAGGCCTTTTGCTGTAGCTCTCGGATCTCCGCACCCTGAGTCGCCATGAGCTTGTCCAGCGAGGCCTTAAACGGTTCCAGGATCTCAGCCTTCAGCTCTCTGAAGCAGTGATGGAGCTGCTCCTGCGCCCACTGCTGCCATGCTGCCGGTTCCCCGCCCGCCGCCATCTTGTTATTCCTGCCTCGCACCTTTCTCTGCTCCAAAGCCGATTTTTTGACAGCTCCGCTCCTGGTCCAGTCCATCCACCGGCAGATAAGCACAGTGGATGTGTTCCCACCAGGGGAAAAGTCCAACCAGCACCACTGCGGGCCCTTAAAAGAGCCTAAAAGACCAAAAATAGCAGGAGGTACCGAACGTGCGGCTTAGCTCCGCATCACCGCAACCGGAAGTCTCCAGGTTTATCTATTAACATGAGGAGGAAACAGGCCCTAAAACACTTATAAAGGGTTGATCCTGATCACGCTACTCCTGGTGTGGGCAGCACGGTAGCACAATGGGTAGCACTGTTGCTTCACAGCTCCAGGGTCCCAGGTTCGATTCCCGGCATGGGTCACTGTCTGTGTGGAGTCTGTACGTTCTTTGAGTCTGCGTGGTTTTCCTCCGGGTGCTCTGGTTTCCTCCCGCAAGTCCCAAAAGATGTGCTGTTAGGTGAATTGGACATTTTGAATTCTCCCTCTGAGTACCTAAACAGGCGCCGGAACGTGGCAACTAGGGGCTTTTCACAGTAACTTCATTTAATGTAAGCGTACTTGTGACCATAAAGATTATTATTGTTATACAGTTGCGCTTGCAGTTACAGATGACACAGATAAGATTTTGGAGTTATCAAAATGCAATTGTTAGTCAAACTTCCACCCATCCCCTTCTGTCCTAATAGTAGATAGCTATGAAACTAAACAGCCTGCTCCAAAACTTGTTTTTGCAAGCAAACAATTGTATATTTGTAGATTTGTAGGATAGAGATAGAGATAGAGAAATACAGCACAGAACAGGCCCTTCGGCCCACGATGTTGCGCCGAACTTTTGTCCTAGGTTAATCATAGAATTTTGGACAATTTGTCATGGCCAATCCACCCAACCTGCACATCTTTGGACTGTGGGAGGAAACCGGAGCACCCGGAGGAAACCCACGCAGTCACGGGGAGGATGTGCAGACTCCACACAGACAGTGACCCAAGTCGAAATCGAACTTGGGACCCTGGAGCTGTGAAGCAATTGTGCTATCCACAATGCTACCGTGCTGCCCTTAAGAAGTTAACCTACACTCCCTTATTCTACCCTAATCCAAGTACCTATCCAATAGCCGTTTGAAGGTCCATAAATTTTCCGACTCAACTACTACCACAGGCAGTGCATTCCATGCCCCCACTACTCTCTGGGTAAAGAACCTACCTCTGACATCCCCTCTATATCTTCCACCATTTATCTTAAATTTATGTCCCCTTGTAATGGTAGTACACAGCTTTTTTTCTGAAGTAAATTGAAGTGCTCGCAGGAGTCTTTGTAATGTCCACTGTTTCTGATTACTGTGCTTCTTTCTTTCGTAGATCGCCTTGGAGTAATAAATATGATCCTCATCTGGAAGATGGTGCTATGCCATCAGCTCGTTTGCGGAAACTGGAAGTTGAAGCCAACAAAGCATTTGATCAGTACCGAGACCTGTAAGTCTGATATCCAGTTAGGTTTTGTAATGTTTTCTGCGCTACTTTTAATCTGAATTTAACCATTTACAATTTGTCCATTGCAAACATTTGATTAAAATCTCATGGTGTTTTACTATCTCATCTTGGAACAAAGCATAATTTGGCACACCTATTTAATGTTTCTTTTATTCGTTCATGGGATGTGGGCGTTGCTGGCCGAGCCAGCATTTGTTACCCATCCCCGAGGGCATTTAAGAATCAACCACATTGGGGACTTCCGGTTGCGGCTCTGCGGAGCTAAGCCGCACGTTCGGCAGCTCCTGCTAGAAACGGACTTTTGGGCTCTTTTTAGGGCCCCCAGCGGTGCTTGTTCGACGATTCCCGACGTTGGAAGGGGTCTGCAGTAGATCCTGGCCGGACCAGGAGTGGGGCGAGCAGAAAAGCGGTGGTAGCGCCTCTGGAAAAGCGGGGGAAGGAAAACAAAATGGCAGCCGGCGGAGCCCTCGAGGAGTGGAGGCAGTGGGCGCAGGAGCAGCAGGAGACTCTTCAGCGCTGCTTTCAGGAGCTGCTGGAGTCGCTGAAGACTACCACCGGGAAGCTACTGGAGACTCGGACAGCCCAGGGGGCCGCAATCCGGGAGCTGCAGCAGCAAGCCTCCGAAAGAGAGGATGAGGCCGCGGCCCTCGCGGGGAAGGTGGAAATGCATGATGCGCTCCATGAAAAGTGGCAGGAGCGGTTCGAGGAGATGGAGAACCGGTCGAGGCAGAAAGATTTACGGATCCTGGGCCTCACGGAGGGGCTGGAGGGGTCGGACCTGGCGGCCTATGTGGTCGTTTTGTTGAACTCGCTGATGGGAGCTGGGTCCTTCCAGGGGCCCCTGGAGGGGGCCCACAGAATACTGGCCAGGAGGCCCAAGCCGAATGAGCCACCGCGGGCGGCGCTGGTGCGGTTCCACCGGTTCGTTGACCGGGAGTGCGTGCTTCGGTGGGCCAAGAAGGAGCGGAGCAGCAAGTGGGAGAACACGGTGGTGCGGATCTACCAGGACTGGAGTGTGGAGGTGGCTAAGCGGAGGGCCGGGTACAACCGGACGAAGGCGGTGCTCCACAGACAGAGTGTGAAGTTTGGCATGTTGCAGCCAGCGCGTCTGTGGGTCACCTACAAGGACCGTCACCATTACTTCGAGTCCCCGAAGGAGGCGTGGGCCTTTGTGCAGGCCGAGAAATTGGACTCAAACTGAGGGTCAGGGATGGGAGTTTTGTACGTAAGTGTAACTGTGTCTATTTTTTTGGAGGGTGGGTTCTCTGTTTCATGAAGGATGTGTGTTGGCTTCAGGGTGGGTGGGGCGATGTCTTTTTGTATGGGTCTGGTGACGGGTTCGGGCAGGGAGGTAAACTGGGAGTGTGGGGAGCTGGTGGTGGGGACCGGCAATGGGAGCTGCCCTAGAGGAGGCAGGGTTGGGCAGGGCAAAAGCGCGGGCTTTCCTATTGTTTCCCGCGCTGCGGGGTGATCGGGGTCGGGGCTGAGAAGCGCGGGCCTTTGCTTGTTTTTATTTTCCCGCGCAAGAGCGGGGGGGGGGGGGGGTGGCTGCTGATGGGCACTGAGGAGGAGGAGGAGTAGTCCCACGTGGGGAGGGGTCGGAGGTGTGGCGGGAGTCGCCGGGGTCAGCAGAAGTTAGCTGGCTCACGGGAGTGCGATGGAGGGGGGGTCGCGACTAGGAGGGGTCCTAGCCTGGGTGGGGGGGGGGGGGGGGGGGGGTACCGGGTTGCTGCTGAAATGGCCAGGAAGGAGCTGGAGTATGCAGGGGGTGCTGGGAGAGTTGCCGCCTTGGGGAACAGGCCGAGCGGGGGGCGCTGGCCAGTGGCGGGCAGGGGATGGGTTATGGCTAGCCGTCAGGAGAGGGGGCAGGGAGCCCTCTGATCCAGCTGATAACTTGGAACTTGAGGGGGGCTGAATGGGCCGGTCAAGCTGGCCCGGGTGTTTACGCATTTGAAGGGGCTGAAGGCGGATGTGGCCATGCTCCAGGAGACGCACCTGAAGGTGGCGGGCCAGGTTCGACTGAGGAAGGGATGGGTGGGCCAAGTATTTCATTCAGGGCTGGATGCGAAGAATCGGGGGGGGTGGCGATCCTGGTGGGAAAGAGGGTGTCGTTTGAGGCATCAAATGTGGTGGCTGACAGTGGTGGGAGATATGTGATGGTGAGTGGTAAGCTGCAGGGGGAGCGGGTGGTGCTGGTGAATGTCTATGCCCCGAACTGGGACGATGTGGGGTTTATGCGGCGCATATTGGGCCGCATACCGGATCTGGAGGCGGGGGGCCTGATCATGGGGGGGGGGACTTCAAGACGGTCCTGGATCCCCCATCGGATCGATCCAAATCCCGGACGGGTAGGAGGCCGGCGGCGGCTAAGGTGTTGAGGGGGTTTATGGATCAGATGGGAGGGGTGGATCCCTGGAGATTTGCGAGGCCAAGGGCCAGGGAGTACTCGTTTTTCTCCCACGTGCATAAGGCCTATTCCAGGATCGATTTTCTTTTGTCCTGAGCAGGGGGCTGGTTTCGAAGGTGGAGGATGCTGAATACTCTGCCATAGCCATTTCGGATCATGCCCCGCACTGGGTGGACCTCGGGCTGGGGGAGGAGAGGGACCAGCGCCCGCTCTGGCGCTTGGAGGTGGGACTGCTGGCAGACGAGGAGGTGGGCGGGAGGGAGGGTTCGGGGGTGTATAGAGAGGTACCTTGAGGCCAACGATAACGGGGAGGTCCGAGTGGGGAAGGTCTGGGAGGCATTGAAGGCGGTGATTAGAGGGGAGTTGATTTCCATCCGAACCCATAGGGAGAGGGGAGAGCAGAGAGTGGGGGAGATGGTGAGGGTGGACAGGAGATATGCGGAGGCTCCGGAGGAGGGATTGCTGGGGGAGCGGCGTAGCCTTCAGGCCAGGTTCGATCTATTGACCACCAGAAAGGCGAAAGCTCAGTGGAGGAAAGTACAGGGAGCGGTGTATGAATACGGGGAGAAGGCGAGTAGGATGCTGGCGCACCAGCTCCGAAAGCGAGACGCGGCCAGGGAGATTGGGGGAGTGAAGGATAGAGATGGGAAGGTGGTGTGGAGAGGGGTAGACGTTAATGGAGTATTTAGCGACTTTTATGGGGTATTGTACCGATCTGAACCCCCGGTGGGGGGGGGGGGGGAATGGGGCGCTTCTTGGACAAGCTGAGATTTCTGAAGGTGGAGGCGGGGCTGGTGGAGGGACTGGGGGTGCCGATTGAGCTGGAGGAGCTGGTCACTGGGATTGGCAGTATGCAGTCGGGGAAGGCGCCGGGGCTGGATGGGTTTCCGGCCGAGTTTTATAAAATGTATGCGGACCTGTTGGGCCCCCTGTTGGTTCGGACCTTTAACGAGGCAAGGGAGGGGCCCACAACTATGTCACGGGCGCTGGTTTCCTTGATCCTTAAGCGGGACAAGGACCCCCTGCAGTGTGAGTCATATAGGCCGATCTCGCTGCTAAATGTAGACGCCAAGCTGTTAGCGAAGATCTTAGCTACAAGGATAGAGGATTGTGTGCCGGGGGTCATTCACGTGGACCAGACGGGGTTTGTAAAGGGAAGGCAGTTGAATACCAACATACGAAGGCTTCTGAATGTCATTATGATGCTGGCTGTGGAAGGGGAGGCGGAGATAGTGGTGGCATTAGACGCGGAGAAGGCCTTTGATAGGGTTGAGTGGGGTATCTGTGGGAGGTGTTGGAAAGGTTTGGGTTTGGGGAGGGATTTGTCCGTTGGGTGAGGCTGCTCTATGAGGCCCCGATGGCAAGTGTAGCCACGAATAGGAGGAGGTTGGAGTACTTTCGGCTGCACGGGGGGGACGAGACAGGGGTGTCCCCTGTCCCCCTTGCTCTTTGCGTTGGCAATTGAGCCCCTGGCCATGGCGCTGAGGGAGTCGGGGAACTGGAGGGGCGTGGTGCGGGGTGGGGAGGAGCATCGAGTGTCGCTTTATGCGGACGACCTGTTGTTGTATGTGGCGGACCCGGTGGGGTGGAATGCCGGAGGTGATGAGGATTCTCAGCAAATTTGGGGGTTTTTCTGGGTATAAGCTCAACCTGGGTAAGAGTGAGGTGTTTGTGGTACATCCGGGGGATCAAGAGGAGGGGATTGGTAGGCTCCCATTGAAGCAGGCAGGGAAGAGCTTCAGGTACCTAGGGGTCCAGGTGGCGGGGAGCTGGGGGGCCCTGCACAAGCTCAACCTCACAAGGTTGGTGGAGCAGATGGAGGAGGAGTTTAAAAGGTGGGATATGTTACCGCTGTCGTTGGCGGGTAGGGTGCAGTCCGTCAAGATGACGGTGCTCCCGAGGTTTTTGTTCCTGTTCCAGTGCCTCCCCATCCTTATCCCGAAGGCCTTTTTTAGGAGGGTGAACAGGAGCATCACGGGGTTTGTATGGGCACAGGTGACCCCGAGGGTGAGAAGGGTGTTTTTGGAGCGGGGCAGGGATTGGGGGGGGCTGGCGCTGCCCAACCTGTGTGGGTATTACTGGGCTGCCAACGCAGCAATGGTGCGTAAGTGGGTAATGGACGGGGAGGGGGCAGCATGGAAGAGGATGGAGATGGCGTCCTGTGTGAATACGAGCCTGGAGGCGCTGGTAACGGCGCCGTAGCCGCTCCCTCCAACGAGGTATACTACGAGTCCGGTGGTGGTGGCTACCCTGAAAATGTGGGGGCAATGGAGACGGCAGAGGGGGGAGGTGGGGGGCTCGATGGAGTCCCCGATACGGGGGAATCACCGGTTTGTCCCGGGGAGCGTCGATGGGGGGTTTCTTAGCTGGCACAGGGCAGGTATAAGGAGGTTGAGGGACCTGTTTGTAGATGGGAGGTTTGCGAGCCTGGGTGAGTTGGAGGGGAAGTTTGGGCTCCCCCTGGGGAACATGTTTAGGTACATGCAGGTTAGGGCGTTTGCCAGGCGGCAAGTGGCAGGGTTCCCTGTGTTGCCCCCGTGGGGGGTTCGGGACAGGGTGCTCTCCGGGGTGTGGGTTGGAGGAGGGAAGATTTTGGACGTGTACCATGTTATGCAGGAGGTGGATGAGGCCTCGGTGGAGGAGCTGAAGGGTAAAGAGGAAGAGGAGCTGGGTGAGGAGATTGAGATGGGGATGTGTGCGGATGCCCTGGAAAGGGTGAACTCCTCCTCTTCTTGTGCGAGGCTTAGCCTCATACAGTTCAAAGTGCTGCATAGGGCTCATATGACCGGGATGAGGATGAGCAGGTTCTTTGGGGGCGAGGATAGGTGTACTAGGTGCTCAGGGAGCCCAGCGAACCATGCCCATATGTTCTGGGCATGCCCAGCATTGGGGGACTTTTGGAAGGGAGTAGCAAGCACAGTGTCGAGGGTGGTAGGATCCAGGGTTGAGCCAGGCTGGGGACTCGCGATATTTGGGGTAGCAGCGGAGCCGGGAGTGCAGGAGGCGAAAGAGGCCGGTGTTCTGGCCTTTGCGTCCCTAGTTGCCCGGCGTAGGACTTTGCTTCAGTGGAAGGATGCGAGGCCCCCAAGCATGGAGGCCTGGATCAATGGCATGTCGGGGTTCATTAAGTTGGGGAGGGTGAAATTCGCCCTGAGAGGGTCGGTGCAAGGGTTCTTTAGGCGGTGGCAGCCTTTCCTGGACTTCCTGGCGGAACGGTAGGGAAATAGGCCGGCAGCTGCGGGGGGGGGGGGGGGGGGGGTTTGGTTCGGTGGGAGGGAAAATTGTGTACAGGGGTTTGTTGGATGTGGCGGGTGTTATCTCTCTCCTTTTTGTTGTTTTCTTTTTCTTTTTGTAGTTGCTGGGTGGGGGGGTTTGGTTTTTGTTCATTGGTTGTTACTATGGTTGTTTGGTTAATATTGTTTTGTTTATATTTTGTGAAAATCTTAATAAAAATTATTTTTTAAAAAAAGAATCAACTACATTGCTGTGGATCCGGAGTCACATGTAGGCCAGACCAGTTAAGGAAGACAGATTTCCTTCCCCAAAAGGACATTAGTGAAACAGATGAGTTTTTACAACAATCAATAGTGGTTCCATAGTGGTCATTAGACTTTTAATTCCAGATTTTTTTTATTGAATTCAAATTCCGCCATCTGCCCTAGTGGGATTTGAACCCATGTCCTCAGAGCATGGCTCTGGGTCTCTGGATTGCTAGTCCAGTGATAATATCACTATGCCACTGCCTCCCCTAAACTTGTCTTCAGTTTAGTGTGTAATAATCAGTGATGTTACCTTGGAATTATTTCCAGGAATTAGGTTGACTTCAGATTGTGGCTGCTTAATGGTGGATTTTTTTTCTTAATGGTGTCCGGAGTTTCTACTAAATTGTAAAGTTGAATGCCACGTTGCATGCATCTGTGACAAGTTGTGTCTCCACACAGTTCAAGTGAGTTCCTATCAGTTGAAGAATGATCCTGCCCCTCTGTTTTTGCAAACAATATGTATAACTGTCCAAATGTCACTTGTTTGGAATAAAAGGATACTAAGAATTATCTCAGCAGTGGAGCAAGAAACAGGAAAATATGGTTGGCTTTTTGTTCCACTGATTGTTGCAAATTGAGTTGTTCCCATCCTCTTTCATTTGTTTTGCAATGAAAGTTGAAATCATGTTTTCTTTATTTGCTTTTGGAATACCGACCACCATCATCCTTGAAACCACTGCAATCATTGTGGTGATAGGACTCTCACAATATTGCTAGGTCGGGGACTGCAAAATTTTGATCCATTTGATCTACGAACAAAGAAAATTACAGCACAGGAACAGGCCCATTGGCCCTCCCAGCCTGCGCAGATCCAGATCCTTTATCTAAATCTGTTGCCTATTTTCCAAGGATCTACTTCTCTCTGTTCCCCGCAATGACAATGAAGAGCTGATGGTATACTTACAACTTGAGCTGGGGTGTGACTTAGTTGAAGATGATAGTGTTATGACACCCTGGGCTAGTGCATGGTCACTTCCTGCCGCATAGGCCCCAGAGTCCCAACACAAGTGAATTAACCAATAATTTGCATATAGTTTCTGAGATCTTTGACCCTTGACTGCTCAAATGATTTACAGGCACCAGATTTGTCAGTGAAACACAAAAAAACTTTATTTGGAACATAGACATAGAACAGTACAGCACAGAACAGGCCCGTTGGCCCTCGATGTTGTGCCGAGCAATGATCACCCTACTCAAACCCACGTATCTACCCTATACCCATAACCCAACTTCTTTGAAGGTCAATCTGATTGTAGAGAGAAATTTATCCCCCCTTTCAGGGAGAGAGAAAATTCAAAGCCGCCTTCAGCTCTGTCCAAAACAAAACTTTGCTCAGAATGAGGTCTGCCTGTCTGTGCAGAACATTCTGGAAAGGACAACCCCAATCAGCATTGTTTGTTAGCTCAGTCCGAGGGATTTCAAACAGCTTATGGGATGCCAGCCAAGTCCATCAAAACATGTCACCATTGAGGCCAAACCGAGCAGCACATCTCACTGGGGGTTTCCTGAGGCAAGACCAAAGAGCACAACTTGCCAGGGGGTTTCAGTAATCGTTCCAGATATAAAAGTTATAAAAGCCAAAATAACAGAAAATAAAGGGAATGCACAGGGGAAACCAGGTTTAAACAAGAGGATCCATACAATAGTGTTTCTGTAACATTGCTACTCTAGTTGTTGGTAGAAACCAAAGGAGTCTGAAATGCTATTGAAGGGATATTGACGACTTTCTGCTTTGTATCTAGTAGGTAGTATATACTAAGCTAGAATGCACTGGTGGTAAAGATATGCAGTTCATCAGGATAGGGACACTTACAGTAGATTGCTTTGTCATAAATAGTGTCAAGCATCTTGGATGTTGTGGGTCCATTCTTGCAGCTAAATAATGAATATCCTTGTGACTCCTGACTTGAGATTTACAAATGATAGATGTCCTTTGAGGGTTCAGCCGTTCAATGCAAGGTACATAACCTCTGGCCTGCTCCTGTAAACCAATATGTTGATATAGCTGGTCCAGAGAAATTTTTGGTCAGTCATAATACCCAAAATGTTGATGGTGGGCGATTATGTGATGATGCTGTTTAGGGCTGGTGACGGGGCTTTTTCTTAATGGAAACTAGCATTGATGGTAAAAATGTTAACCCATCACTGGAATCTGTCAACATTCTGCTGTAGGTTTTCATGTACCACCGCGTCATCAGAAGAGTTGTGACTGGAGCTGAGCGCTGAACAATAAGCAAACGGCCCCACTTGTGAAAGATGGGATCCTTTGATTTAAAATCTCATCCAAAAAACAACAGCTCTGGGCAATACAACAGTTTGTGTCCTGTAGTGGGGCATGAATGTGCAACCTTCAGCTGTGTGTGCTATGAGTCAAGCAAACACGTAGAAAGTTTTCTGCAGTCACTCAATGTCCAGTTGCGAGCAAACTATCTTCAAACAAAACCAGCAATTGAAGTATAGATTGCGACCCAGGGGGTATTTGATTCAAACCTAAACTGATTTGTCAGCAGAAGGGGTTGCAAAGTAAGAACAGACTTTCTGTCATCTAAGGTATAGTTTGCATATTTTACAAGGAACAAGGCTTATATATAAAAACTGAAAATTGCTCTGCCTCGGGTAGATTTTTTTGTATCTGAGTTCATTTTTTTTGGAAGGGGTTTTCTGCAAAATCTGGCATTTGACAAGCACCACTATTATGTTATAGAATATTATACATTTAAGATGTGCTGTATCCTGCCAGTATTCTTCCTAGAGTTTAATGTATAACAGATTTTTCCATCTCTCTGTGATGCTGCATTCATTCCTTGGCTAATTCACCAGGCAATTGTTGTATAAAATGAAATATTAAAAAATAAATTAATTACTTTATAGCAGGCTAATTAGTTGATTAATTTAGGAATGGACTCATACTGAAGTATTGTCAACCAGTCTGCACCACTTGCCTGCCTCCATGTACCCGAACAGGCGCCGGAATGTGTGCGACTCGCGACTTTTCACAGTAACTTCATTGCAGTGTTAATGTAAGCCTACTTGTGACAATAATAAAAATTATTTTTTTAAATGCTAATATTTTCTAACTGATGTACAATAATTTGGGTATGTCTGTAAGAGAGAGGCTTATGTATATATCATTATATTCTTTAACTTTTTGGGGGGATATGGGCATTGCTGGTGAGGTCAACATTCGTTGCCTATCCCTAGTTGCCATTGAGAAGTTGGTGGTGAGCTTCCATCTTGAAATGCTGCAGTCTGTCTGATGACAGTACTTCCACAGTGCTTTTGGGTAGAGAGGTTCAAGATTTTGACCAAGCACCAATAAAGAGTATTGATAGGTATTCCAGCCATGATGGTGTATGGCATGAAGGTGAACATAGAGTTAATTGTACATATGCATGTACATGTATCTCGTGCATCTTCACCCCAAATGCATGGCTCTCAGATCATTGTAAGAAGTCTTACAACACCAGGTTAAAGTCCAACAGAAGTGAGTGAAGGACATTCACCCGATGAAGGAGTTGCGCTCCGAAAGCTAGTGATTCCAAACAAACCTGTTGGACTTTAACCTGGTGTTGTAAGACTTCCTGCTGTGCACACCCTAATCCAACGCTGGCATCTATACATCATGGCTACCACCTCAGATCATTGTAATGAATCCTTAAGCCAGAGACACTAAGGTGCATTCCATTGTCCCAAACAGATGACCGTAAGGTGCTCTTGAGTCAAAACATTTGCAATACATTTGCCCGTAATCTCCTGCTAGTGGCAGAAAGCCATGGGCTGCCGATTCTGAAATGGAAAATGCACACTTACCTGTGCTCGGATATCATGTGAACCTTGTTGCGCTGCTTCCGGCCTCCAGCGTGACAATCTGTGTAGGCTCAGCGCGGCGCAGGAGGAGTGCAACCTCTTTCCCCTTATGACGGGGCCAGTTTGGGAGTGCCCATTGAGGGCAGGCATTTAAACTGCAGATATATTTTGAAGACAACAGGCAACTTATTTAACAAGTTTTTTAAAGGTATGCAAAAGTTTTTCAAAACATTTCTTTTTGTTCTTTCTTTGATACAGCCATTGCTGTTGTTATTGATTCTTTTAAAGTAATTTTTTATTTTTATTTTTCTTTTATGATTAAAGTTTTTATGTCATTTATGTGAACATAGATTTGGTTATTTTTAAAAATCTGTGCAACTATTTAAATCTATACCATTATTATATTACTTTACATGAGGCATGGTTAAGTGTTTGTATGTTTTAGGGTTTTAGAAGTGCCCCAGGGATTTTTGCTGTCACTGTCCTTGTAACATCTGATACTTTTTGACTTGTGTTTATGGGATGGTAGAATCACTGCAGTGCAGAATGAGCACCTTACCCAAGCCCAAACCCCCACTGTAACCCCATAACCTCACCTAACCTGCACATTTTAGCACACTAAAGGGCAATTTAGCATGGCCAATCCATCTAACCTGCACATCTTTGGACTGTGGGAGGAAACCGGAGCACCCGGAGGAAATGGCGGCAGCACAGTAGTTAGCATTGCTACCTTCAACGCAAGGGACCCGGGTTTAGTTCTGGCCCTGGACGACTGTCCGTGTGGAGTTTCCACTTTCTCACCATGTCTGTGTGGATTTCCTCCGGGGTGCACCGGTTTCCTCCCACAGTTCAATGATGTGCAGGTTAGGTGGATTGGCCAAGCTAAATTGCCCCATAGTGTCCAGGGATGTACAGGTGAGGTTTCAGTGATAGGGCAGGGGAGTGGGGCTAGGTAGGGTGCTCTTTCAGAGGGTTGGTGCAGATGTGATGGGCCGAATGGCCTCTTCCTGTACTGTAGGTATTCTATGCTTCTCTTCTGTGGGTCCAAGAACGGGTACAAACACCACACTGTTGACCCAAGGTCCGAATTGAAAACAGGCTGCTGATGTTGTGAGGCAGCAGTGCTAACCAGCCTGGTTTACTTCAATTTATCTTATTTATAATTATCTCACAATTAAATATTGTGTTCAGATATTTCAGTAAGACATTTGTAGAAGCTTGTAAAGTTTAATGCAAAACATTTATTAACAAAAGTAATGTCATAAATACAAAATTTTGAAACCAGTTAACATATTTAACTTAATGTCCACAGCGCTGAGGACCCAGGTTCGGTCCCAGCCCCGGATCACTGTCTGCATAGAGTTTGCACATTCTCCCCAAATCTGCGTGGGTCTCACCCCCAAAACCCAGGGATGTGCAAGCTGGTGGATTGGTCATGCTAAATTGCCCCTTAATTGGAAAAAAACAGAATTGGGTAATCTAAATTTATTTTTAAAAATATTTAACTTCATGTTTAACTTTATGACCTGAAAAATTACATAAAACTACTACAAATTTTTTTGCAATAAAATACATTTTCTCACTTTAAAACATTGGTCAATAAAATATGTTTCTATATAAGCACAACGGTTCTGTCTATTTTTAAAGGGGACGGAAGTGAAGAGGGGGAGGGTTTGATATATCAATTGTTATTTTTGCAAGCGGAATGTCTGAAAGCAACAGCTGCCAGATGATCTTAAATCCCCCTTGCGTCACCTGGCGGAGATGATACCTGGCTCTTCTCTCATGATCCCTGCCTGCACCTCAATGCCTCAAAAGAAGTTCAGGGACTTTAAGAAGCAAAGCTATAAGCGTGATGCCCCAGCGGAGGTGAAGCATGACTACAGATTTTGAATCTGCACTGGATTCTGCAATACCTGTCAGAGTGATAGTTCACATTAGCTTACAGGAGGCTTTCATATGTCAACTTATGCATTAAACTTTGTTAAAGCATTTGAAATAAATCGCTCAGGCTTGTAAGGATGAACATTACATCAGGGAGACTCTTAAACAACCCAGTTTAAAATACATTGCAACATTCAAATGTACTTTAGCTCTGAATCAGCTGGGAGGACAGGTATGCTAACATTAGTGTCCTTGAAGAAGTCACTAATGGCAGTATCGAGGCCATGATCCCCCGAAACCAACTCCGCTGGGTCACCCATATGTTTAGGATGTCAGAGTCCTGACTGCCAAAGCAATTCTTTTTCACCTAGCTCAAGGAAGGATCCCTAAAACAAGGAAGACAAATAAAGCTCTTCAAAGTCACCTTGAACGCTTACCTCAAGAAATAGAACATAGATGTCAATGCCTGGGAGACCTTTGCTCAGAAGAGACCTACTTGGAGGAACCTCCTGATTGAAGGGACACAATTCTTTGAGAACACCAAATGGCAAGAGGAGGCCCGAAGAAAGAGCCTGAGAAAGGAATACCCATGACCTAGCATCCAAGGACCGATCCTACCTTTTTGAAACTCCTGCCAAGTGAGTGATTGAAGATGCTGCTCTAGGATCGGGCTCATCAACCACACAAAGACTGTCAGAACCCGTGATCAGTAACATGCAGTACCTTAAGTGAACAATCATACCCGTTAGCGAGTGATCACTGCACTCTATCCATTATAGTTCCTTTAATACAATAGCATCTAGTGCCAAAGTTTAAAAAAGATATATATATCTTCCTTTAATTTTATTAGCATTTTAAACATATCTATAAACGCTAAACAACAATAATATAAAGCATTAACCACCAAACAAATGGCTCCCGATGTTTCCTCTCTGCTCAATGACTCTGGACCCAGAAATAAAAGTACAAATAAAAAGGTGTAAAAACTTACCTAACATCGGGCAAGATAACCAAGGATTTTTAATGTAACAGATCCAGCACAGCGCATCATTCAAGCTTGTAAAATAAAAAGCGGGCTGGGGGTTCGAATGCCACGCGTTTCCGGGTTGTCACGCAGCGCATGTGCAGCGGTCCAGTGACTTTCGGGGACCCGAAAAGAGATTACGGGCCATTGTGTTTTATCAGTGGCTTATGAGTGATGCTGTTTTTTGCAACCTTTTGTAGACTTAGCTGATTAGTTCCACACTTTCATATTTCTCAGCAGAGTCCTGTTTACTGCGGCTGTTTTGTTCTAATAATAATAATTTTTATTGTCACAAGTAGGCTTACATTAACACTGCAATGAAGTTATTGTGAAAAGCCCCTAGTCTTCACATTCTGGTTCTGTTCAGGTCCACAGAGGGAGAATTCAAAATATATCATGAGATATAAAATTGGTCAGTAGCTTAAAGCTTTTTTCAAGAACTAGCTAGGTTTTTACTGTGCAAAGGCAGAGACCATGCATTTCTAGGTTTTCATATTCAGAAATTCACAAATAACTTGCCATATTTAGTAGATTTGTTTTTAAAATTAAATTTGAGCACTTTGCATTTGTATTTCAAGTGCCACATTGATCCGTTATTGTTGTTGATCCCATTGTTATTCAGAACCTGCTGTTCACTTCCACCATCATTTTGATGCACAGTAGTTTAACATTCTTAAATTGCCAATGCTTCTCACTTAATGACGTTTACCCCATATTTTGCATCCATTATATTAGATGCCTGTCCAAAACACATTACTTATTGTGCACATATCAACAAGTTAAAACTGTGGACATTACTATTAATCTGTTATATTTTTGGATTTTCCAATGGATAATCTCCTTTCGATTAGTGTACTCCCATAAAGAGTAGACATTTCCTATAAACTGGAGTGTGCTTTATGAATCATGAACCCCAGCCACTTACTGAAATATATCACATCACCTCTTATTCTGCACAAGGTGGAGAATATGCACTCAATCTGACTGCAGATCTGTATGCAAAGTAAGACATATTTATGTAACATTAGGCAGGGAAATAAACAGTACTCAGTACAAATAGTATCTCGCACTAAATATAAACTTTTCTGTTCTCTTCAAAATGTCAAACTAGCACAGAGTTTTCTATTGCACCAACTCTCAACATAAAATCGACTCTTGAAAAGCAGTCAGTACTCCGATTAGGTTAATACTCCTGATAGACTCTGACTGCTTTCTGGTTGCATGATCACCACAATACATTTCCAAATTTCTTTGAAAATTATCTCGAGAAATGGAAACTAAAAGCAAGTATTCCTAATAACTTATTTTTGGTGGTTGGATATTCTAGGACTCAAAACAACATTTATTTAAACACAAATCTAATTAGCCCGATGAGATGCGTGTAATGGAATGGAATAGCTCAACCCGTTGAGCTCTTCCAAATGCTTGGAATGATCTGTGAGACATGTCCCTAACTAAGAGCAAAGAGCATTGTGTAATTGCAGGCATGATCCAATTGATGCTTATTAAACCACTGTGAACATAGAAAGGCGATGATTTCCGTATACTTTATTCCTTTAGAATTGCCTTTTTTTGTTCTGTGTAAGCCTCAGGAAAAGATGGTGTTACCTGATTTTCTTCTTGATCATGCAGTCACCCAACAAAGAAATTCACCAAGTAATTCATAAGAGACAAAAATACTTTTGCCATCTTCTGCATCATTTAAAAAGTAAATTTGAAAACTTGATTCTTGGAGACTTTTTTATTCAAAAGATTATTGGAAATTATCACAATGTTTCAAATGTGAAGGATACCACTGAAAGCGAGAAATACAATGTTATGTAATATATGTTAGCATTTATTTGTTTTATTGCAGAAATGTGATTAAGTTTCTAAAACTGCTGGTGAAATCTTTGTGTAAAAAAGTATCCCCTGGAAATGACTGTCATTGGATTATGGTGAATGGTATATAACATGGAAGCTTTATGCTTAAGTAGTTGGGTGCCTTTTATGTATCAAACTTGGGCTGAGAATACTAGGTGTTCAGAATTGTAACAATGTGTTCTCGAGGCAGCCCTAGGGGCTGGTTCAGCACAGTGGGCTTGTAATGCAGAACAAGGCCAGCAGCGCCGCGGGTTCAATTCCCGTACCAGCCTCTCCGAACAGGCGCTGGAATGTGGCGACTAGGGGCTTTTTCACAGTAACTTCATTGAAGCCTACTTGTGACAATAAGCAATTATTATTATTATTCTACTAACTTGCATTTCCCTGTGACTGACAGATATTTTGAAGGAGGGGTTTCATCTGTCTACCTCTGGGACTTAGACCACGGTTTTGCTGGTGTGATACTCATCAAAAAAGCTGGCGATGGATCAAAAAAGATCAAAGGCTGCTGGGACTCGATACATGTGGTGGAAGTTCAGGTACATCCTTAAGGAAATTAAGAGGAAGCTAAGTTTAAAGAACAAAGAAAAGTACAACACAGGAAGAGGCCCTTCAGCCATCCAATCCCGCGCTGACCATGCTGCCCGACTAAACTAAAATCTTCTGCACTTCTAGGTTCCGTATACCTCTATTCCCATCCTATTCATGTATTTGTCAAGATGCCCCTTAAAAGTCACTATCGTTCCTGCTTCCACCACCACCTCCTCCAGCAGCAAGTTCCAGGCACCCACTACCCTCTGTGTAAAAAAACAAAACAAAAAACTTGCCTCTTATCTCTCCTCTAAACTTATGCCGCCTAGTAATTGACCCCTGTACCCTGGGCAAAAGTCTCTGACTATCCACTCTGTCTATGTCCCTCATAATTTTGTAGACATCTATCAGGTCACCCCTCAACCTCCTTCGTTCCAGTGAGAACATACCGAGTTTATTCAACCTCTCCTCATAGGAAATGCCCTCCATGCCAGGCAACATCCTGGTAAATCTCTTCACCCTCTCTAAAGCCTTCCCTGACAACACAAGCATTTATTGCTCATCTGCAATTGCCCTTGAGCAGATGCTTGTGAATTGCCTGCAATTGAGTGGAGCCACATATAGGCCAGACTGAGTACGGGTGACAGATTTCTTTCCGTGAAGGAATGAACCAGGTGGATTTTTCCAACAGTTCAGTAGATTTCATGATCATTTAATTCCAGATTTTAAAAAATTAACTGTATTTAAATTCCCCAGCTGCTGAGGTGGGATTTGATCTCTTATCTCCAGATCATTAACCCAGGCCTCTTGTTTACTGGTTAGTCCAGTAACAATACCACTATGCTACAGGCCCCCTTTAAGATAACTCATTGTATTCTGAGAACTCGAGATTGCTATGCAGTTGAAAGTTTTGATTTTAAAATTGTGTTGACTGGTAGGTAGCTTGTTATCTAACTCTTTTCTTTTTAAAATATTTTTATTCTCCTTTTTCGCATTTTCTCCCAAATTTACACCCACCAACAATAATCAGTGACAAATGCAATGTCAATCCCCATATCAATAACAACAATCCCATCCTCCCACCAACCCCCAAACAACTGCCCGCATGTTAACATAAACAAACAATAAAAAGGAATCAGGAATCACCCATAGTCACCATTAACACATACAGGTCCCCCCCCCCCCCCACCTAATGTTCAATGTTATCCAATTCTTGAAAGTACATAATGAATAATGCCCATGAATTGTAGAACCCCTCCAACCTTCACCTCAGTTCAAACTTAACCTCAAGAGTCAAGAATTCCAACAGGTCCCCCGCCACGCCAGGACACAGGGTGGAGAGGTTGCTCTCCACCCTAACAATTGCCTTTGGGCAATCAACGAGGTGAAGAACTGGCTCATCCTCGCCCTCCTGAGGTGTGCTCTATATACCACCTTCAGTTGTATCAGCCCCAACCTCGCGCATGAGGTGGAGGCGTTCACTCTCCGGAACAACTCACACCAGAGCCCCTCCTCTAAACCCTCTCCCAACTCTTCCTCCCACTTTGCTTTGATCCCTTCCAGTGCTGTCTTCTCCTCTTCCAAAATAGCCCCATAAACCGATGACACTACCCCCTTCTCCAGTTCCCCTGTCGTCAGCACCTCCTCCAGCAATGTGGAGGCCGGCTCCACCAGGAAACTCTATCTCCTTTCTGGCAAAGTCTCGAACCTGCATGTATCTAAATATTTCTCCCTGCTCCAGCCCATACTTTGCTCCCAGCTCCTTCAATCCTGCAAATCAACCCCCAAGAAACAAATCTTTTAGTGTCTTCTCATCCCATTTCCGAAAATTACCGTCCCACTTCCTTGGCTGAAATCTGTGGTTCCCCTGAATCGGCATTTCCCTTGACCCTGCCCCCAACCCAAAGTGTTGCTGAAACTGCCTCCAATTTCTCAATGAGTCTATTATCACCGGGCTCCCTGAGTATTTTCCCGGGGCCATCGGGAGCGGCGCTGTTGCTAGCGCCTTCAATTCCAACCCCCTACACAAACTCTCCTCCTTTCTGACCCACTGGGAATCAACCCCTCTGGCCCACCTCCGTACCTTCTTCACATTCGCCGCCCAGTAATAATAATACATCGGGTTCAGACAACCCAAACCCCTGCCTGCCTGCCCCACTGTAGCAGCACCTTTCTAACTTTGGCCACCTTCCCTCCTCATATATTTGCATAAACAAAGCTAAAAACTATTTTAAAGGGGCGCAGGTAATCATTCCTTCAATCTCTCATTTTGGCAGGAAAATCGGCAGGCATTGGGAAAATAAACAGAAATCGTGGCAACACGTCCATTTTAACCGCCTGTACCCAACCAGCCAGTGACAGAGAGAGACCATCCCACCTCGCCAGATCAGCTTTCACTCTCCCCACCAAGCTAGAAATGTTGTACCTACGGAGCCCCCCCCCCCCCCCCCCCCCCCCCAGTCCCGAGCAACCTGCACCCCCAGGTATTTAAAGTGAGTCCCTGCCCTACGGAATGGCAGCCCCCCTCACCCTTGCCCCCACCCCCGGCCAAGACACCACAAAATACTCACTCTTGTCTGGATTTAATTTTTACCCCGAGAAAGAGCTTGTTATCTAATTCTAACTTCCGTAGCATGTAGTTTCACAAAGCATGTGTCACTCTTTTTTTCGAACAAACCAAAAATAATCCTAGTGCCCTGCTCTCTGCCATAACCTGTGTTTGTTCAGTTTCAATTGCTTATCCATTCTTCCCTCATGCAGTTGTCTGCATCTCAATTATTTCCTATCGCCAAACATTCCATGTTCAAACAATCTTCCCAAACAAAAGTGCAGTCTGTATATGGAAAAAAAACTATTGGGTTTGTGATGGATAATTTTCATTAAACTATCTTTAGGAGAAATCAAGTGGACGTACTGCTCACTACAAGCTGACCTCCACAGTTATGCTTTGGCTACAGACAAACAAGGCCGGCTCTGGCACTATGAACCTCGGCGGCAGTCTGACCAGACAGGTACAGTATTATAGTGTGCTTCTGCCTGATGGGTTCATGCTTGTCAAGATCAAGATTTTACCCTCCCTTCTCCACTGGTAAAAGTTACTTTAACCTTTTTTTTTTACAAGGGGTTTGGACAACAGAAATTAGATACGGGAGCCTCTATCAGTTTCTGTGCTGCAGTTGTTTTGGTGAAGAATTGCTCAGATAGGTGAGAGTTAAAGCAAGAGTTGGGGGGGGGGGGATTTAAAAAAAAAACCACAAATTATATGTTGTTCTGTTCAGTTAGCTGTGACTGCAGGGTCTGTTTAAATGGTTGGTTTCTGCCCCTTGTCTACTATTGACAGTATGCTTATTGGGAGAGATGTTTGGCACTTAATGTACCTCCAGAGACTGGCTGAAGGAATAACATCTGTTAGCTTAACGATTGAACACATTCTTTTATGCCCATAAATGGAATGGAAACAGTTCACCCAAAGTTGCATCTTCTGGGCTGAATACTGTATCATGTGGTGTTAACATATACTGATACAAGCAGATTGATGTAGATAAAGATATACGGACAGACTATTTCAGTGATCGCTATATTCGGTGATTATAGTGATACCCTACCTCATTGAATTAAAGTTACTCAACTATCTTTAGTGGGTTTTGAGTAGATTTGCTGTTAAACTATATTGGTTCATTTGTGCGAGCAATGATATGTAAAATGTGGATGCACATTAAATTGGGTTGAAATGCTTGTCTGTCGGTACTGTATATCTGAAATTTACTTTGACAATTTTCTGAGCACATTTTTCAATTGTAGAGTCAATTTTTTAACTATATAAGAGGAGCTGCTTCCAATGCAACCTTGGAATGATTGTTAGTGTTCACAAACTGATAGCACAGTGCTCATTATATTTTTACATGCACTGGACTAAATGAAAAAGGATTTGAGTTTGAACATAATTGGCAGCATATAAAGGTTATAATCCTAGGGAATCCGCCAAATTTGTGACTGAGACCACACGGTGAATGAACTTTGTGGGATTATAGATTGTGATGGTAGTTAATGGCATTGAGGTCAAATGATCGATTGTCCAATACTGTAAATAGTCATTTGTGTTTTCATACCCGTGCAATCAGCCATTTTCACCTTATGGCTCCATTTATAGCCAATTTGAGAAAGACAGTAGAGTATTGTACATGGAGGTAGGTAATGGAAAGCAGCATATCCAAGTATGGGTTTGGGTTCAGGTCTGTGATTTGTTCATAAAGTCCTGAATTTGTGTGCAACTGGGGAAAGCATAGATGGGAAATCAATGCTTACTTGGAAGTGGAATTGCCAGGCATCACTCCAGGCTGCTCTTGTGTATCTTCTCGTGGCCAATTGATTGGCAAAGACCAGAAATGCAACGGCAGGATGAAAAGAAAAATGTTATTGCTCATATGTATGTTATGTTCTCGTACACGTTTCAGTTTACACTCCAGTGCTTTCAGATCATAATAAACAGATGCTTTTTAGGGCAAACCTAACAAACAGTTAGATCCAGGAATTCATTCAGTCCAGAAATTGGATTCCTTTGCCATTTATCCCCATACAGCAATTTGGCATGTGTGCTTGTTCCAATTCTTTGAACATGATCTCAGTTAATCCCACTCCCCACATTTTTTTTCATTGCCCTGCGCTATTTCCCTTTTCAAGTATAATCTCCCTGTTGACAGTTTCAGGCAATGCATTCCAAATTATAACTCACTGGAGAAAAGAAAACTATTTTTCTTCAGCCAATTATCTTAAATTTGTGTCATTTAGTTACTGACCTTCCAGCCAACAGAAGCACTTTCTCCTCATCTATTCTATCAATGGCCTTCATGGGTACCTATATTTTTAGTACCTCTATTAAATCTCCCCATCACCTTCTCTGCTCTAAGAATGATCCCCGCTATTCTCATCTCCCATAGCTGAAGTCCTTCATCTCTGGCACTGTTCTAGTAAATCCACTTGACATCCCTCTTAAAGTATGCTGCCCAGAATTGGACATAGTGCTCCAGCTGAGGTCAAACCAGTAATTTTTACAAACTTTCTACTGTATTTATAAAGCCAAGGATGCTGAGCGTTTTATTAAAAAAGAGCCATATCAACTTCGAAAGGGAAAATGCTGGAAAATCTCAGCAAGTCTGGCAGCATCTGTAGGGAGAGAAAAGAGCAAAGACTCTTTGTCAGAGCTTTGACAAAGAGTCATCAGACTCAAAACATTAGCTCTTTTCTCTCCCTACAGATGCTGCCAGACTTGCTGAGATTTTCCAGCATTTTCCCTTTCGTTTCAGATTCCAGCATCCGCAGTAATTTGCTTTTATTTATTATGAAATGAAAATTGCTTATTGTCACGAGTAGACTTCAATTAAGTTACTGTGAAAAGCCCCTAGTCGCCACATTCGGCGCCTGTTCGGGGAGGCTGTTACGGGAATCGAACCGCGCTGCTGGCCTGCTTGGTCTGCGCTGGCCTGCTTGGTCATATCAACTTAGCCGTATCAACTTATTTCCTGCACCCGTTTAAAATAGTTTTTTGCTTTGTTAATGCAAATATTTTTGTAGTTAAATGTGTTACATTTGATGTGTTTGTTAAATTCCATATAATCTGTGTAATTTGTAATGAGGTGCTCCACAGTTTTTATGTTCATCTGTGCCGTTAGAAGGCCTGTTGGTTTTGGGGATGAAACTTCATCACTGTCTGAATAGTATTGGAAAATATAGACTAAAGTGAATCTTGTACAGCTATTCTATTGTCAGGTTTTTGTTCTGCAGTCTGAAAAGTGAAACATGAAACTTTAAACATTTCTCAAATTCTTCCCAAAAGGCTGAATGTGTGTCATCCAGATTTACGGTAATCTCAGCAGTTTCATGGTTCAGAGTAGGTTACTTTGCAAAATGGCTGCCTCCACCCACATAGTTCAAGAAACAGGACAGCTCGATTTGCTTTTTCAATTTGTCAGTAATGGTCGGCATGTTGATTGACATCAAGGAAGGTACAAAGGAATGTGATGTTGCATGAAGGCAAGATCGAGCACCAGACATTTGCGGACATGTTGCAGAGCAGATTAAAAGGAATAGTGTAACCCATATTGGGGGACATTTGGGAGAAAAGTGCAGCTCTCAAGTGCTTTGAAAGGTTAATTCATAAGATTTACAATAAAACCGTGATTTGTTGAATGGCTGGCTGCGTTTTGGAAGAACATGGATGATGTTGATCGAGTATAGTTACGTTTACTTGTGAGAATTTATTAATGCATTCTGACTGGAATCAGAGAGAACAGAAAGGTAATTAATGTGTGTTGTATTGGAAAATGGGATTTTAATGCTCAATAAATTCCATCTTAAAAGATATATAAGCATTCCATACTTTCTGTTTAATATCTGAGAATAACATCTCAAGTATAAAACTACATTAAACAATTTTGAATCTTGAAGAGTTAAATTATAACATTTTAAAAATGTCAGTGAAACCTTATGTATTGTAAATATTTGATAGAAGTGAAGCATAAACAGTTACATTTCTCAAAGAATAAAGCCAAGAATCATAATTACTGCTGAGCTGTGGATCTTGCCAATAAAAACACTGTTCAGGGAAGATAGATGTTTTGTGCTGCTTGCTGTCAACTGTGTAAGGATTAACTAACATATTGTCCACTTAAACACCTTAACTGCTGCTTTCAATTCACTGCACATGACGCTATGTTATTGATATGTAAAATGTGTCAAGATTGCCTTTCAGATTACCTATGGAAGCTGTGAACGGTGCTCATGTAGTGATGTATGGGGATAGCACTGTGACATAGCTTTTTATCCGACACCAATATGTCTGATTTAAGATTTACTAGGTTTCATCCTAGGGAGACTGGAGTCACCCTTTAGTAGAGTGGTAGATGATGTGGGGCATCAGTCAAATGATTGAACCTTTCAGTGAATGATTCTCTAGCCCAATCTGATGGACATCAACATTTGCTGAAGAGCAGACATGCATGACAAACTTTGCTTTGACCCAATGTGCAAAGAGCATGGATTTGGTAACAATAGTTCATACATCGCAAGTCTACTGGAGTTCGGTGAGGTGTAATAGACGTGGTCGGGAACAGCTACCTGATTTAGTGGATATTATTTACCATTTTAAGAGTGCTTGATGAAGATCCATAGTTGGGGCTTGCGAACAAGCTTACAATCATAGGATTAATAGCAATTTGCCAGTTAAATTGAAAACTGGCTTGGCAATAGAGAACAGGTAATGAATGAAAAAAACAAGTGACTTTGACACCAGCTAGTGACCTGCTCTGTGCCCCTGATATGCTCTCTCAAATTATGTGGAGGGGAGTTCTGTTTGATTAGGTTATACAGCCAGCAAACAAGTCTGAATTGGCAATTGTTGGAAGCATAGCTTTAACTATGTGAAAGTAGGTGAATGGATTGATGGCAGTTATTCAGAGCAGTCCTTGTTTTTCTTCATGACTGAAATATTTGCCTAATCCAAAAACCCTTGCAGACATGGAGAATGTGCAAACCCCATAAGGACAGTGACCCAGGGCCGGCATCGAACCTGGGATCTCGGTGCCGCGAGGCATCAGTGCTAACCACTGTGCCACCGTGCTCCCTCTTTTTTCTCTTCTAATTATCCAGGGTTTTTTTTTGGAAGCCGCACCACGCTCTCAGGCCACGCTCTCACACCTACTCGTTGCAGAAAAATCTTTTCCTCTGCCAATCGCTCTAAATGCCCTCTGGTTCTCGATCCTTCTACCAAATGGAAAGCTTCTCCCTATCTACTTTGTCTGGACCCCTCTTGATTTTGAATTATTCTCTCTCTAGCCTATTCATGTGACTGAAGTTCCTCATTCCTGGAACCATTCTCGTGAATCTTTTCTGCCCTCTTTGTAATATCTTCTCATCCTTTCTCCAGCGTGGAACCCAGATCTGGACACGTTACTCCAGCTGAGATCAGTGTTTTATAGAAGTTAATACTAAAGTCCTTGCTTTTGGATTCTGTGCCCATATCTCATATGCTTTATTAATTCACTTTCTCAACTTGTCTTGCCACCGTCAGTGATTTGCCCATCTATATCTCAGATACCTTTGCACCGACGACCCATTGACATATATCAAGAAAAACAACGGTCCTAATACCAACCCCTGGGGAACCCCAATGTGTACCTTGAGTCTGTTCCTACGATTCGGCCAATTTCATACTGCTCCTTTTCTTCCACGGACTTTAACTTTTTTGATAAGCTACTTCAAAGGTGCATCATTTTCTGTGAAGTACTTTGGAACATCCTTGGGGCTGAAAAGGACAATATGAAAATTATTTTCTTTTTATCGTTATAATTCAGGCCTGAATGCTGCCTCCTCTGATCATAGATAAAAAGGATTGATTCAAGATGTGACCACAGTCTAAAAATAATTGAGGCACAACCTAAAGCAGAGAAAATATTTATGAAAACATGTGTAGAAAGGAACAGATAGTTTCAAAGGGGTTTAAATAGCCTTTAGCAAATGGGCAAAACGATGGCAGAAATAATTCATTCTGAGAAATGTGAAGTCCACGCTGGATCTGGGAAGGCCAAATCAGTATATTTTCTTAATGGATGATTAAAAACTGTGAAGGAGCAGAGAGATTTTGGTGTTTTAGACATTTAACTGGGGTAGGATATATTGTTCTTTTGAATGGGTCCATTTTCACCAGCATGATCCCAGCCTTTTACATTATGAGACATGTTCCTTAATGCTGTATTCCTTTGTGTTTAAATGGTTGAGCAGCACTCTAATTGAAATGCTTTAAATGATAAAGGATTCAAAGGGGTAGATGCAGGGAGACCTTCCTCTAGAAGGGAATCCGAAACAAGAGGGCAAAAACTTAATTAGAGAGACCACATTTGGAGTATTGTGTGCAGTTTTGGTCACCTCATTATAGGACGGTGTGGAAGCATTGGAAAGGGTGCAAAGGAGATTTACCAGGATGCTGCCTGGTTTGCAGGATAGGTCTGATGAGGAAAGGTTGAGGGAGCTAGGGCTTTTCCCTTTGGAGCGGAGGAGGGTGAGAGGTGACTTATAGAGGTTTATAAGATGATGAGGGGGATAGATAGAGTGGACTATCAGAGACTATTTCCTCGGGTGGATGTAGCTGTTACAAGGGGGCATAACTATAAGATTCAGGGTGGGAGATATAGGAGGGATGTCCGAATTAGGCTCTTTACTCAGAGTGGTTAGGGTGTGGAATGGACTGCCTGTTGTGATCATGGAGTCGGACACTTTAGGAACTTTCAAGTGGTTATTGGATAGGCACATGGACCACACAGAATGACAGGGAGTGGGATAGCTTGATCTTGATTTTGGACAATGCTCTGCACAACATTGAGGGCCGAAGGGCCTGTTCTGTGCTGTACTGTACTGTTCTAGGTCATTTAGGAGTTAAATCTAGATATGCTTATTACCACAGTGGAAATCTGGAACACTCTTCCTTGAGTGGAGATTAATTAAGGAAATACAGCAGGCATATGTTCAACACACTTCATTGAGTGTTTTGATTAGGCTAATGAGGTTAAGGGGGCCTAAATGGGCATTAAAAAGGTGTTTGATTAAAAGTGCCACACAACAGACTTGCTAGCAAAGTTGAAGCCCATGGAATAAAAAGAATATTGACAGTATAGAAATGAAGTAGGATGAATGACAGGAAACTGAGTCGTGATGAATTGTTTTTCCAGAATGGAGGAATCGTATTCATGAATTAGACTTGGGTGTACAGTACACAATTTCAAAATTTGTAGTTGACACAAAATGTTGGAAGTATTGCCAACTGTCAGGAGGATGGTAATCGATCAAGGGGACATAAGCTGGTGGAGTGGGCAGATACAAGGAAAATTAAATTTAATAGAGAAATTATAGATTTTGGAAGGAAGAATGAAGAGTGTCAATACAAAACAAAAGGGTACATTTCTGAACGGGATACAATACAAAAAAACTTGGGGTATGTGCACAAATCGTTGAAGGTGGTGGTAGGGCAGGTTGAGATGATTAAGGTGGCATACTAGATCTCTGACTTTATAAATAGAGGCATACAGTACAAAAGTAACTGTTATGATGAACGTTTGTGAAACACTGTCTCAACCTCAACTCGAGCATTGTGTCAAATTCTGGGCGCCACATTTCAGGAAGGATGCAAAGGCTTTAAAGAGGGTGCAGAAAAGATTTACAAAAATGGTTCCAGGAATGAGGGACTTCATTTATGTAGATAGATTGGAGAATCTGTAGTTCACTTGGAGATGGGACTGGCGAGGGGAGATTTGATAGAAGTGTTAAAAATTGAGGTGTCTAGACAGAGTTGAGAGAAAAATTGTTCCCGTTGGCTGGGAACCGGAGGACATATTTTAGGTGATCGTCAAAAAAGCCAAAAGTGACAAGTTTTTTTTGGTTATAACGAGTGATTAGGATCTGCAATGTACTGTCAGAGGAGTGGCAGCAGATTTATCATGGCTTTAAAAGGGGGAATTGAATAAATGCCTGAAGAGAGAAAATGTGTAGCGCTACAGAGAAAGAGGAGAGCAGTGGAACTAGCTCAGTTGCTCTTGCGAAGAGCTGACATGGACTCGATGGGTGAAATTACATTTTTTTCCTGAGCTGTAACGATGCAATGATTCTCTGAAAAGGCTGTGGTTGCTGGATGAATTCAAAATTCAAGACGGAGATTGATAGGTTGTTGATAGGTAAGGGTATCAAATGTAGATAAATTAAATTGAGATGCCGATCTGCCATGCAGTTAGATCATGACCTTCACTTTATCCTGTGTGCTTGACCTTTTGGGTTCTTAAGTGTGCAGTTAATAGGATGCCATAAGGAGCAGGATTCTTAGCTGGTTGCCTCTCCATCCCAGGTGCAATGAGGCAATTGCTGCATCCTTTACTGCCACCATGGGCAGATCAGCACAAAACAAGGGTTAAAGCCTAGGGCCTTAGATGAATTAAGCTGTAGGACATTTTATCATATATAAACGTTGTTGTTTACTAACTCTAGTATTTAATTATAATTTGGGCTTTCATAAGATCATTACTCATTCTGTAATGATGATCCGCTATCAAGGTCTGAACTAATGATGTGGTGACATGAGTTCAGATCCCACCATGGCAGTTGGGTGTTTACATTAATTAATTAAAGAAATCTAGGGGGGTGGAAAACTATCAGTAATGGTGACTGTGAAGCTACCAAAATGTCATTAAAATGCCTTGCAGCAGGGCAACACGGTGGCGCAGTGGGTTAGCACTGCGGCCTCAGCGCTGAGGTCCCAGGTTTGATCCCGGCTCTGGGTCACTGTCCGTGTGGAGTTTGAATATTCTCGTGTTTGCGTGGGTTTCCCCCCGACAACCCAAAAATGTGCAAGCTTGGTGGATTGGCCATGCTAAATTGCCCCTTAATTGGAAAAAATGAATTGGGTACACTAAATTTATATTTTAAAATTGGCTTGCAGCAATGAAAACACCTGGAAATAAATGAAAAAAACTGCTTTGCGCAATTGCCCTGTTGGATCGCTGACATTACTCGGCTACCTTTCGCAATATTTCTCCCTTTATTTGTTATGTTGTTCAGCTGTGGGGTGTTGGGGCGGCACGGTAGGACAGTTGCTTCACAGCGCCAAGGACCCGTGTTTGATTCCCGGCTTGGGTCACAATGCAGAGTCTGCATGTTCTTCCTGTGTCTGCAGGGATTTCCTCCGGGTGCTCCGGTTTCCTCCCACAAGTCCCGAAAGATGGGATTGTTAGGTGAATTGGACATTCTAAATTCTCCCTTTGTGTTCCCGAACAGGCGCCGAAATGTGGTGACTAGGGGATTTTCACAGTAACTTAATTTACAGTGTTAATGTAAGATTTGCGTAAATAAATATTTCATGACTTTATTTTTAAAAAGTTAGGGATGGGAAGTATTTTGTATTCTAATACTGCCATTATGAAGAAGTTTCCTGTTGTGCATTGTCCTGTTGTGCGTTGTGAGAGTACGACAGCCTGAATGTGTAGACATTGTTCTCAACAGACCACCCAACTAATGTAGCATAATGAGCCATGTTAATGCATTTGTATCTTTGTTTTTTTTGTTAGTAATTGTATGAATCATGGAAAATGTTTGGACACCAGCAATCAAGTTGCTTGCAGCTGCGGAATTGGGTCTTTTGAAAAATCCCATGACTTGATCAATACCCCCATTGTACATCAGCCTGCAGGGCCCAAAGGCATCTAGTTTCATGAACCTTTGCAACTATCCACCACCAAGTTACATCTATAATGTGCAAACAGACGGCCAAATAAATGATGCAGCAGTTGCTTTGGCAGTAGACTTATGGTGCTTGAAACCATTTGTTTAGAGGGAGTGACTGAGAAACTTCATATGGGTCTTGGCTGTAAAAAGAAATCTACAAGCAGAGATCATCTGCAGACACTGAGGTTGAGAATAGTTTTTTTAAACAGGTTATTCACTGTTTTTAATGCAGTTCTGAGCTACGACTTCACTTGTGGAAGATTTCTTCCTCAATCCTACTCACCCGTACTGAATTTTTGTTTTTACAGATGGAAAAAGATGAGAATGTGAGTGAATCGTCGCCTCACATTGCTAATATTGGGAAGCTGGTTGAGGTAGGTGGAGCAATTCTCAATATGTTCTATGTTCTATATGTAAATGGCACATAAACATACTAAGACTCATCTGGAGTTTCTCAATCATCAGACGGGCAGGTTTGAGTCTGATGACCTATAAGATCAGTAAACTGTGAAGTAATGTGATATAAATGCAGTTCCGCATGTGGTAGTGAATCTTTTGATCCTTGTAAATATTTTTTAACGTAGGTTTAGGATGCCTCCACTTTGCCAAAGAATTTAAGGGCTTTCTACATGGTTTTCCTTGCAATGCAATACAATCGTAACCCTTTCTATTCCTGAGAATTATACTTTTATTTTAATACTTGTAGTACTTGAGATATTTTCAGAAATTTACATTACATATTTAACCTGAGAAATTAAATGTCTACAATATGTACTTTTTATTGTATGTGCCCCTCCTCCTATCTCTTCATGAAAAATATCTTTAATAATTAAACCTTCACCAGATCCATGCAGTTGTTGAGTATCTCTACTGTATGCGGTGGGCAACAAGTATCCGCAATAGCCTGAGAAGCAGAAATGTTACTGCATTATTGCAGAATAAGGTTAAAGTCCAACAGGTTTGTTTCAAATCACTAGCTTTCGGAGCACTGCTCCTTCCTCAGGTGATTCACCTGAGGAAGGAGCAGTGCTCCGAAAGCTAGTGATTTGAAACAGACTTGTTGGACGTTAACCTGGTGTTGTAAGACTTCTTACTGTGCTCACCCCAGTCCAAAGCCTGCATCTCCACATCATTATTGCAGAATGTTCATCTGATTCTGGGGATTGGGCAGCTCCACTTAGACACTCTGGTTGTTCCAAAGTCACCATTCCTGCATTTCCATTTCATTGAATAGAACCATTTGGGCAGCACAGTGGTTAGCACAGTTGCTTCACAGCTCCATGATCCCAGATTCGATTCCCGGCTTCGGTCACTGTGCGAAATCTGTACGTTCTCCCCATGTCTGCATGGATTTCCCACAGTCCAAAGATGTGCAAGTTAGCTGAATTGGCCATGATAAATTGCTCTTAGCGTCCGAAAGGGTTAGGTGGGGTTACGGGAATAGGGTGGAGGCGTGTGCTTCAGTAGGATGCTCTTTCCAAGAGCTGGTGCAGACTCAATGGGCTGAATTCTACACTGTAAATTCTATGATCTATGATATATTCCACATACCTTCCTGAAATGAAAGGCTTTGAGCTCTTCTAAATTGAACATTTTATTGGCAATTGGAATGTTTCTATTTTTGAGGAGTGCTGTGGCACATGTGCATTGCATCATTGAGAAGCAACCATCAGTGGTTCTCCAAGGTGAAGAGTATTTTCTGATATCCATTTTAGTTCTTTTGCCAGTAACTTTCAATCTGTGTTCTCTGGTATTTGTTCCTTTCGCCTTATTTTTAGCAGTTATTTTCAAAATTTAATTTTTTGATTAATTTATAACTTGAACACATTTTTTAAACAATCAATGCATTTTATATGTTGATTTACATGGTTAGGTGACAATGTCCTGAAGTCATGTATTTTTTCTTTAAAAAAATTTTTTTTAAGTGTCCTCTTTCTAATTAAGGGGCAATTTAGCATGGCCAATCCACATATCCTGCACATCTTTAAATTGTGGGGGTGACACCCACGCAGACATGGGGAGAAAGTGCAAACTTCACACAGTGGCCCGTGATCGGACACGGGTCCTCGGTGCCGTGAGGCAGCAGTGCTAACCACCGCGCCACTGTGCCACCCCATCCTGAAGCCATGTACAAAGGCTTCTACCAAACGTATTATCAACATTTCAGTTTCAACAAAAATCCACATCCCACCCATCCATATACCAGCACGTGTTAAAAGCTGTAGTTTAAATATCATTGCTGACCAAAACATGGTTTAATATATTGACAGAGTAAAACGTACTCGGATACAAAAGTTGTTTGGTAAATATTTCCGAGGCCCTGTATCAGGATAACAATTAATAAAATGTCCCTCCCCCCGTCTGGTTCTATTGAAGGGAGGTGATGGAGGCCAGGACCCCTACTTCATCAAATAAGCTGGATCACTGTGCTGCATGAGGCTTGAATCCATTTCTTTTTTTTTAATGTGTTTATTAAGGCATTTATAAAACCACAGCCAAGATAAAACAATAACCAGCAGGAAAAAAAGGAGAACACAACATAACTCGATAAATTGCAAACAACCGCATCCCACCCTCCCTACCATACCCCCACCCTCTCCCTCCACGTTTTCTTGTTAACACCAAACCCCCCCTCCCCCTGCTGCCTTAACTATCCTGGAAGAAGTCAATGAACGGTTTCCACCTCTGGGCGAACGCTTCCATCTACCCCCTTAAGGCAAACTTAATTTTCTCCAGCCTAAGAAAAATTGCGAGGTCGCTCACCCATACTCCTGGCTTCAGAGGCTCCGAGTCCCTCCACCCCAACAGGATCTGTCTCCGGACTACCAGAGAGGCAAAGACCAGAACAAAGGCCTCTCTCACCCCCTCGACTCCCGGGTCTCCCGACACTCCAAACACTGCCAATTCTGGACTCGGGACCACCTTCACCCCCAGTATCTCTGACATCATGCCAGTAAGCCCCTGCCAAAATTCCTGCAGCTTCGCCGCCCCCCCCTCAAAGAACCTACTCATTCTAGCCACCATCATAGGCGCCCTATGGACTGCCTTAAATTGAATGAGACTCAACCTGCCGCACGAGGAGGACCCATTCACCCTCCTCAAAGTTTTCTCCCATAACCCAGCCTCCAGCTCACCCCCCCAGCTCCTCCTCCCACTTTTGCTTATCGGGGTGTCCTCCCAGTAAATCAATTCCTTATATATCTCTGACACCTTGCCCTCTCCAACCCCTGTTCTCGACAGCACCTTGTCCTGTAACCCGGTGGGCTGCAGATCAGGAAAGGACGGCACCTGCTTTCTCGCGTAGTTCCGCACCTGTAAGTATTGGAACCCGTTTCCACTGGGCAACTCCTACTCCTTCACCAGCCCTCCAAACTCGGGAAGCTGCCCTCCATGAACAAATCTCCAAACCGCTCAATCACCACCCGCCGCCAGCCCTGAAACACCCCCCCATCTGGTTGCCCCGGAACAAACCTGTGATTCCCAGAGATCGGGGCCCAAACCGAGGCCACAAGTGCTGTCACCACTGTCCCCACGTCCCCATGACCTGGCCATCAATAATGCTCCCAAACTGGTACCCTTACATGAGGCAGCCTCCATCCGCTCCCAAACCGACCCCTCCCCAACTTCCTTACCATGGCTATATTTGCCGCCCAATAACAATTCATTAAATTTGCTTGAATCCATTTCTAAACATGTAACAATATCAAACCTTCTGAACCTGTCGATTTAATGTGAGAATGTTTTGTAAGGGAATGTTTCAATTGCACAACTGTAGATGTTGCTTTAGCATAAGGAGTATTGAAATGCATGCATTAGTGGTGGGTACATGTTGTTTTGCAGATGACTAAAATATTTCTCCTCACCTATCTGTGATTTTGGCTAAAGACGTAATGCTCCCCTCAATTTGGCAAGCAAAAATCATTTTTGTGACGGTCGAGCTATACTCGAAACTTACTTGGTATCATTTGGTGAGATGTGTATTACAATCTAGCAACACAAAATCCATGCATAAGATTCTGGTGTATGTATTATAGTTGTGGCAGTTTAATAAACAAAAGGAAATTCCTTAATCATGCCAAAAAACAAGGTCCTCTCGTATCTTTGTTTTAATCCAGCTCGGGCAAATGGCTTGGAAATCTTTTGTCTGTTTGATTTGTTAAAACGTACCATTTCCAAGAATTGCATGTTTCAGAGCACATCATTGTTTGTGATACCCTGCAACAAAGCCATAGGCTGCATATTTATACCGATGATTTTTTCGCAAGCTTCTGATCTGTGCTGGACTGTTCGCAAGGCAAGCAGTAGCTCATCATTGAAAAGAAAGTATGCCAAGGCAATCTCGGCCTATTTGCAAGAGGCTTGGAGGCTAGTCAGCTGGTTAGTCAATGATGCAGAATGTTTGGATGAGGAATATAAGGAGGGATGCAAGTTGATTATTGGAAGAAGCATGATTAACGGTTGGCCAATTCACCTTCAAAATAATAAATTGCTCCCCTGGGCTGTGTCACGTTTTTCTACAATGTGAAGGAATCCAGCTTGTAGCGTTGCGATTCTTTTGCTCTACCAGGAGAATAACTTTGTTTGTCTTCATGGAGCGCAGTCTGGGATGGAAGACGTCACTGTGGCTTGCCTATGTTCTGTAGCAGTACTATAAAATTTTCCACAGAATTCTGGCTCGTACACAAAACAGATATTTATTATTTTAAGAGCCAAAATTCTTTGGAAAGTTCAATAGCGCAGCTACAGAAGACAAGCTGCCTACAATTAAATTGACCAACAAGAATGCATTGCCTGGAAAGAGGGCCAATTGTGACTCCTGGTGGTAAAAGGGAGTCACAGCATGCCTGATGAAATTGTTAACGCCAAGCCTGTTCCATTATCATAGAATCCCTATAGTGCAGAAGTGGGCCATTCGGTCCATCGAGTCTGCACCAATTCTCTGAAAGAGCACCCTACCTTGGCGCCCACACCCCACCCTATCCCCGAAACCCCACCTAACCTTTTGGACACTAAGGGACAATTTAGCATGGCCACTTCACCTAACCTGCACATTTTTGCACAGTGGGAGGAAACCGGAGCATCTGGAGGAAACCCACGCAGACTTTGGGGAAATGTGCAAACTCCACACAGTCACCGAAGAGCAGAATTGAACCTGGTCCCTGGGGCCGTACGGCAGCAGTGCTAACCACTGAGCCATTGCCACCCTTAATTCATGATTCCTTTGAGAAAAGAAGTAGGTTGTAGAACTCCTATTAATATGTAGGCTTTGCAGTTTCAGAAAGCATTTAATGAGGTCTCGCATTAAGTCTAATAAAACTAAAATCTAAGGGAATGACATTTAGAAAATGGATTACATTTTTTAAAAAGTAACTAAGGGATGAGTAAGCAGATGAGCTCTGGCAGGGGCAGAATCAGGTGGAAATAGGCCGTTTTTTGGTTGTGGCACAGATGTGGTCAGAAGGTCACCTTGAGATCACATCTGACACCAAGGTTTGCGAAGAGTATGGTTCAGCCAGTTACCAACAAGAGGGATGGAATTGGCTAGGAAGCATAGTTTGTGGCAGGGACTGAAAACTGGCCTTGGTCTTCCCAGTATTTGTTTGGAGCTAATTTCTATTCATCCAATACTCAGTCTGGCAATGCAGAGACAGTGGAGTGGTCGAGGGAGATGGTGCTGAGGTAGAACTGGGTGTCGTCAACATACTGACGTGCTTTCGGATGCTACCACTGCGGCAGCATGTGGATGAGAAATAGAAAGGAGCCAAGGCTTAGATCCTTGGGGGATAACAGAGATAACGTTGCGGGAGTGGGAAAATAAGCCATTTAACGGATTATATGGCTGTAATTAGATAAGAATGGATCCAGGTGTGTCTACCACCCTCAAAAAAAAAAATCAGGATGATGGTAGAGATGTGTTGCTAGAAGATGGTGTGGACAACCTTGTGAAAGACTACAGACAGGGTAAGGAGGGATAGCCAAAAGTAGCAGAGGCAAAGAGATACATCCTTAATTGCAATGCAGTTTTTCTTTTTATTTATCAATCAGTAAACTGAAAATTAAAAAATGGAGTCAAATCATCTTCACCTAAGCCACAACTGATCCAATGTCCTGATGGCATTTGCTCTCCAATTAAAAAGTACAGTGCTTGAGGGATTTTCTTATTGTCTCCCTTTATCTATGTCGGTCCTTCCTGGAGCATGCACATGCAGCATACAGACTTTTGTCTGGAGGATAGTGACAAACATGCAGGCCAACTGGTGTGTGCTGCTGAATGCCATTCACTGAATATCAGACAGACTTCCTGACATGCAGAACATGCCGGGCACTGAGTCATGATTCCAGACTTGCCCTGTTTCTGACTCTAGATTGGCTCCAGTTGTGCTAAAAACCCATTGAGGACTTGTGTGCCTTTTGATTGAACTGATCCATTTTGACTTTTCTCTTTCATAGGATATGGAAAACAAGATCAGAAGTACATTGAATGATATCTACTTTGGGAAAACAAAGGATATTGTGAACGGACTAAGGTAATACATGAAATTCTAATTGTGTTTAACTTTATGTAGAAGCGAGACCAGTTTTAAGCAACAGTGACATTCTATAGCAGTTTTACGAAAAGAAAACTGTCCCTAGATGATTGAGGTGTAATCATAAAATGGAAGTTAAGCCCAAGGAGATATTAGAACAGGTGACCAAAATCTTGTCAAGAAGTAGATTTTGAGGAGGGTCTCAAAGGAGGAATGAGGGGTTAAGGAGGAAACTTCAGAGCATGAGCTGAGGTGACACAGCAATGGTGGAGCACACGCCACAAGAGTGCAGAGCAGGTTATAAGGGAGCTTGAGGAAATTTGTGTTAGAACAGGAAAGGCCAGAAGTGGATTTCAACATGAAGAATACATTTTTAAATTTAAGATATCGGGAGACCAGGACATAATGTAGATAAGTGAGCACAAGGTGACCAGCAAGTAGTATTTGATGTAGTACAGAACTAGTGGCAAAGGTGCATCGTTATGTAGTGGGAGCCAAATGATTTCTGTTTTCCCAATGTTCAACTGGAAGAAATTGTGGTTGATCTGAGACAGGCTGTTGGACAGTCTGACAACTCAAGCAGGGGAGAGTTAAAGGAGGTAGAGCAGGAAGACTAGCCATTGTAGGAGATAGTAGGGACGAGTGGAACCAGGTGAGAGGAGGTAGTGGTGTAGTGGTACTGTCACTGGACTAGTAAACCAGAAATCCAGAATAATGCTCTGGGACCCAGGTTCAAATCCCGCCACTGCAGATGGTGAAATTTGAATTAGATAAAATTCTGGAATGATTAATGATGACCATGAAACCATTGTTGATTGTTGTTAAAAACTCATCTGGTTCACTAATGTCCTTTAGGGAAGGAAATCTTTCATCCTAACCTGGTCTGGCTTACATGTGACTCTAAACCCACAGCAATGTGGTTCACTTAACTGCCCCCTCAACGACAATTCGGGATTGGCAATAAAAGAAGTCTCACAAGGCTCACAATGAAGAAGTGCTGTTGGAGGAGATCACAAGTTGCAGAGATGTCAAGGGATAATACACTACAGACACAGTCATGTACATCCCAACTTAGGAACATAAAAGTTAGCTTTCTGGTTACTCCCAGTGTCGAACTTTGCCCACTAAGCACACTGGTTAGGAATTTAAGCAAGCAGTGCCACCATTTTTTAAGCATTTAAAAGAATAAACAAATCCTGAATTTCTGATTCGTGGCCTCAGCCAGCGAGGAATCAAAACCGTATTCCAGGATCATCATCATTCCGTATGTGGCTTTGATTGTGACAAACCATTAATGCCAATATTGTTTAGTTTGAATATCCAGAAATCTTTAATCATACTTTCATTTAAATTTAGAAGCTTCAGGTTTAATGAACTGATTTACTTTGGGATTAGATATAATATTCATGTAGTTGAAACATATATCTAGATGCTCGATAATATGCAGGCTTCATGCAAAGTGCACTTCACTAATTATTGCCTCCTTCATGAGTGAATTCAGGAAACACTATGGAAAAGTGTAGGCACTAGACCAGTTTGAGTACCAAGAAAGCGAGTAGAGACTTATTATGTTTTACATCAGATGGAGTGAGGGGAATAGAGGGGAAAATCCATCACCAGAATGTGATCATCACTTTTCAAATTGAGCCACAGTGTTCCGATGTAGGCTTCTGTTGTTTGACATGCTAAGACATGCAGCTGGAAATGAGAGTTCATGTTTCAACAAATGTGATTCATTGGAAACATACTTCAAAATAGACAGTGGTGTTCACAAATTTCTTGTGATTTTTAAAAACTGCTGACAATCCTCCCTTTTGTTGGAGCCACTATCCGATCCCTTCTTTCAAATCCTGACCAGGCGCTGTTTGGACCCACTTTATTCTCAGGCTGTATTTTCAATGGAAAAAGCTGAATTTGTGGCCTAGACCAAGGCCCTTATGAACATGAAGTGGCTATGGCCGTGTGTGGATCAGAAGGATTATTCCCCTGTTTAAGTTGAGGTTCCTAAAGTTACAGTCCCCTGAATATTTATGTCACGCTCAGTGGGTATGAGGTTCCAGTTTGAGAAAGGCTTTGTTTATCAAATTGATTTAGGAGTTAGTGAAGAAGATATCTGCTCTGAATATATATTTTTGGAACTTCTATCTATGCTATGGCAGTAGCTTTATGATTCCAGTGAGGTATTTGTGGAAACTGTCATGTTAAAAAAAATCAGTGCTTGAATCAGAATAATCAGGCGCAATTGCACAAAGTTTAATTCCAGAGCTCCAGCTTTTCGTTTTTGAGAATGAGTTACCAAAAGTAAAATATGATTTTGTTAAAATGGATTTGGTGTGTGAAAAATAACTGCTTTCTGGAGGTTTATATTCGCTCTCTCCACTTCTTGGTCTTATTCATTTTATTGTTTAATTTCTGGATTTCATCTCTCCTTTTCTCCTTGTTGTTCACATAAAACTAAACACTTTTTATAGATCAGTTGATGATTTACCAGACACCCAAAAGCTTAAGCAGTTACAGAGGGAACTCTCTCAAGTACTGACCCAGCGCCAGATCTTCATCCAGCCTGATAATTAAATCCCCAGGTATCTGCCTGTGAGGCTTACGATGTGATTAACCACAACTTAACTAGGCTGAGATAATCAGCCTTTCTCCTTGCATGAACTTTTACTGGTAAATCTAACCCTTAACCCACCTCACCAAAGCAACTGCTGCTTTCTACTGCGGAGTGAACACAACACTTGCAAAATAAGGTCTATACAAATGCTTCAATAACTTTAGATCTTGATGTGCATTAGTTGTCTTGAACGATTGTATGTGATGATTTATGGTACCATCAAAAATGTGTATATGGGTAAGTTCTGGAGGACCTTCATTTGAAATGTGTTTGTATTCTTAAACTAATGAATTCCATGAGGGAACATTAATGTTCATGGACTGTTTTACTAATCTGTATAATATTTTTTATTCGGACTGTTTGAAATGAGGATACTATCCATTGGACATTCCCGGCATAATTGCTTCCCTTCCACCTTTGCCCCTAACCGTAAATCCATTGTCCTGGATTTGGTAGAAATTTGGTTTAAATAGCAAAATGCCCCAATGCCCTTCATAGTTCAAAGTCTAGTCCAAGCATAAGTAGAAGAGAAATACTATCACTGAATCATATAAAATAGAGGACTGCGGGCAGCATGGTGGCGCAGTGGTTAGCACTGCTGTCGCAGGTTCAATCCCGGCTCTGGGTCACTGTCCGTGTGGAGTTTGCACATTCTCCCCGTGTTTGCGTGAGTTTCGCCCCCACAACCAAAGATGTGCAGGTTAGTTGGATTGGCCCTGACAACATCCTGGCAAAGTACTGTAGACTTGGGCTCCAGTACTAGCCCTTAGCCAAGCTGCTCCAGTACAGCTACGGCTAGTTTTTAATGTGAAAAATTACCCAGGTACTTTGTGTCCACAAAAGCCAGGACAAATCCAACCTGCCAGTTACAGCTGTCAGCCTCTTTTTGATCATCAGCAAAGTGGTGGAAGGTGTCATTGACAATGCTAAGAAGCGGCACTTACACAGCAATAAGGTGTTCACTGATGCTCTTTGGGATCCACCAGGGTCACTCTGCACTTGACTTCCTTACAGCATTGGTCCAAAAATGGATAAAAGCGGGGACTTGGGTGACTGCCCTTGATATCAAAGGAGCATTTGACCAAGTATGACATCAAGGAAGCCCTGCAAAATTGAAGTCGCTGCAAATCGGTGGTGTCGGTAAGGTGGTTGTGGTCGTAGAGTCCAATTCCCTGAGCTCCAGGTCACCATTGCAGGATCAAAGTAATGTCCTATATTGGCTGCTTCAACAATGGCTTTCCCTCCATCATAAGGTCAGAAGTAGGGATGTTCGCTGTTGATTGCATGATATTCAGTACCGTATGCGACTTCTCATACTGAAGAAGTCTGTGTCCATATGCAGCAAGACCTGGGCACCATTCCTTGTGCAACTCTGTGTACAAGTTGCATTAGAACTGGCATCGTCATTTGAGGCAGCAGGTAATGCATATTAAAGCAGGGTGGCAGAGTATGGGTGTCCACCTTTGTGTCTTCGGTTTGTATTTAGTACAGAGAAATAATGTTAAGGTCCGTTATATGTAGCTGCTAAGTGAAATAAATTCAGACAATTTTATTCATGGTTGAATTATTGAGTCCTCAGCATATTGCATTCATTCTGACACTGCTAAATGAATCCTGCAAAAGGAATGCAGGAAATGCTGTTCAGAATATGCAAGAAGAAATCTTGCATTGAGATATAACTATGTGAGGTGTAACAGATATGCTTAACAGTGAGAATGACCTTGAATAGCTGTTTGCTGTTGCATGGCAAAAGTGAAAAGGCTGCTTGGTGGAATCAATGTTACCAAATAATGAGTCCAAGTGAAAGAGATAAAACCTTTACACGCAAGCTTATTAGTTTGGGAGTTCCCAGCATGGTATGTTGTGCATGTAGTGGAACTCAACAGACACTGTAATTTGTGCACAGTGTTTGGTTTTCAAAGACGCAGCATAATCAGTATGTTATTATCCTTCATGATATTCATAAAGGCCCCGCCTTCTTAACCTTGCCCCTCTCCTCATGTGTGGTGATCGTCAGATTAAATCACCACCAGTCAGCACTCCCCCTCAAAAGGGAAAGCAGCCTGTGGTGATGTGGGATTATGGCAACTTTACCGTACCATTATCCTTCATGATTGACAACTATCCCATTTTTGAAACAAATTTTCTTTGTATTCCAAAGCAGATGATATTTGTATAGCTAATTCTCCTCCTACACTGGTATTCCAATGGCCACTTTATCAATAAAAATATTTGCTGTTGGCTTTTGAATGCCTGTGCACATAAACCTCATACAATTGAAACAATTATACGTATGCAGACATGCATGCACCTAAGCTCCTACACCAGTATATGTTCCTGCTGCATACACCAATCTGCTTCAGTTATCCTCGTGTTGGAATTCGTGCATTTGATCAATATACATCATAATCCCTAAACTCTCTTCCTGTTTTATGATTGCTTTTACACCAGCCTTCCATTTCTTTGGTTTCCTTGTCTTAGGCTATTGTCATTTTTGATCTAAATGTCTCTAAAATGTTCAAGAACTGCAGTAGTTAATATCAGGTCATTCTTCTCAGCTGCAGATGTGTACAGCTGGTGTGTTTAGTGCTCAGAATACAAGGTTGTTTTTTTTTATCACTTCTGTTGAGGCTCCTCTCCTGAAAAGGGGAATTCCAACCGTGTGTCTACTCAGTATCAATCTTTGATTTCCAAAGGAAATTCCCTAGCATGAGTCACGGTTGCTGTGCAGTCAGACTTTTTAAAGAGATGATTGGAAAAGTACAAGGGCAATCCTTTTTCCTTTCTTTAAAAGAAGTATTATTCTTCAAGCTGTTAAAACTGTACTGCGGGGACCAATACTAACAAGTGTTCCAGAATGTGTTCCCTACTGTGCTTTGTCAATGGCCCTGGGATTATTGTGAACATTCAGTGAAAATACAAGATCACTGATACAAGATATTAGGGGGCTGTCACTTTGGAGTGGAGTTCCTTTAGTCTCTGCATCATTCACATCTTGTTCAAGTTGCAACTAGTTCAATATGATGATGCTCGAGTGTTTGAGTGGCAAGTATTCAGGAGGCAACATGCATGAGTAAACTGATCACTTTTCAGTTTCTCTTTTTCAATGATAAAGGATCTAGCTGTAGGTCATTTTCAATGATAAAGGATCCAGCTGTAGATTAGTGGGAGGCAAATCAAACGGCCAATTTTTGATATCTCCATTTGAAATGTTATCCTGAATAACATTACTGCCTAATTTGATGAGGTTCTTAAAACTATTCAGTTTGATTTGGTTTAGGTCAGTGGTGCGATTTAAATTTACTTGGTGATTTGGAATCTTTTAGTCGCAAAAGTAGTTCTGTAACTGGAATTAGGTAGAATGAAATATCTCAACTTGATGAAGCAAACTTTAGAAGATGCAAATAATTCATTTTTCCATTTTTAAAATTCAAACTCCATGTTTAGAGGAAAGTTTAAATCTGGGAAATTCCAGCATGTGTTCCAGATTCTACTGGGACAAATAGCCTGAATAAGGAATTTGACCAAACGTTCTGGAAAGGGAGTAAGATAACACATTCTTACATCATGATGGAATCAATTCACGTTCCATCAGTTTCTACAAAACCTCATGTTGCTCATTAACAGACCCCACAATACCTACAGCTATTCTCCTGTAGGTGCAGTGGACTTGACATTTTGTGTGAGCTCAAATAATGACCAATAGAATCTAATAGTTCCTACGTCGAAGCTATTAATTCTAAATGATCAATTTTCATCTATCTTAACCATTCCTTTATAGTGAGTTTAGTCAAATTTCTTATTCAGGCGATTCGCCCAATCTTTGCAGAATCAGTCTAAACAGTTGGATTTGCTGATCTGAAATTAGACAGCCATCATACATCCTACTCCGGTTCCCTCTTCTGTAGACATGCTGGCATTTACAAGATTTAAATGTTTTCACTAAACTTTCAGCTTTAATTTAACAAAGTACCTTAAAATGGGCAAGTAAATTGTTTGCATCTTTTAAAGTGACCTTCTTAAAGAAAAAAGCCCGCCCAGTTTCATGTGATACTTTAAGAATGTACTGTATTCTGCTTTAATGGACACAGTACAATGTAAAGGTGGGATTTTTTTCAGAAAGAAGGAATGTATGCCTTCGGAATCTTCCGGACTTGCAGCGATGACAATAAAGGAGGTTGGAATTCAGGGAGAATGAAGCAGCTAAGCTGGTGGCTGCAATCAGCATATAATCACACTGTACATCTATGGTGGTGCCACCATTCGTCATCCATGTTGTTTAATCTTTAAAATGACCGAGTAATTCTTCAGATTTTATTTTCATAGCAGACTATTGTGCAACCCTTTGCCAAACTAACTGTTCCTTTGTTTTGCAGGTCTGTGGCGTCACTTGCAGACAGATCAAGCCAGGAAGCTCTGCTAACCAATCTGGCTGAAGCTTTGAAGAAAAGACAGCAATCTTAATGATTCTTCGAGCTAACTGACAAAAGCAAAGCACCGTCAGTTTTGGTTACATTATTTTCTTCTCTTTCTTTGGTTCAGTTTAATTTGTCCCATTAAAATTTGCCTAAACTACTCTACATGTTTAAAAGCCATTCTAACCCTGTCAAAATTGTATAAAATGCTGTTTTAGCTTGTAAACCTAGCTCATTCTACACAAAGGCTTATTTCACAATCAAACACGAGGAACAATTACTAAAAGGCATCTTTATACTTTCATTTTTATTGGTCACAATGGTTAAACACAACCCCAACTTGGCAATTTTTTTTTTGTTCAGGCACTGTTTACATTTCTGTAAAGCAAGGACCTGAAATTGACCTGCAGCCAACTATGGCAAAATGACTCACTGGAGCTGAAAGTTATACCAGTGGATAACTTTCCAAGGAACAAGGGTTGTATGTTCAGTATTGTACTATAGAAAAGATGTGATATAAACTGTCCTGAAATTCTACAAGTTCTAACATATTTGCCTTTAAGGTTCTCCCGTGTCAATATTTTGAGGAATGCAAGGGTTTTTTTTTGTAAAGCTTAAAATTGAAATGTACATCTTGTACTTGAGCCTCCAAGCTAAAAAAATAAATAGAACTAGTAACTCAGAACAAGCAGCAGTTGTGTGTGAATCCTGTTTCTTTTCAGATCCATATTAAACTTTAAAAAAAAAAGAAACACAGGAACTGTAATCAACCATTAAATGAGACAACACCTCTGGTATTGTGTACAGTTTTGGGCCTCCTTCATCTTGGGAAGGATAGACTGATCTCTGTGGTTGGCCTGTGAGAAGACTGGGCCGGTATTCTGTCGGCTGGGGTGAAACCAGGGGCCAAAGTCTCAGAATAAGAGGTAAACAATTTAAGACTGAGATGAGGATTTTCTTCAGGCAGAAGAGGGTGTTCTTTGAAATTCTCTGCCCCAGAGACTGTGGAGTCTCAATCATTGAGTATGTTCAAGACTGAGATCGCTAGAATTCTACATATTAAACATATAAAGGGATATGGGAATAGTGCAGGAAAATGGCGTTGAGGTGGAAGATCAACTATGATCTAGTTGAATGGCCGAGCAGACTCACTGGGCCAAATGGCCTCCTGCTCCTATGTTCCGACCCCTTGAATCTGCTCTGCAATTCAAACTGATCCTGGTTAATTTGTATCTGAACTCCATTTACTCACCTAAGTTTCGTATCTGATGCCCTTGCCTAACAAAAGTCCATCAGTATCAGTCTTGAAAACTCCAATTGTCCCAGTATCCATAGATCCATTTTTATACTGACCTTTCTGTGAAAAGGGTTTAAAAGCTGTCAGTGGCTCAGTAATACATCACTGCATCATTTAAGATGCCAAGTTTATTCCTTGACTTTTGCTGAATCAATTTCAATCAGAAATTTTATAATTGGTCTCTATCTTTGGAGGGTTAACCTATCCTGCTCCTGCTCTTAAGCACCACAGTGACTCCTGCTGCTGTGTGTGTTAGGTACAGGTAAGATCAGGTCTGACTGACCCCTTCCTTCTTGATCATGTGGCTTCACTGAAACTTACTGTGCAGCATCCTCATATGAAAAATATGTATTTAGGCAAATCCCAAGGGTAATTAGTGCCAGTGCAGAATAATCTCCCTTCACTGTTTTGACTGTGGGATAATATCGAAGCTTCTTACTTTCTGAAATATTTTTCACATTCCCACTGATCCCTCTAAACGTTTAATCAAAGCCCCGCCCCTCTACATGCTTTCTAATTCTGCTCCTTTTAAAAAAACATAAGCCCATTCAGCCCCCTCCCCCAGTTTTCTCTTCTGAAGATCCTTGACTCTCTCAAGGTCATTCACACGCCAGTGTTTTATGCAGATGGCAGCTATCCATGTGAATGTGTTGACAGGTAATTTCTAATTATTTGAAGCCAATTCAGTGTTTTGAATTCTAAGCGCTTGTTGCATGAACATCAGCTGCTTTCTGTTCACTTGAGTCCTAATGATGTGCATCAGTTTGTGATAGCAGATTGCATCTACAAAGGTTAAGGGGCAGCTCTAGGAGACTCGCAGTTACCCTGGTAACGGCATGGTGGCTGTGTGAACAATTATTAACAAATCCAGCAATAAGCCTAGCCACAGTTAAGAGCCACAGCACACTTGTCTTCATGATTTGAAGCACTTCATATATTCTCATTTCTTTTTTGAAAAATATTTTTATTGGAATTTTAACATTTAGCAAAAAGATTCATATAGCTAAAAAAACAGCGCCATAGCCAAATACATAAATGAAGAAAGAAACAAGGCAACAATAGTTGCATATACATCCATACTACAGGTTGTCACTTTACCTGTGACCAAGGTTCCCGTGCTCACATTCTGTTATTAGCCCTCGTCAGAACTCTTGACCTTTACATGTGCACTCATTCTGATTTTTTTGGAGGTGGGGGGGGGGGGGGGGGGGGGGGGGGGGGGGGGGGGGGGGCTGTTCCTGTATTGTCGTCTTTTAGAGTACTCAATACATTTTTACAATTAAGGGGCAATTTAGCATGGCTAATCCACCTACCCTGCACATCTTTGGGTTCTGGGGGCGAAACCCACGCAGACACGGGAAGAATGTGCAAACTCCACACGGATGTGACCCAGAGCCGGGATCGAACCTGGGCCCTCAATGCCGTGATGCTGCAGTGCTATCCACTGCGCCACCGTGCTGCCCCCCTGTTGTGTTCTTGAGGGAGGTTAGGATAATCCTTCTGTCTGGTTTTCCACATGTGGTGGGTGGATCTGTGTGCACCCTGAGCTGATGGCCTCCTTCTCCGTCTCTCACCTGCATGTGAGCTCCCTTCTGTCCCAGCGGTGCTCCTGCATCCCCCCCCTCTCTTTCTGCCCCCCCCCCCTCCCTTCCAATTTGCACCTCACAAAAGGACGTCCAGAACTCCCTGAAACTGGGACAGACCAGAACATGGCGGGTGTGTTTGGCCGGGCTCCCCTTACACAGCCCACACTTATCCTTCACCTCCGGGAAGAACCCACTCATGCGTGTTTTAGTAAGGTGTGTTCTATGCACTACCTTGAGCTGCATCAGGCTAAGCTTGGCGCAAGAGGAGGTGGAGTTGATCCTGTGCAGTGCCTCGATCCAGAGTCCTCCCTCCCCCTAACTCTGCCCATTTCCTTCCCCATTTCCGTCTGGTCTTGTCTAGTGGTGTCCTGACCTTTTCTATAAGTCATCTGTAAATGTCGCCACAGTTGTCTCTTCCCCCCCCCCCTGCCCAACCAGTCCAGCCCTACCATTGTGTCCATGAGTGTGTGTTCGGGTAGCTGGGAGAACGTTCTTGACTCCTTGCAGAGAAAGTCACACAGCTGAAGGTATCTGAGCCCGTCCCTTTCGGGAGTTGAAGCTTCTTCGAAAGTTCACCAGCCTATCATCCTTATACATGTCCTTTACACCGTGTCCCTCTGACCTCCCTGCATGTCCCAAATGTGGTGTCAATCTTTGCCGGTGTGAACCTATGATTGTTACAGATAGGAGCCTCTATAGACAAACCGCTAAGCTTGAAGTGACACCTGAACAGGTTCTAGGTGTTTAGTGTGGCCACCACCTCTGGGCTCCTGGAGTGAGCACCCCGAGGGACATCCCCATGTAGGAGGCTTCCACCATTTATATCAAGTCCGCCTCTGGATCCTTCACCACCCCCTCATCCTCTCTAACCCTAACCCTCCCAGTAGTAGAATTGGAGGTTCGGTAGGGGCCAGGCTTCCCATGTACTGCTCTTGCTGTCCGATGGTCTTGCGTATCCTAGGAACTCTTCCTCCCCAGACAAAGGCCATAATTAGTTTGGCGATCCTGGTGAGGAAGGATTTGGGGATAAAGATTGGGTGTGATCTGAATATGAAGAGGAACCTAGGTAGGATGTTCGTTTTGACTGCCTGTACTCTTCCTGCGAGTGAAAGAGGGAGTGAGCACTATTTTTGCAGGTCCCTCTTCACCTCCTCCACCAGGCTGGTGAGGTTCCCCTTGTGGATCCTCGTCTAGTTGTGGGCCATTTGTACCCCATGGTATCTGAACTTGGTTTGGGTCACTTTAAAAGGAGGTCCTTCCAGCTCCCCTCCTGCTTCTTGGGGGTTCACTGGGAAGATTTTGCTCTTTCCCAGGTTGAGTTTGTAATTGGAGAAGGATCCAAACTCCCTGAGGAGTCCCGTTATCTTTCCCATGCTAGCCAGGGGGTTTGAAATATAGAGTAGCAGGTCATCTGCATAGAGAGAAACTCTCTGCTTCCTCTTTCTCAATTTGAATTGTTTTTTGGAGCAAGCAATAAGATGGATTATGGGTTTGTCCTGTCCGCTTTGCGCATTGGCTTTTTAACTTTAAGGATGGGATAAAAGATTGTTTGTATTTTAATCTGTTCTTAATATCTGATATTTTCCCTATCTGGGGACCAAATATTAAATTGATTTTTGGGACAGGGGCTTGCTCCTTCCACTACAAGAGAAAAAAAGATAGTATACAACAGTGAGTCAAGCATTTAAACCCCACTTAATGTCTGCTTTTAGTTATGGCACAGGAGGAGGCCATTTGGCCCAGAGTCCATGCCCTATTTTTCTGCCAAAGCATGCAAAGAAGAAAGTTATTGCAATATATTAACACTTGATTAATTACTTTAAAATAATTTCAATTCTTACTTTTCAAAGTTTTATTTGCTTTTTGTCTACATCAATATAAATCTGAAACAAACCACTGATACTGCACGCATACAAAGTGCATCATTGGGATCGGCAGGTGTGACACTGTCTCCTTTTTTCTGTTCTGCTCACTCACTCTAATTGTCTCCCTCCAAACATGCAGGATGTTTACTCAGGTCCAACTCTAATATTAAACCCACTGACAAATTGAACAGATCTCTACCTTGTGATGGTTGAACGCAAACTCTTGACGTCTACCGCCTCCTCCTACACTATGGTACCCCCACTACCTAACATCCAGTTGTTTCCCAGACTGTCACTTACCTTCTTTGGAGATTTCTAACCTTCAGTCCGCCCCCAACCCCACATCATTAGCCATTGTGTTGGTGATATTCTGATAACTCAGTCAGTTTCCTAAGCTTGGAATTTAGGTTCATGTTTAAAGTGGAGCTTTCCAACATTGCTCGATCCCTTTCTGCTTCCAGCTTGTGCTCTAAAGATGAACCATTTCTACCTCCTTTGCAAGGTCCAAACAGAACGACTTTTCCTTGACTCCAGTCACTTTCTCCAATTAAAAGGTGTTGCCATGAGAACCTGCATGGATCCTAGCTATGACTGTTTTATGGGATACATGGAATATTTTTTGTTCTTGTGCTACTTGGCACTTTACCATTTTTTCTGGTACATTGATGGCCACTTGAACAGAGCTTTTACTCCTCCATCCTCTACCCAGACAATCTGGAGGCTTTCTGTCAGGCTGATCGAAAAGACAACACCACTGACAGTATGGTACTTACTGACTCGATAGATTGTGTGTTTAATTCCTGTCGGGGAATGCACAGCCTTCTAGCTGAAAAGTGAGAGGGCCGAGTGGAACAGGATCTCAATGGCCACCTGTAGATTATTAATATAAGCAGATCGAAACAGGCAAACTGAATACAGAATTTAAACTACTTTATTTGCCCCATTGTTTAGATCCTGCCACATAACCCACACAGGTTATATTTCTGACAGCTACACAGCAAATATTAGTTATTTTACATTGATGCTGTTCTTTTTTTTTCATAAACATTTTATTGAGGTATATTTTGATATTATAACAACAACACAATAAACAATGTACCTGAAACTATAAATATAGTGCAAAAGCCGTCTCCCTCCCTTACAGGTCCCACCTTTATTAACCCCCTACTCTAAGGTAAACTAACCCCCCCCCCCCCCCCTTTTGCTGACGATTAATTTTCCGCAAAGTCGACGAATGGCTGCCACCTCCAGGCGAACCCTAAGTGACCCTCTCAAGGTGAACTTGATTTTCTCCAAACAGAGAAAGCTAGCCATGTCCGATAGCCAGGTCTACGACTTCAGGGGCTTTGAGTCCCTCCAAGCTAAGAGTATCTGTCTCCGGGCTACCAGGAAAGCAAAGGCCAGAACGTCTGCCTCTTTCTCCTCCTGGATTCCCGGGTCTTCCGACACCCCGAAAAGCACCACCTCTGGACTCAGCGCCACCCTTGTTTTCAACACCTTGGACATGACATCTGCAAACCGCTGCCAAAATCCCCTAAGCTTCGGACATATCCAGAACATGTAGACATGGTTCGCTGGTCCTCCCACACATTTTGCACATCTGTCTTACACCCCAAATAATTTGCTCATCTGGGCCATTGTCATTATGAGACCGGTGAACGACCTTGAATTGTATCAGGCTGAGCCTGGCACATGTTGCGGACGCATTGACTCTACTCAACGCGTCCGCCCATTTACATTGATGGTTTTCTGATACTCAGTGAGCTGCATAAGTTTGGAATTTAATTAATGTTTAATAACTTTGTCCAACCTGCTGTGTGATTCTATCATTTTCACTTTCCTTTTTATCTCTCTTTTTTGTGGGATTTCCAATATTGTGTGACAGGCCTGTCAACACAACCTTGTATATCTTGTCTATGGAGATTAATCGGTAAAGTTTAAATATTCTAGCGGGGACCTGTGCTTCTAGGTCTGTAACTAGGAACGATTCAGTAATAAGGAGTAGTTCGAGATAGTAAAGGGGTGATGAAAAATGACCTACTAATTTGTACTTAAATTTTAATAATCTTTATTTGCTGCCTCATGGCGCCAGGGCCCCAGGTTCGATCCCAGCCCCAGGTCACTGTCCGTGCGAAGTTTGCACATTCTTCCGTGTCTGCCTGGGTCTCACCCCCACAACCCAAAAAAGATGTGCAGGGTAGAATTAGCCATGCTAAATTGCCCCTTAATTGGGAAAAAAAAAATTAGATACTCTAAATTTATTTTTAAAATCCGTATTATTAGTGTCACAAGTAGGTTTACATTAACACTGCAGTGAAGTTACTGTGATAATTCCCCTAGTAGCCACACTACGGTGCCTGTTCGGGTACACTGAGGGAGAATTCAGAATGTCCAATTCACTGTACAAGCACTTTTTTGGTACATATGGGAGGAAAATGGAGGAAACCCACCCAGACATGGGGATAGGCTGTTTAGCACAGGGCTAAATCACTGGCTTTGAAAGCAGGCCAACAGCGCGGTTCGATTCCCGTAACAGCCTCCCCGACAAGCGCCGGAATGTGGCGACTAGGGGCTTTTCACAGTAACTTCATTTGAAGCCTACTCGTGGCAATAAGCGATTTTCATTTCATTTCATGAAGTGCAGACTCCGCATAGACAGTGACCCAAGCTGGGAATAGAACACAAGGCCCCTGAGTCTGTGAAGCAACTGTGCTACTGTGCTGCCTCACGGTGTATAGGACCTGGGTTCGATCCCGGCCCCAGGTCACTGTCGGTGTGGAGTTTGCACATTCTCCCCGTGTCTGCTTGAGTCTTACCCCCACATCCCAAAGATGTGCAGGGTAGGTGGATTGGCCACTCTAAATTGCCCCTTAATTGGGAAAATCTTTTAAAAATTGTACTTAATTTAGCTTTTAAAATTATACATCTACCTTCTGTTTAGACAAATGTACCTGGTATAAACGATGGATGCCTTTTTCTAAATGAGGCTAATCGATAGTTTGAGAGTTGTTTAATTTTATCTCTCTGAATGTGTTCAATACAATTGGGTCTGTGTTGCATTGATCAGCAAAGCACATTCCTTTGTATAAAAGGTAGAATGTGATGAGCTGTACCCTTTGGTTCTAGTTATGCTGACAGAAGACAGACAAGTGATGCACAGGGACTACAAAGCAGCAGGGTAAAGGAAGACGACAACTGCATATTTTTGTGAAAGTATTAGTCACTCGAGGCTTATCACCAGACAAAGTCTTATTAAGTAGCTCCAACGGGTGTTAAGACTCTGCTCCTTCTCCTGTTCTGTAGGAAAGATGTTGGAAGCAAATGATGAAAGATTTCTGAAAGGCTGCTTGTAATGGAGATGTAAGAACCTTGTACTCCAGCTGTGCTTTACATTCCTCTTAACAAATGAGCCTTTCACCTGCACCCTCATTGACTTAAGCATACAGACACACCACACGAGTGTGTTGCATTCAGACAGAATGTGCTCCCATCCTGTTAAGTGGCAGTGACCATTTGTTACAAAATTGAGTTCACTTGTCGCGAATAGATCTTTCATGTTCAAGTATCCACATTTTATAATCAACTGAGGTCCATGTTGTTCAGCAAGATTTAAATCTCTATCGTTGGTGTGCAATTAATAGTTGCAGAATGTTCCAGCCAGGCACTAACTTGTTTATACTGCGTGGCTCCAACTTGTAGTTCTGTCCAGGCGAGAGCTTCGCATATGCATGATTGCGTGTACATTCCTGCAAATGGACACTTTATTCTCCATGATTCAAAATGCACCTTTTACTGCCCAATATCTAGGCAGGCGATTGCAGCACCTGATTCCCTTTAGTTGTTATGCAGTTCAGCTGTGGGGTGTTGAGGTGGCACAGTAGCATAATGGTTAGCACTGTTGCTTCATAGTGCCAGGTACCCGGGTTTGATTCCCGGCTTGGGCCACTGTGCGGAGTCTGTATGTTTTCCCCGTGTCTGCGTGGAATTCCTCTGGGTGCTCCAGTTTCCTCCCACAAGTCCCAAAAGAAATCTTTGTTAGGTGAATTGGACATTCTGAATTCTCCCTCTGTGTACCCGAACAGGTGCCGTAGTGTGGCGACTAGGGGATTTTCACAGTAACTTCATTGCAGTGTTAATGTAAGCCTACTTGTGACACTAAAGATTCTTTTTATTATTGTAACCGGGAACAGACTCCTAAACGACCCTCAGCCGAGCCGTTTTAATCTCCAGCCTCAGCTGTTCCAATGCTCAGACCAAAGCAGAATACTGTAGAAACTGGAACTCTGAAATAAACCAGACTATGGTGGAAAATTAATTGTCAATTGGCGTAAAAACCCATCTGGTTCACGAATGTCCTTCAGGGAAGGAAATCTGCCATCCTTGCCTGGTCTGGCTACATGTGACTGTAGATCCACAACAATGTGGTCGACTTTTAACTGCTCTCTGAAATGGCTCATCAAGCCACTGAGCAATTAGGGATGGGCAATAAATCCTGGCCAAGCCAGCGATGCCCACATCCCATGAAATGGAAAACAGTCAAACAGTATTGTTAAGCATCCAACACTCTTCTTTTTTTTTTTTTTTTAAATTTAGATTAGCCAATTATTTTTTCCAATTAAGGGGCAATTTAGCGCGGCCAATCCACCTACTCTGCACATTTTTGGGTTGTGGGGGCGAAACCCACGCAGACACGGGGAGAACGTGCAAACTCCACACGGACAGTGACCCAGAGCCGGGATCGAACCTGGGACCTCAGCGCCGTGAGGCGGTTATGCTAACCACTAGGCCACCGTGCTGCCCTTTCCAACACTCTTCTGACCAACTTTCTATAAAGTTGAGCTTACCAAATCTCTTGCCCCTTTCATCCTTTACCAATGTGTTCGGTGACCTACATTGACAGCCAAACCATCAACACCCCAATTGTAAAACACTGAATCTCATGTTCATCTCTGTTCATGGCATCACACCTTCCCTTTCTCTGTAACTCTTCTATCCCACAACACTCCAAGAATTCTATCTTCCTCCAACGTTTGGTCTCCTGTGCATCCCCGATCCCCTCCACCCCAGCAATGGTGGTCATACCTTCAGACGGCTTGTTCTAAGCTTTGGAATTCAACCCCCCCCCCCCCCCCCCCCCCAATCCCTCTGTCCCACTATCTTCTCCTTTAAAACGCTTCTTCATCTACCTTTCTGACCAAAACCAAAAGCTTTTAGTCACCTGTCCTAATATCTTTATCCTTGGCTCAGTGTCAATTTATATCTGATTATGCTCTTGTGAAGTTTTTTGAGATGTTTTGCCACATGAAGGATGCAATATAAAAGCAGCTTGTTGGCATGTAAAATATTAAAGACAAACTTGCTGACTACACAAATGTAGGCTCGCCACAAGCTAAGCAAGCTGCTTCAGGCCTTTTTTAATATGCAAGAAACTTTGAGCTGAAGCCAGTTGGAACAGCATATTGAGAGAGAGCGAGACAGACACACACATATCTCTGCCACTCATCTTACTCCTATGAGATGGGGCAGGTGTTCATCCCACTGAGCAGTCAATGAAACTTGCCAACCTGATTGAACGCTTCGTCTTTGATGTGCGAACAGAGGCACCCAGACACGTCCAAGCCCCCAGTTATTTGAACGGAATAAAAGGACACCTACTCCACTTAAGTGTCATAAAAGTCCCAATTATTCACAATAGCCTATCATGTTTGTGATTGTGTGATCCTCTTGTTGAGAAACTAATCACCCCTAAAAGAATGAGCCTAGTTTCAGGCTGTCAGCTTATTGTTGGAAAAAAAAAGTGTTGAATTTAACATTAAAGAAATAGTCTCTGTTTTAAAATTCATCTCTGACAAACGTGGGCCTAATCAATTTGTTCCTTTTCTATACATTTAATACCTCTCTAGTTTTTGCCTTTTATGTAATTGCTTTATTTTTATCTTTGTTTTTAATCTTCGTTTTACACTAACCTAACCTCTAATTATTCTCGCCTATTATAGCCTCTTTGCTGCTACTCAAGTATATTTAACCTGCACCTTATCAATTCCTATTTAATTATATCCTACTGCTGATCCAACTTTTCCCTGTTTGAAATTAGTACATTTTCAGTCCTGCAAATGTAATTTTGAGTCAACCTTTTTTTTTATTGTTTATATGCAAATACGCCAACCCATTCTCAGAACTACAGAAATGTTGCTGCAATTCCGAGAAAGAGGCCATTCAGCCCATCCTGTCTGCACCAGCTCTTCAAATCAACAATTCATCTAGTGCCATTCCCCCACCTTCTCCCCCTAACTCTGTACATTTTCCTTTACAGATAACTGTCTAATTCCTCTTTGAATGTCTCAATTGAACCAGCCTCCAGCACACTCTCAGGCAATGCATTCCAGGTCCTAACCGTTCGCTAAGTGAAAATGTTTTTCCTCATATCACCATTGCTTCTTTTAAATCTGTTGTTCTCTCGTTCGCGGTCCTTTCACAAATGGGAACAGTTTTTACCGATCTACTCTGTCCATCATTTTGAATATCTCTATCAAATCTCTTCTCCAAGGAAAACAGTCCCAACTTATTCAATCTATCTTTGTAAATTTAAGTTCTTCATGCCTGGGACTATTCCTGTGATTCCTTTCTAAACTCCAATGTTTTCTCATCTTTATTAAACGTGTCACCCAGAACTGGACGCAATGCTTCAATTGAGGCCGAAGCAATGTTTTATACAGATTTTACATAACCTCTTTGCTCTTGTACCCTATGCCCCTATTAATAAAGCCGGGATGCTGTCTTCTTTACTAACCGTGCTCTCAACCTGTTCTGCCCTCTCTAACTACTTATTTACTTATATACCCAAGTCCCTCTGCTCCTGTATCCGCTTTGTAGTACAGTGGTTAGTACTATTGCTTCACAGTGCCAGAGACCCAAGTTCGATCCCTGGCTTGGGTCATTATCTGTACGGAGTCTGCCCATGTCTGCGTGGGTTTCCTCCCGGTGCTCCGGTTTCCTCCCACGAGTTCCGAAAGACGTGCTTGTTAGGTGAATTGGACATTCTGAATTGTCCCTCAGCGTACCCAAACAGGCGCCGTAGTGTGGCGACTAGGAGATTTTCACAGTAACTTCATTGCCGTGTTAATGTAAGCCTATTTGTGACACTAATAAAGATTATTATTATATTGTCTTCCTACCAAAATTAGTCACTTCACACTTCTCCGCATTGAACTTCATCTGCCACTTGTCTGCCCACTCCACATGTCTGTCTTATACACTACACTCCTCACAGTTTACAATGCTTTCAAGTTTTGTTTCATTCACATATTTTGAAATTGTGCCTTGTTACAGGTTTATGTCATTAATATATATATCTGGAACAGCAAGGGTCCCAATGCATACCTCTGGAGGACTCCAATGCAAACCTTCTTTGAAAATCATCCATTTACAACTACTCTCAGTTACCCACTCAGCAAATACAGTATCCATGTTGCTACTGTCTCTTTTATTCAATGAGCTGTGACTTCTCAGAAACCTGTTGTGTGGCACTGTATCAAATGCCTTTTGAAAGTAAGTTCTGCACAGAAAGGCTCCACAAACAACAAATGAATGAAAGAGCAGGTAATCGTAGGTGTGAGGGAGGGATGTCAGCCAGGAAAATGAAGACCAGCATATAACCATGGAGCAGGAGTAGGCCACTCAGCCCTTCGAGCCTGCTCCACTTTCTGATGAGATCATGGCTGATCTAATGGTGGCCTGAACTCCATTTCCTGTCCATCCCCTATAACCCTTTGTTTCCTTGTCAGTCAAGAATCTAATTCAGCCTTAAAAGTGCTCAATGACCCAACCTCCACCATTCTCTGGGGAAGAGAATCCCTTGACAACCGTCAGAGAGAAAAAGGTTCTCGCCCCAATCTTAAATGGGAGACTTTTTACTTTTAAACTGTATACCTCATTCTCGCCTTTTCCACAAGTAGAAATATCCTCTCGACATCCACCCTCTCACGTCCCCTCTCAATCCTATACATTTCAATAAGACCACATCTCATTCTCCGAAACTTCAATGGGTACAGGCCCAGCCTCATAAACTTTCCTCATACGATAAACCCTTCATCCCAGGAATCAGTCAAGTGAACCTTCTTTGAACTGCTCCTAACGCAATTATATCCTTTCTTAAGTAAGGAGACCAAAACTGTACATCGTACTCCAGATGCCATCTCGCCAATGCCCTGTACAACTGTAGCAACACTTCTCTACATTTATATTCCATTCCCCTTTGCAATAACAAAAACATTCCTTTTGCCTTTCTAATTACTTGCTGCACTTGAATACGAACAACTTTTTGTGACTTATGCCAGGACACTAGATCTCTCTGTGCCTCAGAGTTCTGCAATCTCTCCATTTAAAGAATATGACGCTTTTCTATTCTTCCTGTCAAAAGTGGACAAGTTTACATTTTCCCACATTATACTCTATATGCCAAATGTTTGCCCACTCACCTTATCTATAATCCCTTTATAGATGCCTAATGTCCTTTTCACAACTTACTCACCTGCCCATCTTTGTGTCAGCAGCTCTCCATTTGGTCCCTCATCCAAGTCATTGATAGAGACTGTAAATAGTTGAGGCCCCAGCCACTGGTCCCTGTGGCGCTCCACTAGTGCCAACCTGAAAATTACCCATTTATCCCTACTCTCTGCTTCCTGTTAGCTAAACAATTCTCCATCCATGCCGCTGTATTACCCCCTATACGGTGGGCTCTTATTTTGCTCACCTTTGATGAAGCATCTTATCAAATGCCTTTTGGAAATCCAAGTACATTACATCTGTGGGTTCTCCTTTATCTCCTTTGATTATTAATTCCTCAAAGAACTCTAATAAATTAGTCAAACCTGATTTCTCTTCCACAAAACCATGTTGACTTTGCCTGCTTGCATTATGATGTTCTAAGTGCCCTGCTATAACCTCCTTCATAACAGATTCTAGCTTATTCCCCATGACAGATGTTAGGCTAACTTACCTGTAGTTTCCTGCTTTCTGTCTTCTTCCTCTCTTGAATAGAGCAGTTACATTTACTATTTTACAACCTGAGGGGACCTTTCCAGAACCTTGGGAATTTTGGAACATTTCAATGAACGTATTTACTATCTCAGCAGCCACTTCTTTTAAGAGTCTCGGAGTCCGGATGGCACAATGGTGCAGTGGTTGGCACCCACTGCCTCATGGCGCCGAGGACCCGGGTCACTGTCCTGGGTCATTCTTCCCCGTGTCTGCTTGGTCTCACCCCCACAACCCAAAGATGTGCAGGGTAGGCAGATTGGCCACGCTAAATTGCCCCTTAATTGGAAAAATAGGAAATGGGTACTCTATATTTATATTTTTAAAAAAGAGCCCAGGAGTCAAGTCATCGGGTCCTGCGCCGTGTGAGCCTTCAGTACAAATGGTTTTCTAAGCACCCTTTTTCTCAAGTTTGTAATTGTTTAAAGATCTCCCTGCCTTGATTTACAAATATTTCTGGAATGTTATTTGTGCCTTTGCAGTGAAGACAGACACAAAATCTCCATTTGATAACTCTGCCATTTCCTATTATTATGTTGTACATTACTAAAGTATGGCTTCTCAGCCTTGGGGTGGGTGGTGCGGGGGCGGGGGGTGTGGCTGTTGTGAGGTTTACTGATGTCAACCATTTAATGGACTGGGCTGTTGGGTGTCGGTTAACATTTGGGTATGGGTGAATGGAGTGTTAATAAAGGCAGGACACTGTGGCTAGATAATGATTGGAGTTTTGTTTCCTCATGTTTACCACCTGAATCATTGTGGTTGAGGTTTCAGCGATAGTGTGCGGAATTAAAGCTTGCACCCCCCACCAGTACCAAGAACAGCACCCACCAGTACCATTTTACTAGACAGCCCACCTCCCACCTTATCTCGCAATCCTTTCTCGTTCTGTTTTTCCTTGAATCCAATTCGACTGTGCTTGGCCCAGGCTGAGATGTTCCTGTTTAAATGGAGTGTAACCAAAAGTAGTGCCCAGAGACTGGAAGCCCAAAGTACTAAAAGCTTTGCCTTTATAAACTGATCTAAGGTGAGTGCCAGCAATGTAATGGGATGCGAAATGACATCAAGCCATTAGGACAGGTGACCAAGTGCTTAACCAAAGAGGTAGGTTTTATGAAAGAAAGAGATGGACAGTAAAAGATGTTTCGGGATGCATTCCAGAGCTTGGGTGTAGGCTGAATGTGTAGCCGCCTGGTTGTAGAGCTCACAATACCCAAAGTAATATCAGATAAACTCACATGAATGCAATGAACCTGATAAACCTCTATTATAACTGTCCCAATCCCCCTTAGAAGCCAGGTTACCTGCCTTTCAGGGAACAGTTTGTCACAGAGGTATTTTGTAACGATCAAGTGAAATATTCAACCTGTTTCTTATCCTGGTTCTTCTTTCTACCTGAACTGGGAGGTACTTTCACTCACAGAGACTCTGTTATATTCCACTGAACGGTGCTCATTGTATCTGATCAAAGTTCCAATTTGCAAACCCAACCAATGGAACCGCCGCGTACAGGACTTTCATTATTGTTTAAAACCTATTACATTCCTTGATCGCTCTCCCAGAAAATTAAATTCAGTTCGGACATGTCCCGGCTGCTCTTTAAACAAATGTTCTTAGTCTTCTTAAATTTCACGTACAAGAAACTCTACCCTTTTCCACCATGTCGGGGCGCTCAGATTACTTAAAATGGGCCACGGCTTGGATCTGCATCAGTAACCTGGTTCCCACAAAAAAAAAACACTCTCATGTCGAGATAATGGATTGGTGTGTTTTCAAATGCTTAGAGATTGAAATTAACAGCATCCAAGAATAGGCCGCACAAGAGCTGGTCTCGGTTTACATTTGAAAAGAATCTGGCAGCTTTTCAGGCATTTATCTGAAACCTTGCAAATTTGAGACAACCGCAGACTATCTCCTGACATTGAAGAGGAGCCCTCTGGGGAATGTTGTTCTGACCTGACCAGCCGTAATCCCCTAGACAGTTACTGAGATTCCCACCTCTAATCCGCATTCAGTATACTTGTGGTTTATGATAAGTGTTTACAGCAAAATAAACCTTGCCCGTCTATTGGATTCTGGAACAAAATGGATGGGTGAGTTTATTATGGGCTGTAACATCCGAGCATCATTGTGAGGGGGTCTGTACCCCAATGATGCGCTGGGCAACGTTGCTTGGAACTTTCTTTACATGGCAATTGCCTGAAAGTGCAAACTTCCTCTGGGCAATTGCCCTGTGCTGGGAACCACCTGAATGTGTGATTTAAATCATAAACTGCACATGGTTCCAAGTTAAGTCCCCAAAATCTAGAAGAATTATAACCTTCTAACTTCTGGGCAACTATTGTAAAGAATAAAAAATGACCCCACACACACACTGCTGACACCCAGGGGACTCTCTCCCTCACCACCCCCCCCCCCCCCCCCCCTGACTAACCACCCCACCAAGGTATTCTCCAGCCAAGCCCTGGCCTCCCATGAGATCCCCCCCCCCCCCCCCCCCCCCCCCCCCGGCCACACGAGACTCCTCCCCCAATAATTCTCACCGGCTCAACCCTCACCCCCACACCTGACCTGCCAAGACTCCACCCAACCCGACCTGACCTGACCCCACCCCGCCCTGCAGGCACAACCTGACCTGACCCCACTCTGCAGGCCCAACCTGACCTGACCCCACCCCGCCCTGCAGGCACAACCCGACCTGACCCCACCCCGGCCTGCAGGCACAACCCGACCTGACCCAACCCTGCCCTGCAGACCCAACCTAACCTGACCCCACCCTGCCCTGCAGACCCAACCTAACCTGACCCCACCCTGCCCTGCAGGCACAACCCGACCTGACCCCATCCTGGCCTGCAGGCACAACCTGACCTGACCCCACCCCGCCCTGCAAGCCCGACCTGACCTGACCCCACCCCACCCCACCCTGCCCTGCAGGCCCAACCTGACCTGACCCCACCCCACCCCACCCCGCCCTGCAGGCCCAACCTGACCTGACCCCACCCCACTCTGCAGGCCCAACCTGACCTGACCCCACCCCGCCCTGCAGGCCCAACCTGACCAGACCCCACCCCGCCCTGCAGGCCCAACCTGACCCCACCCCGCCCTGCAGGCCCAACCTGATCTGACCCCACCCCGGCCTGCAGGCACAACCCGACCTGACCCCACCCCGGCCTGCAGGCACAACCTGACCCAACCCTGCCCTGCAGACCCAACCTAACCTGACCCCACCCTGCCCTGCAGGCCCAACCTGACCTGACCCCACCCCACCCTGCAGGCCCAACCTGACCTGACCTCACATCGCCCTGCAGGCCCAACCTGACCTGACCCCACCCCACCCCACCCTGCCCTGCAGGCCCAACCTGACCTGACCCCACCCCCACCCTGCCCTGCAGGCACAACCCGACCTGACCCCATCCTGGCCTGCAGGCACAACCTGACCTGACCCCACCCCGCCCTGCAGGCGCAACCTGACCTGACCTCGCCCTACCCCGCCCTGCAAGCCCGACCTGACCTGACCCCACCCCACCCCACCCTGCCCTGCAGGCCCAACCTGACCTGACCCCACCCCACCCCACCCCGCCCTGCAGGCCCAACCTGACCTGACCCCACCCCACTCTGCAGGCCCAACCTGACCTGACCCCACCCCGCCCTGCAGGCCCAACCTGACCAGACCCCACCCCGCCCTGCAGGCCCAACCTGACCCCACCCCGCCCTGCAGGCCCAACCTGATCTGACCCCACCCCGGCCTGCAGGCACAACCCGACCTGACCCCACCCCGGCCTGCAGGCACAACCTGACCCAACCCTGCCCTGCAGACCCAACCTAACCTGACCCCACCCTGCCCTGCAGGCCCAACCTGACCTGACCCCACCCCACCCTGCAGGCCCAACCTGACCTGACCTCACATCGCCCTGCAGGCCCAACCTGACCTGACCCCACCCTGCCCTGCAGGCCCAACCTGACCTGACCCCACCCCACCCCGCCCTGCAGGCCCAACCTGACCTGACCCCACCCCACCCTGCCCTGCAGGCACAACCTGACCTGACCTGGCCCCACCCCACCCCTCCCTGCAGGCCCAACTTGACCTGGCCCCACCCCGCCCTGCAGGCCCAACCTGACCTCACATCGCACCGCCCTGCAAGCCCAACCTGACCTGACCCCACCCCACCCCACCCCACCCTGCCCTGCAGGCCCAACCTGACCTGACCCCGCCCTGCAGGCCCAACCTGACCTGACCCCACCCCGCCCTGCAAGCCCGACCTGACCTGACCCCACCCCGCCCTGCAGGCCCAACCTGACCTGACCCCACCCCACCCCACCCTGCAGGCACAACCTGACCTGACCCCACCCTGCCCTGCAGGCCCAACCTGACCGCAACCTGCCCTGCAGGCCCAACCTGACCTGGCCCCACCCCACCCTGCAGGCCCAACCCGACCTGACCCCGCCCCGCCCTGCAGGCCCATCCTGACCTGACCCCACCCCACCCTGCAGGCCCAACCTGACCTGGCCCCACCCCACCCCTCCCTGCAGGCCCAACCTGACCTGACCCCACCCTGCCCTGCAGGCCCAACCTGACCTGACCCCACCCCACCCTGCAGGCCCAACCTGACCTGACCTCACATCGCCCTGCAGGCCCAACCTGACCTGACCCCACCCTGCCCCACCCTGCCCTGCAGGCCCAACCTGACCTGACCCCACCCCACCCCGCCCTGCAGGCCCAACCTGACCTGACCCCACCCCACCCTGCCCTGCAGGCACAACCTGACCTGACCTGGCCCCACCCCACCCCTCCCTGCAGGCCCAACTTGACCTGGCCCCACCCCGCCCTGCAGGCCCAACCTGACCTCACATCGCACCGCCCTGCAAGCCCAACCTGACCTGACCCCACCCCACCCTGCCCTGCAGGCCCAACCTGACCTGACCCCGCCCTGCCCTGCAGGCCCAACCTGACCTGACCCCGCCCTGCAGGCCCAACCTGACCTGACCCCACCCCGCCCTGCAAGCCCGACCTGACCTGACCCCACCCCGCCCTGCAGGCCCAACCTGACCTGACCCCACCCCACCCCGCCCTGCAGGCACAACCTGACCTGACCCCACCCTGCCCTGCAGGCCCAACCTGACCGCAACCTGCCCTGCAGGCCCAACCTGACCTGGCCCCACCCCACCCTGCAGGCCCAACCCGACCTGACCCCACCCCGCCCTGCAGGCCCATCCTGACCTGACCCCACCCCACCCTGCAGGCCCAACCTGACCTGGCCCCACCCCACCCCTCCCTGCAGGCCCAACCTGACCTGACCCCACCCCGCCCTGCAGGCCCATCCTGACCTGGCCCCACCCCGCCCCTCCCTGCAGGCCCAACCTGACCTGGCCCCACCCCACCCTGCAGGCCCATCCTGACCTGGCCCCACCCCGCCCCACCCTGCAGGCCCAACCTGACCTGACCTCACCCCGCCCTGCAGGCCCAACCTGACCTGACCCCACCCCACCCCGCCCTGCAGGCACAACCTGACCTGACCCCACCCCACCCTGCAGGCCCAACCTGACCTGACCCCACCCCAACCTGCAGGCCCAACCTGACCTGACCCAACCCCGCCCTGCAGGCCGAACCTGACCTGACCCCACCCCGGCCTGCAGGCCCAACCTGACCTGACCTCACCCCGCCCTGCAGACCTGACCTGACCTCACCCCGCCCTGCAGGCCCAACCTGACCTGACCTCACCCTGCCCCGCCCTGCAAGCCCAACCTGACCTGACCCCACCCCACCCCACCCTGCCCTGCAGGCCCAAACTGACCTGACCCCACCCCACCCCTCCCTGCAGGCACAACCTGACCTGGCCCCACCCCACCCCTCCCTGCAGGCCCGACCTGACCTGACCTCACCCCACCCCACCCTGCCCTGCAGGCACAACCTGACCTGACCCCACACCGCCCTGCAGGCCCAACCTGACCTGACCCCACACCGCCCTGCAGGCACAACCTGACCTGACCCCACCCCACCCTCCAGGCCCATCCTGACCCCACCCTACCCTGCAGGCACAACCTGACCTGACCCCACCCCACCCTGTAGGCCCATCCTGGCCCCACCCCTCCCTGCAGGCACAACCTGACCTGACCCCACCCCACCCTGCAGGCCCATCCTGGCCCGACCTCACCCCTACCCGCCCTGCAAGCCCAACCTGACCTGACCCCACCCCACCCTGCCCTGCAGGCGCAGCCTGACCTGACCTCACCCCGCCCCACCTGCAAGCACAACCTGACCTGACCCCACCCTGCCCTGCAGGCCCAACCTGACCTGGCCCCACACCGCCCTGCAGGCACAACCTGACCTGACCCCACCCCACCCTCCAGGCCCATCCTGACCCCACCCTACCCTGCAGGCACAACCTGACCTGACCCCACCCCACCCTGTAGGCCCATCCTGGCCCCACCCCTCCCTGCAGGCACAACCTGACCTGACCCCACCCCACCCTGCAGGCCCATCCTGGCCCGACCTCACCCCTACCCGCCCTGCAAGCCCAACCTGACCTGACCCCACCCCACCCTGCCCTGCAGGCGCAGCCTGACCTGACCTCACCCCGCCCCGCCCTGCAAGCACAACCTGACCTGACCCCACCCTGCCCTGCAGGCCCAACCTGACCTGGCCCCACCCCGCCCTGCAGGCCCAACCTGACCTGGCCCCACCCCGCCCTGCAGGCCCAACCTGACCGCAACCTGCCCTACAGGCCCAACCTGACCTGGCCCCACCCCGCCCTGCAGACCCAACCTGACCTGGCCCCACCCCGCCCTGCAGGCCCAACCTGACCTGGCCCCACCCCGCCCCACCCTGCAGGCCCAACCTGACCTGACCCCACCCCGCCCTGCAGGCCCAACCTGACCTGACCCCACCCCGCCCTGCAGGCCCAACCTGACCTGACCCCACCCCGCCCTGCAGGCCGAACCTGACCTGACCCCACCCCGGCCTGCAGGCCCAACCTGATCTGACCTGACCCCTCCCCTCCCTGCAGGCCCAACCTGACCTGGCCCCACCCCACCCCTCCCTGCAGGCACAACCTGACCTGACCCCACACCGCCCTGCAGGCACAACCTGACCTGACCCCACCCCACCCCGCCCTGCAGGCCCATCCTGACCTGACCCCACCCCGCCCTGCAGGCACAACCTGACCTGACCCCACCCCGCCCTGCAGGCCCAACCTGACCTGACCCCACCCCACTCTGCAGGCCCAATCTGACCTGACCCAACCCTGCCCTGCAGGCACAACCTGACCTGACCCCACCCCACTCTGCAGGCCCAACCTGACCTGACCCCACCCCACTCTGCAGGCCCAACCTGACCTGACCCAACCCCGCCCTGCAGGCCCAACCTGACCTGACCCAACTCCGCCCTGCAGGCCCAACCTGACCTGACCCAACCCCGCCCTGCAGGCCGAACCTGACCTGACCCCACCCCGGCCTGCAGGCCTAACCTGATCTGACCCCACCCCGGGTTGCAGGCCCAACCTGACCTGACCTCACCCCGCCCCGCCCTGCAAGCCCGACCTGACCTGACCCCACCCTGCCCTGCAGGCCCAACCTGACCTGACCCCACCCCACCCTGCAGGCCCATCCTGACCCCCACCCTGCCCTGCAGGCACAACCTGATCTGACCCCACCCCATCCTGCAGGCCCATCCTGACCCCACCCTGCCCTGCAGGCCCAACCTGACCTGACCCCACCCCACCCTGCAGGCACACCCTGACCCCACCCTGCCCTGCAGGCACAACCTGACCTGACCCCACCCTGCCCTGCAGGCCCATCCTGACCCCACCCCACCCTGCAGGCCCAACCTGACCTGACCCCACCCCGCCCTGCAGGCCCATCCTGACCCCACCCCACCCTGCAGGCACAACCTGACCTGGCCCCACCCTGCCCTGCAGGCCGAACCTGACCTGACCCCACCCCGCCCTGCAGGCACAACCTGACCTGGCCCCACCCTGCCCTGCAGGCCCAACCTGACCTGACCCCACCCCTCCCCGCCCTGCAGGCCCAACCTGACCTGACCCCACCCCTCCCCGCCCTGCAGGCCCAACCTGACCTGACCCCACCCCGCCCTGCAGGCACAACCTGACCTGGCCCCACCCTGCCCTGCAGGCCCAACCTGACCTGACCCCACCCCTCCCCGCCCTGCAGGCCCAACCTGACCTGACCCCACCCCGCCCTGCAGGCACAACCTGACCTGGCCCCACCCTGCCCTGCAGGCCCAACCTGACCTGACCCCACCCCACCCCGCCCTGCAGGCCCAACCTGACCTGACCCCTCCCCGCCCTGCAGGCCCAACCTGACCTGACCCCACCCCGCCCTGCAGGCCCAACCTGACCTGACCCCACCCCGCCCTGCAGGCCCAACCTGACCTGACCCCTCCCCGCCCTGCAGGCCCAACCTGACCTGACCCCACCCCGCCCTGCAGGCACAACCTGACCTGACCCCTCCCCGCCCTGCAGGCCCAACCTGACCTGACCCCACCCTGCCCTGCAGGCCCAACCTGACCTGACCCCACCCCACCCCGCCCTGCAGGCCCAACCTGACCTGACCCCACCCCGCCACCCCTGCATTCCACCTGCACTGGGTCCTCCAGGGTGGCTGCACTGCTCGGATTTCACCCGACCTAAGTTGGAATGTCGGGCGAGACGGGCACAGAAGGAATTTGGTGTAAGGTAATTGGGTATTGCGGTGATTATTGCCATTCTGAGGACATTGCAGCTCATAATATATGTTTATTTCAGGACTCTTTTGTCTTCCCTCGGTTCCCCAGGAGATTGTTGACTGACCTGGTAGCTGGCCGATGCTGTGTGAATGTCTTGCAATAAATTATCCATTCGCATCCCACCCCAATCCATTCAGTGTGGAATTTGGGAGTCACACCACATCTCCCAGTTCAACATCCCACCCACCCTACCGCCAGCACATAAGGCCCTCCAAATTAAGAGCAGGAGTAGGCCACTCGGCCCCTCAAACCTGCTCCACCATTTAATAAGATCATGGCTGATCTCACCGTAACTTTCTGCCTACCCTCTTTTTAAATCAAAAATCTATCCAGCTCTGCCTAAAAAATATTCCAAACCTCTGTATCCATCACCTTTCGAGGAAGAGAGTTCCAAAAAATCATGACCTTCTGAAAGAAAAGATTTTTCCTCATCTCTGTCTTAAATGGGTGACTCCTTATATTTAAACATTGACCCCCTAGTTCCAGACTGTCCCACAACATCCTCTCCACATCCACCCTATCAATACTCCTCAAAATCTTAAAGGTTTCAATCAGGTCGCCTCTTACTCTACTGAACTCTAGTGGAGTCAAACCTAACCTCTCCAACCTTCCCTCATAAAACAACCCACCCATTCCTACTATTAGACTAGTAAACCTTCACTGAACTGCTAATACATTTACATTTTCCCTTAAATAAGGAGACCAATACTGTACACAATACTCCAGATGTGGTCTCACCAATGCTCTGTACAAGTGAGTACAGTAAGAAGTCTTACAACACCAGGTTAAAGTCCAACAGGTTTATTTCAAACACTAGCTTTCGGAGCACTGCTCCTTCCTCAGGTGAATGAAGAGGTATGTTCCAGAAGCATATATATGGACAAAGTCAAAGATGCCAGACAATGCTTAGAATGTGAGCATTTGCAGGTAATTCAGTCTTTACAGATCCAGAGATAGGGGTAACCTCAGGTTAAAGAGGTGCTACCCCTATCTCTGGATCTGTAAAGACTGAAGTTCATCAGGACCCGAGGAGTTGTCAGCCCACAGCTCCCAACAATTTGCTATGTACCACCTCCCTGTCATCATAATTTTCCTGAATTTCCCTCTTCCATTTCCTGATTTACAGTTATTTCTGGGATGTTACTTGTATCCTCTATAGTGTAAAACAAATGCAAAATACCGGCTTAATTTATCAGTCATCCCTTTATTTTCCAGTTTAATTTAAAACCCTCTCTATGTCCCTAGTTATAAGTCTTGCTGAAACACCACCCTCAGCGCGGTTGAAGTGTAGACCGTCCCAATAGTACAGATCCCACCTCCCAGTACTGGTGCCAGTTTCCGCACACCAGTCTTTGAGCGTTGCTTTCAGTTCTCCAATCTCATTTGAGTGATGCCAATTTGCATACGGCTCTGGTAATAATCCAGAGGTTTAACCTTTGAAGTTTTGCTTCTTAATTTGGTGCCTCGCTCCTCATACTGGCGATGCAGAACATCCTTCCTCGTCCTGCCTACATCGTTGGTACCGACATGGACCATGACTACTGGATCCTACCCCACTCATTGCAAGTTCCTCTCCAGCTCTGAGCACATGGCCTGAACCCTGACATCGGACAGGTAACACTTCCATTGGACTCCTGCTCATTGCTGCAGAGATCAGCGTAAACCCCCCCTCACTATACCTTCTTCTGCTGCCAATGCATTCATTTTTGCTCCACCAACTTGAATGGCTTCCTGTACCATGGTGCCATGGGAGTCAGTTCATCCACCCTCCACTCTCATCCAAACAAGCTGAAAGAATGTCCTACCTGTTGGACAATTGCAGAGGTTGACACTCCTGCCTCAGCTGCAGTTACAACCTCCTGCCCCTGGCCACCTTCCAAATCAGAAGATGCTATCCGAAGGGGCATGACCGCCTCCTGGTAATCCAGGTAACTCTTCCCCTCCTTGATGAGCCGCTGTGTCCGCAGCTTAGCCGCCAGCTCAATGACTGGGAGCCGAAGTTCCTGAAGCGGCAAACACTTACCGCAGATAAAAGCAAATTACTGCGGATGCTGGAATCTGAAACAAAAACAGAAAATGCTGGACAATCTCAGCAGGTCTGATAGCATCTGTGGAGAGAGAACGGAGCTAACGTTTCCAGTCTGGGTGACCCATTGTCAAGGACACTTACTGCAGACGTCTTTGCCCTGGATCGCAGGGTGCCTAGGAAGCTCCCACATTCTGCAGCCATGAACATCATCTGTCCTGCCATCCTTAATGTGTTTCGAATTAACTACTTAATTATTTTAACTGAATATTTATTTTATGTATTTTATTAATCTTACCGCAAATTCCTGTGCTATTTTAAACCTTGGAAATAGAATAGATCTTGACCACTAACCAGATGCTGACAGATACTGACCAAATAGGTTCCTTCTTCCCCTGTGGTGGAGCAAGTCCTACAGGGTGAAAAAGCAAAGGGGCAACTCCTTCCCATCCAAACTCGCTCACCAAACTCCCAGCACTCGGTCGAGGTGGCATTCCGGTGTTAGGTCACACTGAGGTCACACCCCGCCCATCCCCACAAACGCTACAGCTGGGTTTTTGGCAACTGTGTACCCTTCCCGCCATCGTAACAGGATCTGCCCACCACTTGCGCTCTTTTTTCCCCCCCGTTTCTGACATGTTTGCATTAAAATTCTAAATGCCTGCGGCGTGATTCAGCGGCGAGAGAAGCTTTGCATTGGTGAATCCTGCCGCAGGCTGACCATGCATCAAGTATCAGGTAGAAGTGCCTCCTGATCGAATAGGGAGTCTCTGCATCAGGGCCACAACTTTCCTTCTCAACCCCATTGCCAACAACAGAAGAGTTGAGAGCACAAATGTGGCACGGGTGTTTTACAAAATGAAATTGCTTTAGTAAATATTTCTCAGTACATTGGTTCCACTTTATTCATGTGTGCATCATTGTTTTTGTTGGGACTAACTTAGTCATAGAGTGGGTGCCTTGGTGTAGAGAGGGGATTTGGGGATATTTTATTAATTGAGGAAGAAACAATGTTGTGTTTTTGTTTTGTTCACTCTTTATTGAATATTCATGTTAGTGTCCAGTGTTGTACTCGTCACGCAGCGGGACATGGTTGAACTTGCAGACTCAGTTAGTCTTGCCTTTTGTGTGCTATAAAGGGCATTGTCTGAGATCACTCTCCGCAGGAGCAACTGAAATGTTGTAGGTGAACTCGGAGCCTGGAGGAGCTCTGCCGGCCAACACTCTGAGATGGACATGATTGGATAGCAAGAATAATAATCTTTATTATTGTCACCAGTAGGCTTACATTAACACTGCAATGAAGTTACTGTGAAAATCCTCTAGTCACATTCTCCCGCCTGTTCGGGTACACGGAGGGAGAATTCAGAATATCCAATTCACCTAACAAGCACATCTTTCGGGATTTGTGGGAGGAAACTGGAGCAGCCGGAGGAAACCCACGCAGACTCGGGGAGAACGTGCAGACTCTGCACAGTGACACAAGCCAGGAATCGAACCTGGGACCCTGGCGCTGTGAAGCAATGGTGCTAACCACTGTGCTACCGTGCCACCTCCTCCATTTCTTTCCCTTGACTGACTGCCCCAGCACACCTGGCACCCCAAGCCCCTTCCACTTAATTCTTCCCTGTCCAGACCTTGCTCTGTTGCCTTCCCCACATCCCTCTTCCAACTCTCCATGGCACTAACCCCACTACACACCCCTGACCAGCCCTTGCTTCTCCTCAGCCTCAATGAAGCAGCCATTCACCTGCTCCCCTCTCTCACACCCAGGGTTCAACGGGGAAAACCTCTGATCTCAGGCACAATGCAGACTGGTGTACGTCCCTTTAAAGGGTCATTATCCAGCTGCCACGAGATCCTCATGCACTTCATCCTGAGGGTAGGACTTGATTAAAAACTGTTTCCCGCAAATGGGTATTCACGGCATGCAAATGTATTACCAACAAAACCCACCACAGGCCTGACTTTATCACTGCATCTCAATCTCCTGTTGAGATCCCGTCTAATTAAATCACCCTGCACACTATGTTTCCTGTTCTTCTGGACCCCATAAAAATCGCCCGTCTGTGTAACTCGGGATTTCAGATTGGTGCATTTTCTGAACAACCAGGGGAACAATGGAACTTCTCGGAAGATTAGAATATAAAGTACTCCTAAAATGAGAATTGTTTCTGTGGTTGCAGCTCAGTGCTTTTTACCCTGTACTCATCAAGGCATTCACTGGAAGAAACAACAACTTCATTCTGTAATAGAAGAGACCGTCGATTGATTTGTAAGTGGTCTCTGGTTGGTAGAGGCATTGCTATGGAGAACGCACCAGTTAATGGTAACTGCCAAGCATTGTTTAAAAATTTAAATCGGGCAACTTGACTATGATTGGTCAAGGCATTGACCTGAGGAATGAACCAGTGAATGGCTGTCACTCAGCTTGTTTAGCTGAAATAGGCGCAATGTGTTGCATGTTCTTTCTGTCTGCAAAAACAGGGCCCTGTTTATTAATATATGTAGCTTCCCAGTGCATGCAAATGTGCCACACTGCGAGCCCGACTGACAATCTTAAATTGGTTGTCTGTGTCATTTTTAGCACCCTGAGGATTATTTAGCAAATGCCCAATTACAGAATTGCATCTAGTAAAAAAGCAAATTACTGCAGATGCTGGAATCTGAAACCAAAGAGAAAATGCTGGAAAATGTCAACAGGTTTGGCAGCATCTGTAGGGAGAGAAAAGAGCTAACGTTTCGAATCCAGATGATCTCTGCCTTGACAAAGGGTCATCTGGGCTCGAAACATTAGCTCTTTTCTTTCCCTACAGACGCTGCCACACCTGCTGACGTTTTCCAGCATTTTCTCTTTGGAATTACATCCGGTGTTGGACGCTGCTTTTTCTGAGCATGGGCTAGTTGGGTATGATCTGTACCTTGTCCCTTTGGAAAGGACATGTTGTTTGATATGATCCGTCAGACTTAGGGGTGTACGACCAATATACCTAGTCTCACACTGGCACTGAAATTGCCCTGATGAGTACAAGACAAAAAACTTTGACAAAATGTATTTTTTTAAGCAATACTTTTTTTTTGTTTGATTCTTGAAATTTTTTTTATCCTCACTGAGAATCAGTTGCTCATATTGGGGCTGAATAAACAATGCTCCGAATATGTTGTGGGATTAAATCCGGCTGCAACGCACTAAATGATTTAACTACAGCCACAGGCAGTAGAACTAATGAAATAAGTTTTGGTGCTTTTGAATTGCCTTTATTGCCTTTAAACCTGCACTTCAGAAAGATAATGAGATTGCGAACATTTACTGAAATGACCATGTTGGTGCTGCCTGCTGTGTCAATTGAAGTTTTATTCTAACTCTCTTTTCGTGACTAACATCCGAGCTTTGAAATTGATTTGTTCAGAAAGGCAGTTAAAGAGGGTCTGAATTTGCCAGAAGGCGCACGTTCTGTCATTTTTATTACTTCAGCTTGGCATTTTTCGCACAAATCTTAATCCTGGGAGATCAGCAGTGTTTTCATAACTCAAAGCTAATCAGATTCTGTGCCTCTTCCCCCCACCCCACCGGATTAATGAACTCCGTCAAAGCTTTTTAAAATCAGCTTCATCAAGGGAGGATCATCTCAAGCAGAACAAAGAAAAATTACACACATGACTTAAAAACAATATTTGTCAGTTCCACAGCGAATCCTTCCAATCAAAGGCCCCCCCCCCCCCCCTCCCCTCTACAGTAAAGAAACAGCTCTTCTCAAAAATCACAAACGAAATCCTAGGCAACATGATAAAAGTGAACTATCCATCTTCAACTTTTGACAGGTTGACCACAGCATTTTCCTCCAACATTGTCCGGTTGGATGGAACTTTCATCACCACTAAGCCTGCCTATTTCCACTTCTATAAGACTGTCTCACTCCACCCCCTGCTGCTTGAACCCTCATTCCTTGCCTGTGTTGCCTCTAGACTGGACTATTCCAGCAGGCTCCAGGCAAGCTCTACCATCCATAAAGGCAAGGTCATCCATGGTTCTTCCATGAACACATTCTAATCTCTTAATGTGCCACAACCCTTCTTAGTCTTGATCACCACCATTCATATTCCCATTGCCTTTTTGTCCATGACATCTTTGTCAATCTCCACCTATCGATGGACCTCTAGCCGAGCCCACTGCCCCACACACCACCCCCACCCCCCCCTCCCCCTAGTACAAATCTGACCCTATTTCCCATTCACTCTAGCTTTGACAAATGGTCACCCAGACTTGAAAAGTTAGCTCCGATGGTTTATATTGGTTTCTGGTTAAGTAACAGCACGATTTTAACATTTTCATCCTGGTTTTCAAAATCTATCCATGGCTTCACACCATTCCCCATCTCTGTAATCTCCTCCACAGTGGGTTAGCAATGCTGCCTTACAGCACCAGCGACCCAGGTTCGATTCCTGGCTTGGTCAGAGTCTGAACGTTCTCCCCATGCCTGCATGGGTTTCCTCCGGCTGCTCCAGCTTCCTCCAACAAGTCCCGAAAGAGCTGCTTAGGTGAATTAGACATTCTGAATTCTCCCTCTGTGTACCCAAACAGGCACTGGAGTGTGGCGACTCGAGGCTTTTCACAATAACTTTTTTTGAAGTGTTACAAGCAGAATTTAGGGAGTTAGGAGCCGAGTTTAAAAAGTTGGAGCTCAGAAGTAGTAATCTCAGGATTGCTACCAGTGCCACATGGTAGTCAGAGTAGAAATGAAAGAATAGGCAGGATGAATGCGTGGCTTGAGAGATGGTGCAGGAGGAAGGGGTTCAGATTTTTGGGACATTGGGACCGGTTCTGGGGGAGGTGGGACTACTACAAATTGGACGGTCTACACCTGGGCCAGACTGGAACCAATGTCCTTGGGGGTGCTTTTGCTAACGCTGTAAGGGAGGGTTTAAACTAATGTGGCAGGGGGATGGGAACCAAATGAGGAGGTTAGTGGACAAGAAGGAGGTAGTAACTAAAGCCTGTAAGGAACTAGATCATGAAGTCAGCGTGACTAAGGGGAAAGAGTAGGCAGGGAGCAGATGATGAACGCAAAGGGACTGGTGGTCTGAAGTGCATTTGTTTTAATGCGAGAAGTGTAACAGGTAAGGCAGATGAACTTAGGGTTTGGATTAGTACCTGGGAGTATGATGTTATTGCTATTACTGAGACTTGGTTGAGGGAAGGGCATTATTGGCAACTAAATATCCCAGGATATCGATGCTTCAGGCGGGATAGAGAGGGAGACAAAAGTGGTGGAGGAGTTGCATTACTGGTCTGAGAGGATATCACTAGATAAAAGCAAATTACTGTGGATGCTGGAATCTGAAACGAAAGGGAAAATGCTGGAAAACCTCAGCAAGTCTGGCAGCATCTGTAGGGAGAGAAAAGAGCTAATGTTTCGAGTCCGATGACTCTTTGTCAAAGCTCTGACAAAGAGTCATCGGACTCGAAACATTAGCTCTTTTCTCTCCCTACAGATGCTGCCAGACTTGCTGAGATTTTCCAGCATTTTCCCTTTCGATAGGATATCACAGCTGTGCTGAAGGAGGGCACTATGGAGGACTTGAGCAGTGAGGCGATATGGGCAGAGCTCAGAAATAGGAAGGGTGCGGTAACAATGTTGGGGCTGTACTACAGACCTCCCAACAGCGAGCACGAGATAGAGGTACAAATATGTAAACAGATTATGGAAAGATGTAGGAGCAACAGGGTGGTGGTGATGGGAGATTTTAATTTTCCCAACATTGACTGGGATACGCTTAGTGTTAGAAGTCTAGGTGGAGCAGAATTTGTAAGGAGCATCCAGGAGGGTTTTCTAGAGCGGTATGTAAATAGTCCAACTTGGGAAGGGGCCATACTGAACCTGGTGTTGGGGAATGAGCCTGGCCAGCTGGTTGAAGTTTCAGTAGGGGATTACTTTGTGAATAGTGATCACAATTCCGTAGGTTTTAGAATACTCATGGACAAAGACGAGAGCGGTCCTAAAGGAAGAGTGCTAAATTGGGGGATGGCCAACTATACCAAAATTCAGCAGGAGCTGGGGAATGTGGATTGGGAGCAGCTGTTTGAAGGAAAATCTACATTTGATATGTGGGAGGCTTTTAAAGAGAGGTTGATTAGAGTGCAGTACAGACATGTCCCTGTGAAAATGAGGGATAAAAATGGCAAGATTAGGGAACCATGGATGACAGGTGAAATTGTGAGACTAGCTAAGAGGGAAAAGGAAGCATACATAAGGTCTAGGCGACTGAAGACAGACGAAGCTTTGGAAGAATATTGGGACTGTAGGACCAATCTGAAACGAGGAATCATGAGGGCTAAAAGGGGTCATGAAATATCTTTAGCAAACAGGGTTAAGGAAAATCCCAAAGCCTTGTATTCATATACAAGGAGCAAGAGGGTAACTAGAGAAAGGGTTGGCCCACTCAAGGACAAAGGAGGAAAGTTATGCGTGGAGTCAGAGAAAATGGATGAGATTCTTAACGAGTACTTTGCATCGGTATTCACTGAGGAGAGGGACATGATGGATGTTGAGGTTAGGAATAGATGTTTGATTACTCTAGGTCAAGTCGCCATAAAGATGGAGGATGTTAGCAAACGTGACACCACTGTTTAAAAAAGGAGGTTGGCAGAGAGCAGGAAATTATAGGCCGGTGAGCTTAACTTCGGTAGTAGGGAAGATGCTGGAATCTATCATCAAGGAAGAAATAGCGAGGCATCTGGATAGAAATTGTCCCATTGGGCAGACGCAGCATGGGTTCATAAAGGGCAGGTCATGCCTAACTAATTTAGTGGAATTTTTTGAGGACATTACCAGTGCAGTAGATAACGGGGAGCCAATGGATGTGGTATATCTGGATTTCCAGAAAGCCTTTGACAAGGTGCCACACAAAAGGTTGCTGCATAAGATAAAGATGCATGGCATTAAGGGTAAAGTAGTAGCATGGATAGAGGATTGGTTAATTAATAGAAAACAAACAGTGGGGATTAATGGGTGTTTCTCTGATTGGCAATCAGTAGCTAGTGATGTCCCTCAGGGATCCGTGTTGGTCCCACAATTGTTCACAATTTACATAGATGATTTGGAGTTGGGAACCAAGGGCAATGTGTCCAAATTTACAGATGACACTAAGATGAGTGGTAAAGCGAAAAGTGCAGAGGATACTGGAAGTCTGCAGAGGGATTTGGATAGGTTAAGTGAATGGGCTAGGGTCTGGCAGATGGAATACAATGTTGACAAATGTGAGGTTATCCATTTTGGTAGGAATAACAGCAAACGGGATTATTATTTAAATGATAAAATATTAAAGCATGCTGCTGTGCAGAGAGACCTGGGTGTGCTAGTGCACGAGTCACAGAAAGTTGGTTTACAGGTGCAACAGGTGATTAAGAAGGCAAATGGAATTTTGTCCTTCATTGCTAGAAGGATAGAGTTTAAGACTAGGGAGGTTATGCTGCAATTGTATAAGGTGTTAGTGAGGCCACACCTGGAGTATTGCGTTCAGTTTTGGTCTCCTTACTTGAGAAAGGACGTACTGGCACTGGAGGGTGTGCAGAGGAGATTCACTAGGTTAATCCCAGAGCTGAAAGGTTTGGATTACGAGGAGAGGTTGAGTAGATTGGGACTGTACTCGTTGGAATTTAGAAGGATGAGGGGGGATCTTATAGAAACATTTAAAATTATGAAGGGAATAGATAGGATAGATGCGGGCAGGTTGTTTCCACTGGTGGGTGAAAGCAGAACTAGGGGGCATAGCCTCAAAATAAGGGGAAGTAGATTTAGCACTGAGTTTAGGAGGAACTTCTTCACCCAAAGGGTTGTGAATCTATGGAATTCCTTGCCCAGTGAAGCAGTTGAGGCTCCTTCATTAAATGTTTTTAAGGTAAAGATAGATAGTTTTTTGAAGAATAAAGGGATTAAGAGTTATGGTATTCAGGCCGGAAAGTGGAGCTGAGTCCACAAAAGATCAGCCATGATCTCATTGAATGGTGGAGCAGGCTCGGGGTGGCCAGATGACCTTCTCCTGCTCCTAGTTCTTATGTTCTTATGTGTTGGGTATTCAAAAGGCATTAAGGTGGACAAGTCCCCAGGTCCGGATGGGATTTATCCCAGGTTACTGAGGGAAGCGAGAGAGGAAATAGCTGGGGCCTTAACAGATATCTTTGCAGCATCCTTGAACATGGGTGAGGAGAACTGGAGAATTGCTAATGTTGTCCCCTTGTTTAAGAAGGGTGGCAGGGATAATCCAGGTAATTACAGACCGGTGAGCCTGACGTCAGTGGTAGGGAAGCTGCTGGAGAAGATACTGAGGGATAGGATCTATTCCCATTTGGAAGAAAATGGGCTTAACAGTGATAGGCAACATGGTTTTGTGCAGGGAAGGTCATGTCTTACCAACTTAATAGAATTTTTTGATGAAGTGACAAAGTTATTTGATGAGGGAAGGGCTGTAGATGTCATATACATGGACTTCAGTAAGGCATTTGATAAGGTTCCCCATGGTAGGCTGATGGAGAAAGTGAAGTCTCATGGGGTCCAGGGTGCACTAGCTAGATGGATAAAGAACTAGCTGGGCAACAGGAGACAGAGAGTAGTAGAGGAAGGGAGTTTCTCAAAATGGACCAGTGGTGTTCCACAGGGATCCGTACTGGGACCACTGTTTGTGATATACATAAATGATCTAGAGGAAGGTATAGGTGGTCTGATTAGCAAGTTTGCAGATGACACTAAGATTGGTGTATAGCAGATAGTGAACGGGACTGTCAGAGAATACAGCAGAATATAGATAGATTGGAGAGTTGGGTGGAGAAATGGCAGATGGAGTTCAATCCGGGCAAATGCGAGGTGATGCATTTTGGAAGATCCAATTCAAGGGAGCGAACTATACGGCAAATGAAAAAGCCCTGGGGAAAATTGATGTACAGAGAGATCTGGGTATTCAGGTCCATTGTACCCTGAAGGTGGCTGCACAGGTCAATAGAGTGGTCAAGAAGACATACGGTATGCTTTCCTTCATTGGAAGGGGTATTGAGTACAAGAGTTGGCAGGTCATGTTACAGTTGTATAAGACTTTGGTTCGGCCACATTTGTAGTACTGTGTACAGTTCTGGTCACCACATTACCAAAAGGATGTGGATGCTTTGGAGAAGGTGCAGAGGAGGTTCACCAGGACGTTACCTGGTATGGAGGGCACTAGCTATGAAGAGAGGTTGAGTAGATTAGAATTATTTTCATTAGAAAGATGAAGGTTGAGGGGGGACCTCACTGAGGTCTACAAAATCATGAGAGGTATAGACAGGGTGGATAGCAAGAAGCTTTTTCCCCAGAGTGGGGGACTCAAATACTAGGGGTCACGAGTTCAAGGTGAGAGGCGAAAAGTTTCAGGGAGAAATTCTTTACGCAGAGGGTGGTGGGTGCCTGGAACGCATTGCCGGCGGAGGTGGTAGAGGCGGGCACAATAGCGTCATTTAAGATATACCTAGACAGATACATGAATGGGCAGGGAGCAGAGGGATACAGATCCTTAGAAAATAGGCGACAGTTTTAGATAGAGGATCTGGATCGGCGCAGGCTTGGAGGGCCGAAGGGCCTGTTCCTGTGCTGTAATTTTTCTTTGTACTTCACCAAGTTTTGTCCATCTGTTCTAATATCTCCTTGGTATAACTCTGAAGTCTATTAACATTATAACATTAAAATGTGCTATATAAATACAAGCTGGAGTGTTCCCTTGAAATATACGCCCCCAGAACGCTGCCAAATGGTAAATAGTCATTGTGGCATCATTAGAGAATCGTTTGGACTCGCCAACTTCATTTCTGATGCAGCTCACCAAGCCCAAACTCTTCTAATGTCTATTCCAAGGACAGGGTTCGCTGGAAAGGCTCTTTGCAGCTCTGCCAGCATCTATCCGGAGAGCAACTAATGGCTCACTTTTCGGAAGTAACTACGGACACTTTACTTGTTAAAGGCGCTACAAACATGTTACTGAAAAAGTGTATCACTTCAAACAGCCGAGGTGGCGGGCGGGCCCCAGTGAGATGGAGCCACAGCGCCACGCAGCGAGGAGATTTGGAGAAACTGCCTTCAACTCTGCCACTCAAACATGTGGATGTTCAGTCAAGACTAATCTGGAAGGGGAGGTGAACTACATAGAAAGCAATTTGTCCAACAACAAAATTTTTTTTGAAAAATCAGATAACTTTCTGAAGAGCCCCATGACGCCTGGTCAATCTCCCCTATCAACTGGTAACATATTTGTAAATATTCCTTTTTTGCAACTTTTGCCTAAAAAACCGCATTTTTTCTAATTGTGGACCTCACTCGTGTCGTCTGACCAAGGTCCCATATAAATTTAACACGCAACTTCTTCGCTTTTCAATTCGCTCCCTCTAGAAGTGAACCGCAATGCACTTTTGTGGTCTTGCTCATCGGCATTGTTACTTATAATGATTTGTGCATCTGTATCCCCGAGATGCCTTTGTTCCTCTACCCCATTTAAATGTTTTCGAAGAATATGTGGGTATTTTATTCCTCTTCCCAAAATCACATTTGTTCTTTGCACGTACTTGCTGCAACGGGTAGCTGTTTGTTAATAAATAAATACCTGTGCAGCACCTTCACTGTTTGTGCACCTTCTGTTAAAGATCCCAGTCATGGTCGTCACCCCCCTTCCCCTGTGTGCTATTGCTAAGATACCTGGAGACTTGTAACCTAGGCACAAGCCATTACTGTCATAATGGCGGCACCTACTGGTCAACAGCAGTAATTCAGTGCAGCGTTTGAAAGGACGCTTACCTCTTCAATTGTCAAGTTCCCCAAGCAGGTAGTGGAACTGGTTGCAAAAGATAGCGAGATAAAGGCGGCAACTGCACCAGGCAACTTGCAGCCAAGGATCTGGACTCCCAGGTCAGGCGGATGACTGTATCCTGTGACAAAAGGAGATTAGCGACACAGGGAGAAGATGGAAGAGACCAGAGGTGGAGAGAAGGTGGGACCCTTGCTGATCGCCTCCAGATCCCGCACTGGACGCATCAACTAACACAGCGAAGATCAAATAATTCGGGGCCCTTCTAACCTCCTGTACCGCTAAATATCTCACCCCACAAGTGGAGAATTAACTTTTTGAAATAGCAAAAGGAAAACAAGGAAGCTTCCATTTGTACAATACCCTTTACATGACTCTGGGGGGGGGGGGGGGGGGTTACTGCACTGTAGGGATTCTATGATGTACAAGCATAAATAAGTGGGTGAAGTGTTCAGTTCAATACATCAAGAAAAAAAAGTTTCTGCCTTCAATCTCTAATTTCCTTTGATAATAAAAGACAAACACACATAGGTTTTATTTAAAACAATTATTTCCTCATTAATGATCCATTATACAAATGTCAACATAGGAATTTATTCAAAACAAAATTGTAAACTCACGTTTGTGCAGATTTTACCAGTAATGAGAAAAATATAATAAATTTCATTGCATTAAAAACAATCACAAGAGCATTTCATTTTCATTTCACTGGAAAGACATTATTGATTTCCACTAAGAATAGATAAGTATCCTCCTGAATTTGGCTGTTCAGCACTGTCAGCTCAATCACCCACAATTTGGGCAGAAAATACTTCCCTTTCTCTCTGCACTGACAGCCAACACTGACCTAGATTGCACCTTCATTAGACAGAGCTTGTTCTCCAGCAAGAAAATAGGCCATTAATAAAAGCATGTGGGATCATTGACTTTTTATGGTAAATCACTAATTAGGCCTTTGCTGGAATATGGTGTATAATTCAGGGCACCATGTTTCAAGGAGGAAAGTCAAGGTCTCGGAGAGGGTGCAGGGGAAGCCTGACTTCAGTCATTTGGAGAGAGTCGAGAAACTAGAGTTGTTCTTGGAACGGAAAACGTTAAGGAGAGGATTGGAGGCGCTCAAAGTTTATGAAGGGTTTTGATGGTGGAAACAGTTTTGCCCCATCAGGAGAGTCAATAACCAGATGGGAGACGGCAAAGGGAATTTATAATACTCGGCAAGATAGGATGATCTGAAACACCTCGAGGTGAAACCAGATTCAATACCAACTTTCATTTTAAAAATTGGGAAAGGGAAACATTGCAGAATAATAGGGGGGGGGGGGGCAGGGAGACAGTAAGAAAGCAGGAGCAACTGGAGATCCCCTTCAAAGGGCTGGCACAAGCAACAATAGACTGAATAATCAACTGCTTTGCTGTATGAATCTATGAAAAGCTACCAAGATTAAAGCTACAGCTCCATTCCTTTTCTTAAAGCATTAGACAATTGGAAGCATTTAAGTATCTTATTTGCTCCTTCCAAATTGTTCTGCTAATTAAACTAAGTTTTCCGATTGCAAATATTTTATTTTAGGTGTTGTCACCCTCATTTCAAAATAACTTAACTCACTAAACTCAGGAAGAAACAAAACCCAAAGGCAGGAGGAGGATGAGGAACTTGTAAACAGCTTCCTTGGTACATGTGGAATACAAAACAAACATTTACATCAAAAATAATATTTAAGATTACAGTCACAAGAGAACAAGTAGCTCAATATGCACAAGATTTACTTAATTGACCTATTATGGATATTATGTTGAAGGAAAAACTGTTAAATGGTTTCCAGTCAGTAGCTGAGGAAGTACAATGTAGGACAAAGTATAATGAACTCATGAAACAGTTACCATTTTAATTTGGTGATTTACAAATTGTCAAAGCACCATTACTGGCTGAAATCAAAATTCCCTCTAAATAACAGATTCTCCTAAACAGACCAGTTAATTTGAATAATCAGAGACAGGCCAGCTACTAAAAGGGAAACGTGATTATTCATAGTTTAATGCATCGCAACTCACTCTCAACATGCACTGAAAATGCAAAGTAGATCAGTCACCATCTCAAAGAGGTTCACATCCAAAGTGGGAATCCTTCATAGGGTCTCCTCGGGAATACGAACCTGCCTCCCCCCTCTTTCAGATACTGACAGCTCTACTGTGCATTTCCACCATTTTCTGTTTCCCGTTGCATTGTGCAAATGCAAACAGAAGTCTTTCCGGACCAGGATCTACTCGCTGCTTTTGGTAAATCAAACATTAGTGCATTCCTTCACAAACAGCATTCTTAAAATCCTGCCATTGAGATGCTAGGATATCAGCACAGGTCTCCAAAATGAAAAAAAAAATCCCTTTGGCTGTAGCACTTCAGATCGAGTTTCCCTGACGTTAGTGATAACGGTTAACCTCTGACCGAGCTTTTCCCAAATGTTTCAGTGACTGTTTTCCATGCATCGATTTGCAAAATGCCTGGGGAGGAGTTCTGACGATGGAGTAATTTCATTCCAGTGAAAATTGGGAACCGTCACTCTCCCCCCTCCCCACCAAAGAGCTCGTTAAGCCTAATTGAATAAAATTAGGTCTTTTGAATTATCAGACCCGAGATTGATAAAAATATTTTGCTCAGTGAGATATTAAAAGAAATGGAGTCAAGGCAGGATTGAAAATGACTAGGGCCAATTGTGAATTGAACATTTTAAAATGGGTATTTTCAAAATTATTTTTGTTTTATAAATTTAGAATACCCAATTAATTTTTCCAATTAAGGGGCAACTTAGTCCGCCAATCCACCTACCCTGCACATCCTTTTGTGTTGTGGGGGTGAGACCCATGCAGACACGGGGAGAATGTGCAAACTCCACATAGACAGTGACCGGGGCCGGGATCGAACCTGGGTCCTCGGCACAGTGAGGCAGCAGTGCTAACCACTGGTATTTTCAAAATTCTGAGGGATTTGTTCCATGGTTGCTTAGTTGGGTCCGGGTCCTCTCCCTGCCCTGGGATGGGTCAGGTTGTGGTGGAATTGCATTTTTCTCTTACCCTGGTGGTAAGGGGGCGTGCACTCCAGGGGTCTGGATCAGACAGCCACCAGGTACAGAACAGCAACCGGCATTGATCCAGGTTTTAAAAAAAAAGAAAATTATTTCCAACATAAGCCAAGACTGAAATTTCAAATGTAGCGCCCACCATTCGCAATTTTGCCTCAATGCTGGGCAGCGTCAGTGGCTAACGGCGCAGATAAACTAGCCAACCCCTCATCAATCCAACCCCTTTTCCCTTTTTGAGATAAATGAAGCAATTCAGCTGCCAAGCAGATAATTATTTTACGGCTGGTTATCAAACTAAGTTGCTCAGGCCAAGGAATGAAGCAGTGACTGGAGCTAACCATTGCTTACAAAAATTAAGAGGTAGAAAATGGCATGACTATTTTTTTAAAAAAATGCACATGGAAGTGAAGCTTTGTGGTAAAGAGTCCCAACAGTGGCTCCAAACGAGAAGCCCGATTTAAAAATAACAAATATGCAACTTGAAATTAAATTGCTCTCGTTGCATCATTAGATAGAATGGGAAATATCTGAGAAACTTCTACACATATATAAAGTGCTCAGTTAATAGTCTATTCAGGCCATATCTAACATGCATCATACACAGATTAGAACTCCCCCCCCCCCCCCCCCAGATAATACTGTGGTGAGTCACAAGGTTTAAAATGTTTGTTTTTTTAAAAAGCAAGATGAAAGGTCAAGTGGGATATATCCGAGCAGCAAACATTCTCAAAGTCAGGAGAGGGAACGGTTTAAAAGAGGCAACGTCAAGCCTGGCTTTTTAAAAACTTGACCAAATGCAGGAGGAAAGGGGGTGGCATGTTCAACACTCTCCCTCAGACACTACAAAAATAAACTAACTTAAGAGTGGATGAGTCCACGAATCTCAATAAATACCTCGCGGGGGGGAGGGGGGATAAGGATCAGGATCGTCACATCAGATCACTCGTGACCTCAGTGAATGGCAGAGCAGACTCAAAGGGCTGAATGGCCTGCTTCTGCTCCCACACTTTATGGAGGAGACGACGTGTTTAGGACAGAGTAATTACAGTTTGGGGAGCAAGAATGGAAAGATCAAAGGAATATTGATCAGATCTGCAACGTATTAAAAATATAAACTCTTTGGCCTCCCATTCTGGTTCCAGTGAAGACTCTTAAACAAAATCAAGCACCAATTGTTTTAAGTTCCCCTTGCTCCATCACACTCCCTCCCATACACATCTGGTTGTTGCTGGGATACAGGTACTGTACTTTTTTAATAGCATCCCTAAAGTGCAGGAGACCATTCGGCCCATTAAGTCTGCACCGATCCACTCCGCCCTATACCCGTAATCCCATAACCTAATCTGGATATCCCATAACACCAAGGGGCAATTTATCATGGCCAATCCACCTAACCGCTCTTCCTATACTGAATGATTCAGGAGCATAGCGGACAATACAATTATCAGGGAGCTCTACCCTTCCAGGATTAAACCGTTTCCTGTACGTAGTGGCCTTTTATATTCAGCGTTCTGAATCCAATAACTGTCTAAACGTAAAGTAACAAAAATATTGCAGTATAGTTAACAACAATCCTGTCTAGGCAGTTCTATTGGTCATCCTGAGCAGATGTGGTTTTGCAGTTGTTGTAACAGGTATTGATAGTTGGCCATATCAGAATGTCAAAGCCCATCGACCGTGACTTTCAAAGTGGGATTTGATTTTGCCGATTCAGTTCCTCCAAAGCACCACTGATCCAGACTGACTGCTGTTGACATGAAAACGGCCTGGTATCGGTCTCCAATGTTTCAATAACGGTGCTCCGTGGACAGAAGTGACAAATCGCCCCAGGGCAGCCGAGTGGACAAGCCAATTTGAAAGCGCCAGTCCCGAATGAAGAACTGAAGTGGCACAATGAGAGGCGCTTTACACCCACTCAATCCAGATATTTCTGTCAGTGGCTTCAAAGGCTGATGAGTTTGCAGGAGTAGCTGTATGTCAATGTCAGCTGGACTGCGGAAGTGCATGACCAGCTCTGATGTTTGCAGTTTCTCTCTTGATGATTCGAAATCAGATTACTTGCCAAAATATTTTCTTTTTAAAAAAAACAATTAAACGTGTTGAAATTCAATAAAAGCCTGGATAGGTCTTGTGTTCTAAAAGAAACCAGGTTTTCCTACGAGACTGGTTTCATTTACCGTGCCGTTCATATTGTCCTCTCATCCTGCCCAAGTTCAGTGTCCGCCTGCGAAAATCAGCGGCGTTCTTTCTTCGGGGTTCTGATCTCGATATATAAAAAATTGACACAAAATCTACAGAAATGTAATTAAGGATATTTTATACTGAATTTGTGCATTCGAGATAAATCACGCTGGTAAATGCAAAGCAAACATTGCCCATTTTTGGCACCGTAATAATTCTGGCTCGCCAACTCGGGTGTGGAACAACTAACGTCTATTTACACCAAACTCCCTCAGAGTTGTTGCAGCTTCGTGGCTGCCAGTCAGCACCAGGAATCTGCTGCGGTGAACAGCCCACCCTGGTCCCCATTGGTATTTCCGGGTCACGTGACCATATTGGTCGCTCGCCCCTCATAGGGTCCAGACATCTCCCCTCATAGGGGCCACACATCTCAGGCACTCGGGCTCATCACTAAACAACTTCCAGGCACAGCAGGGCCGAGTTTCAGAGTAAACCACCCTCCACTCTGCTCCAATACATTTTAAAACGGGTTTTTCCTCCCTCAGTTTCACCGACAGGACCAATTTAATGCCAAACATTTTCCCTCTCAAATAGCAGGCCCATATTAAACTCGCATATTAACTGGTCATTCATCTCTGTGCTGCCTGGAGAACCTCATTCATAAAAATGGCTGCCAGGGCTTACTGTGCAGACGACACAAGGGAGGGAGGGAGGGAGGGAGGGAGGGAGGGTGGGCGGGCTGCGAGGAGGGAGGGTGGGCGGGCTGCGAGGAGGGAGGGTGGGCGGGCTGCGAGGAGGGAGGGTGGGCGGGCTGCGAGGAGGGAGGGTGGGCGGGCTGCGAGGAGGGAGGGTGGGCTGCGAGGAGGGAGGGTGGGCTGCGAGGAGGGAGGGTGGGCTGCGAGGAGGGAGGGTGGGCTGCGTGGAGGGAGGGTGGGCTGCGTGGAGGGAGGGTGGGCTGCGAGGAGGGAGGGTCGGCTGCGAGGAGGGAGGATGAGCTGCGAGGAGGGAGGGTGGGCTGCGAGGAGGGAGGGTGGGCTGCGAGGAGGGAGGATGAGCTGTGAGGATGGAGGGTGGGCTGTGTGGAGGGAGGGTGGGCTGCGAGGAGGGAGGGTGGGCTGCGAGGAGGGAGGGTCAGCTGTGAGGAGGGAGGGTCAGCTGTGAGGAGGGAGGGTGGGCTGCGAGGAGGGAGGATGAGCTGTGAGGATGGAGGGTGGGCTGTGTGGGGGGAGGGTGGGCTGTGAGGAGGGAGGGTGGGCTGTGTGGGGGGAGGGTGGGCTGTGAGGAGGGAGGGTGGGCTGTGAGGAGGGAGGGTGGGCTGTGAGGAGGATGCTTCAGTTGATTTGGACAAGTTGAGCGAGTGGAAAAATGAATGGCAAATGCAGCATAATTTACATAAATGCAAACTTATCCACTTGAGTAGCAAAAACGAGATGGCAGATTATTAACTGAATGGCCATAAATTAGGAGCGGGGAGCGTGCAACGAGATCTGGGTGTCCTCGTACACCAGTCGCTGAAGGTAAGCATGTAGGTGCAGTGGGTGGTAGAGAAGGCACCTTCATAGCAAGAGGATTCAAGAGCATGAGCAGGGATGTCTTGTTGCAATTATACAGGACCTTGATGAAGCCACACCTGGAATATTGTGTGCAGTTTTAGTCTCCTTATTTGAGGAAGGGTATTCTTTCTCTGGAGGGTTTACCTGACTGATTTCTGGGTTGGCAGGACAGACGTATGAGGAGAGATCGAGTCCGTTAGGATTGTATTCACTGGAGTTCAGAAGAATGACAGGAATCTCATGGAAACCTATAGAATTCTCACAGAACTAGACGGGGGATACAAGAAGGATGTTCCCGATGGTGGGGGTGTCCAGAACCAGGGGTCACGGTCTGAGGATGTGGGGTAGACCATTTAGGTCAGAGATGAGGAGAAATTTCTTTACTCAGAGAGTGGTGAGCCTGTGGAATGCGTTACCACAGGAAGTAGTTGAGGCTGAAACATTGTATTTTTTCAATGAAGCAGTTGGATGTAGCACTTGCGGTAAAGGGGATTAAAGGATATGGGAGGGGGCTAATTATACAATAGTCGATTCAATATCTAGACAAGTTAGATGATCAGCCATGATCATAATGAATGGAGAGCACGGTGGCGGCAATTAGAGCAGCCCGTTACTTGGCTGGTTGGTGTGGGTGAGGTTGGTCGCCCTCTTCCCTTGTGTACGTCCCCCTTTTGAACTGCGGGGCTCTTTGGCGTTTGTGCGACACAGATGATAATCCCCAGTCCGTGTAGTCCAGAACGGACCCAGTATTAAACTCCAAGTCGTCATTTGTACAATCACAAGGAATTGAAAATGATGCACAGGAGATGTCCACGGCGGAGGATTTTGAAGCCATTAGAAAGGATTTGATTGATGAACTTTGCCGGGAACAAAATTCAAATTCATCACTCGTGGCTCTTCCACAAAAATGTTTAGGTTCAAAGGATCGTATGTGTGTTCATCTTTGTATTAGACCTTTCACGAAAGCTGAAGTTGCACAAAATGAATCACAAGACTGTGTATCAATAGAAAACTCAACTGGTGTTTGCCCTGACACATACAAATTTCTTTGGGTTCCTGATGTAGTGTTCGAGGAATTGGCCAAATAGCTCAATGTTTTACATTTATTCATGTTTATGGGCCAGAAACCAAATGAGTTGAAGTATTTGGAGCAGTAAATCCACTTATTGAGGATGTTTTAAATGGACAGAACCGTTTGGTTTTTACTTACGGTGTCACCAAAGCAGGAAAGGCATACACATTTCAAGAGCCAGACAATGATATGGGTATCTTGCCGCGTTCACGGCGTGCCCTATTTAAGAGTACTGAAGGAAAGATTTACAAAAACATGAATATTAAGCCACAGAGATGCACAGACTTTAGTAGATTAACAGACATGCAAGTGAAAGAGGAGGAGGCCTTCAGAAAACCATCTGTTTAAAGAGAGTGATCAATACAATGAGCGCTGTTGGCATAGTTCGCTAGATGCTTCAGAAGATAATACCAAGTTATGAGTATAGAAGCAAGATGTTCCAAAGGGACTTAAACAAATATGTGGGTGAAAGAACAGCACGTGAAATTCAACATGCAGAAATGAGGGAATAGTCCACGAGGAGCAACATCAGGATATTTGTTAACCAGCAACGGACAAGGATTGAGGAAAGACTTGTGCATTCAGCAGCCTAAAAAAACTGTTTCAAAACTAATGTCCGAGTACTAAAGATAAACTGAAGTCAAATGGAAACTTTATTTTGAGAGGATTAAAATACTTGGGGAGTAAGCAATGCCTTCAATCTGGTGGGAATCATGAACTGGGGTATATCAAAAAGCTATGAAGATTGGGTCAAGAGAAATTTTCACAACCGGAGAGATTATTTGTTAGGCAAGGGTGTGTCATATGGATTGAAAGCAAGTAAATGCACTTGACGTACATATCCACTATGATTTAATTGATTGCTAGGACTGGCAATTCCTGTCCTCTTGTCCCTTTGTTCAAATTATCAGTAGATGTTTACATTTAATTTAGGAAGAATCTTCTAAGTCTTAATAAAGTCGACTCTCATTCTTCTAAACTTCAATGAATACAGGGCTGACCTACTTTTTTTTAAATAAATTTAGAGTACCCAATTATTTTTTCCAATTAAGGGGCAATTTAGCATGGCCAATCCTCCTAACCTGCACATCTTTGGGTTGTGGGGGTGAAACCCACGCAGACACGGGGAGAATGTGCAAACTCCTCACAGACAGTGACCCAGGGCCAGGATTCGAACCCGGGTCCTCAGCGCCGTAGGCAGCAATGCTAACCACTGTGCCACCGTGCTGCCCAGGGCTGACCTACTTAACCTCGCCTCATAGAATCCCTCCACACTGTCACGAAACATGCACGTTATCCGTGACGGTATCCCAACTTGGAACTCCGGTGGATGGGGATCTATAGTTTTATTTTGTTTTGGTGCGAAACCCCAGTGAGAATAAATGGCCTAGTCGACATGTAACAATTGTTGAAGACTATTTATTAAGATTATCATAATGAATGGCGGAGGCTTGAAGGGCCGAACGGCCTCTTCCTGCTCCTTTTTTCTCTGTCACTTTGTGCTACGGTACTATGTGAAAATCGCTTATCACTTATTGTCACAAGTAGACTTCAAATGAAGTTACTGTGAAAAGCCCCTAGTCGCCACATTCCGGCGCCTGCTTGGGGAGGCTGGTACAGGAATTGAACCCGCGCTGCTGGCCTGCCTTGGACAGCTTCAAAAGCCAGCTATTTAGCCCTGTGCTAAACCAGCCCCTATGTACTAAGTACTATGGTACTTTGCACTTCAAAGTAATTCACTCTACACAAAGCACCTTTGAGAGAATCTCCAGAGATAACGGTAATCAGGGATCATTGTGACTCGTAGGCCCATGCTCAGTAGAAAAAGGTCTAAACCAGTCAAGTGCGTTCATATTGGATCTTCCAAGAAGGAAAAAAAAAACCTCTATAAAATGGGGAACTATAGGGCAGCACGGTGGCGCAGTGGTTACAGGAGGGGCTTTCATCCCAAGAGTCCAAGTTGGATTCTTGCCCAACCTCAGTTTCGCCGTTACTGAACAGTCTGACAGCTAATGCACGAGGTATCAAAGGAAACACTACAATTAACAAAAAGCAAAAGGTCCCCATCAGTGCACGACACTCAGAAATCCCACTCACAGCCATCCCCCAACCCTATCACAGCTCTCCCCCGCTCACAGCTCTCCCCATACAGGTGCACAGGGCTGTCCTAAAGTCACCACCTAATATTCATAGGAAAACCTCCCCCTGCCCCGGGATATCTAGTTAAAGGCTTTCCTTAAAAAAAACACAATACAAACAACTGAAACAGAATAAAGGAAATACTTTGATTGTTCAGGTAATGTCAGGGCATTCACCAATTGATAGGGAACTGAAAGCACATTGCAAAATCGACTAAAAATTAAATCTAGAAAGATGCTCACCCTCTTTCAAGGGATTGCTGCTTCTGGGTTATACAAGCCCAGACTGGCAGGTCAGAGGAGTTAACACCGTCCAGGTGCAACTCTTTTTTTTTATATAAATTTAGAGTACCCAATTAATTTTTTCCAATTAAGGGGCAATTCAATATGCCCAATCCACCTACCCTGCAAATCTTTGGGTTGTGGGGGTCAGACCCATGCAAATACGGAGAAAATGTACAAACTCCACACGGACAGTGACCTGGGGCCGGGATCGAACCTGGAACCTCAGCGCCGTGAGACAGCAGGGCTATCCCACTGCGCCACTGTGCTACCCTGTCCAGGTGCATCTCTAGCAGTGGTCTACTCTGCCTGGAGAGGGAGGGGCATGAACCAATCTGCCCTGGCGGAGTGGTGTACAGCTCTTCAGGAGCAGAGCAGCACCAGGCTAGAAATCTTTGCTGCACTCACCTCAAAGTCTCTTGCCAACTGAGGGCCATCTTGTGCATGCCACGGTTTAGGAATCGGATTTGATGTCGCTGGCATGACAAGATTGGAACGCCTGATGGGACACTGCTGGGCAGCTGTTTTAATTACCATTGATGGATGCAATTGACGTTCACTCCACCCGTCAAGAGGTATGGCCAAATCGCAACATGATTTCAACGTTTTACGAGAGTCAAAAAGTTTCAGACTTTTTGGTTCTCTCCAGATTCACCAAACATGCCAGGGGAGAATTCCATCCTTTATCTCGCTCCTCCTGGGCGGGAAGAACATTCTATGGTTTAGTTTAATGAGTAAGCCACCCTTTCTGGCCCTCACTTGAGTGCACATTATTCATGTCCGAATCTAGATTGGATAAGGCTATTCACCTTTGCAAGCATCACAATCAAGTCACTGCCCCTCACCCGTCGTACATACGCAGTGTCCAGAAGGAGTGACTGGATAAGCTGTGAGCATGAGTACCAGCCCAGCGAGCACCAAGGCCAACATTGGCAATACTAATGCCAGTCTAGCTGGTGCCAGCAACTTAGAGAAGTGATAAATTGAATCAGGGCCCCGCAATGCCATTCCACACCAGGTGGTACAGTTATCTGCAGTCACCAGTCGAGTTCCAAGATGGCCGTTTCAGAATATCTGGCCACCAGGTACAGTGAAGGAGACTTGGGGAGTAAAAGGATACAGAAAGGTCAAGTCCCATGGTTCCCAGACTGCCGATCAACCAGGGTAAATGATGTACCATGTAGTTAACCTCACTTTGCCCTTTTCTCGGGACTTTCAGGATCACACTCAGGCCGTATGCAAGATTCCCTATAACCATCAGGACAAAGAGGATGGGGGAGATGCCTTCCGTCGACTTCCTTTGCACCTGAGAAGAAAAGTTACACGTTTTAAATAAGAAAATACAAATAGCTACACAAGAAATATTGGTTATGCTTCCCCCCTTCCCCCGCCAGTCTTTTGGGGGTTTGGGTGCACGACTGGCTTCAGTGCTGCACAGTGACCATCAGTCCAACAGCCTCAAACACTTACGTTTCTGATCAGCTGAGGCAACCTTGATGCCAGGTAAAACACAGACGACAAGGTGCCAATCGTAAAACCAATGATTTCTTTCGTAGTAAATTCCTGCAAATGGCAAAACGACAGGGTAACGCAAGATAAATAAAAGGAGAACCAATTTTACAAATGCATGTGAACTGGGAGCAGGAGTAGGCCGACTCGACTTGAGCCTGCTCCGTCATTCACTGAGATCACAGTGGGTCTGGTTGAAAGGCAATCGAGACTATTTTTCCCTGCAATTAAACTTCTGAGATTCCAAATGGAGTCAGGAGAGGAACTTTGCTACAATCAAGCTTTCTAACCAATTATTCAAAACTTTCAAAAATAAAAATAGAAATAGAAAAAGGAGACAGCAGCTTATTTGATTGGGTTCACAATAAAGTTGGCACATGACATATACACTCAGCATATATTTAGAAATTACCAAAGGAGCAGAGAGAAAGAGAGAGAGAAAGCTATCAAAACTTTCTTTCCCCATAGTTGAGAAAGCAAAAAAAATAAACGGAATCCTCAGCCTAGTAGAATTAGAAAAAGGGACAGTTAAACCTGATCTGTGAAAACAGATACAGAAGGGATTTACAAAAAGGTGTGAAAGCATTTCAGCAAACACTTCTACAGACAAGATGCTTGTCGAAGGTGGTAACTCTTTTGTAAACTGCAATTGATCCTGGATTAATGGTAAATTTTGAATGAGGTGGAGCGATTACGATGGAGACGGAGCGATTACGATGGAGAAGGAGCGATTCCAATGGAGAAGGAGCGATTCCGATGGAGAAGGAGCGATTCCGATGGAGAAGGAGCGATTCCGATGGAGAAGGAGCGATTCCGATGGAGAAGGAGCGATTCCGATGGAGACTGTTGAATGAGATTGAGCAATTTTGAATGTGATTGAGCGATTTTAAATCACCAAAGGTATTAAAGGATATGGGGCAAAGACAGATAGGTGGAGTTCGGTCGCAACTCAGCCATTAAATGCCAGAAAAGGCTCGACGGGCAAAATTCTGTTCCTACCTCATGAGTTACGTAGAGAATCTAGGGAAATGGAAGGTGAGTGGGTGTTAGGTGTGGGGTCTTTACATTGGGGCAGAGAAAGTTACAGTGAGATTAGACAGAGATGTTCAACATGGAGAGGTTTTTAATACAGGTTTGAGGATTAAGGTTCTGAATGCTCATCATTTTCTCTCTCTTCAGTTAATCACCCAGGGATCCATTTCCTCAATTCCGTCCCTTCATGATATTCAAACTGCTTGTACCAGGCTCCATGCAACCTCCAAGCATTGGTCACCCAAGGACCTCTGGCAATTAAGAGATGCAAGGATGATTTGTGCAGTTTGGTATTTTTTGAGACTGGAGGTTTGCGGAAGGCAGTTCTTAGTTTTTTTTTAAATTGGTGAATAAATCCACAAATACCAAGATTTATTTGCATCAGCAGCCACAGGCATATGAGATATGGTACACGTTAAACAGCTGGCCTAGACTCAATGAATACACACCAAAACAGCTCATGGAAGACAAAATGTTTGAACATCTGTGCGTTAAAGGATGTGACTGGTCCGAGATAAACTCACGTAGACTCGGGCAGATTATATCAATTGTGCAGAAGGTGATGGTGAAGTTAGGACTGACCTGGTTAGCGGATAAATCAGAAACAGTCAATAGAGAACGGCTAGTGAACTTCTGCATCCCTTGAATCGGAGACCCAATGCCTTCCTCTGGTAGCAAGGAGACAGTTGCTCCGAGTATCATAAATACAGCAATGGCGTTGATTGCAGTCCCATCTGAAATAAACCACAGTTTTAAATGCTTTGCACATCTGAAACATTTTAATTCTTTTGATGTGATTTGAAGTATTTTTTAAAAAATATATTTATTCAAATTTTCAACGATTTTCAACAAAATACTCCAAACAGAAAAAGGAATAAAGCACAAAACAAGCAAAAATTATACATGGGATTTCCAACAAAATACAATAATCCCCATTTAACAAATAAACACGCCAGTAAGGAAAACGGCCCACTCTAAACTAAACAAAAAAGAAAAACCAACCTCCCCCGGGGTTGCTGCTGCTGCTGACCGCCACCTAACGTTCCGTGAGACAGTCTAGGAATGGATGCCACCGCCTGGAGAACCCCTGCACAGACCCTCGCAAGGCAAACTTTATCCTTTCCAGCTTGATGAATTCTGCCATTTCGTTGATCCAAGCTTCCATGCTTGGGGGCTTTGCATCCCTCCACATTAATAGGATCCTCCGCCGGGCTACCAGGGACGCAAAGGCCAGAACACCGGCCTCTTTCAGCTCCTGCACTCCCGGCTCGTCCCATACCCCGAATAATGCTATCTCCCAGCTCGGCTTGACCCAGGTGTTCACCACTTCGGACATAGTCCTCGCAAAGCCCCTCCAGAACCCCTCCAGCGCCGGGCACGTCCAGAGCATATGGGCGTGATTTGCTGGGCTCCCCGAGCACCTCCCACACCTGTCCTCCACCCCAAAAACCTACTCATCCTCGCCCCCGTCATATGCGCCCTATGAACAACTTTGAACTGTATTAGGCTGAGCCTGGCGCAAGAGGAGGAGAAATTAACCCTACTCAGGGCATCAGCCCACAGATCCTCATCTAGCTCCTCCCCGAGCTCCTCCTCCCACTTGCCCTTTAATTCCTCCACCGAGGCCTCCCCCACTTCCTGATAGATCGCCGAGACCTTGCCTTCTCCAACCCATACGCCCAAAATTACCCTGTCCTGAATCCTTTGTGCTGTGAGCGTGGAAATTTCCTCACCTGCCATCTCACAAACGCCCTCACTTGCATGTACCTAAAAGCATTCCCAGGAGGTATCCCAAATTTCTCCTCTAGCGCCCCCAGGCTCGCAAAAGTCCCATCAATAAATAGGTCCCCCATTTTTTAAATCCCTGTCCGATGCCAGCTCAGAAACCCCCCCATCCATCCCCCTCCCGGAACAAACCTGTGGTTCTCTCATATCGGGGACCAGACCGAGGCCCCCTCCTCGCCCCTATGTCGCCTCCACTGCCCCCAGATCTTCAGAGTCGCCGCCACCACTGGACATGTGGTGTACCTTGTTGGCGGGAGCGGCAACGGTGCCGTCACCAGCGCCCCCAGACTTGTACCCACACAAGACGCCATCTCTAGCCTCTTCCACGCCGCCCCCTCCATTACCCACTTACGGATCATCGCCACATTAGATGCCCAATAATAGCCACATAGATTCGCAGCGCCAGCCCCCGTCTGTCCCTGCTACACTCCAAAAACACCCTCTTCACCCTCGGGGTCTTATTCGCCCATACAAATCCCATAATGCTCCTGCTTACCCATTTTTTAAAAAGCCTTGGGGATCAGGATGGGCAGGCACTGGAACACAAACAGGAACCTCGGGAGGACCATCATCTTGACCAACTGCATCCTACCCGCCAGGGAGAGTGGCAACATATCCCATCTCTTGAAATCCTCCTCCATCTGTTCTACCCACCGTGCCAAATTGAGCTTATGCAGGGCTCCCCAGTTCCTAGCTACCTGGATCCCCAGGTATTGAAAGCTCCTCTCCGCCCTCTTCAGCGGTAGCTCGTCTATCCCCCTTCCCTGGTCCCCCGCATGCACCACAAAGAGCTCACTCTTCTCCACATTATAACCCGAAAAGTCCCCAAACTCCTAAGGATCCGCATAACCTCTACCATCCCCTCCACTGGGTCTGTAACATATAACAGCAGGTCATCAGCATATAACGACACCCGGTGCTCCTCCCCCCCCGGACGAATCCCCTCCCTCCAGTTCCTAGACTCCCTCAGTGCCATGGCCAGCGGCTCAATTGCCAGTGCAAACAACAAGGGGGATAAGGGACACCCCTGCCTCGTCCCGCGGTACAACCTAAAGTACTCCAACCTCCGCTGGTTCGTAGCTACACTCACCACTGGGGCCCTATATAACAGCCTGACCCACCTTATGAACCCTTCCCCGAATCCAAACCTCCTAAGCACTTCCCAGAGATACTCCCACTCCACCCGATCGAAGGCCTTCTCCGCGTCCATAGCCGCCACTAACTCCACTTCCCCCTCCACCGAGGGCATCATGATCACATTTAAGAGCCTCCGCACATTCGTGTTTAACTTTTTAAAAAAATCAATTTTAATCGCCACCTTCGGGCGAACCCCAGTACAGATCCCCTCAAGACGAACTTAATTTTTTCCATACCCAGAAAACTTGACATGTCCGAAAGCCGTAGCTCGGTCTTCGGGGGTTTTGAGTCCCTCCATGCCAGCAGTATTCGCCGCTGGGCTACTAGGGAAGCAAAGGCCAGAACATCGGCCTCTTTCTCGCCCTGGACTCCCCAGTCTTCCGAAACCCCAAAAATTGCCACCCCTGGACTCATCACCACCCTTGTTTTTAGCACCCGAGACATGATCCCCGCAAATCCCTCCCAGTACCCCCTAAGCTTAGGACATGCCCAAAACATGTGAACGTGGTTTGCTGGTCCTCCCCCGCATCTAGCGCACTTATCGTCTACCCCAAAGAATCCAAGCTACCGTCATGTGGGCCCGGTGAATGACCTTAAATTGAATCAGGCCGGGCCTGGCACGTTGTGGTTGAGTTTACCCTACTCAGGGCCTCTGCCCACAGCCCGTCCTCCATCTCCCCGCCAAGCTCCTCCTCCCATTTGAGTTTCAGTTCCTCCGCCTGAGACTCTTCCCCCTTCATGAGCACCTTATAAATATCTGGGGAGGATTTACAGGCCTCACGGTAGCATGGTGGTTAGCATCAATGCTTCACAGCTCCAGGGTCCCAGGTTCGATTCCCGGCTGGGTCACTGTCTGTGTGGAGTCTGCACGTCCTCCCCGTGTGTGCGTGGGTTTCCTCCGGGTGCTCCGGTTTCCTCCCACAGTCCAAAGATGTGTGGGTTAGGTGGATTGGCCATGCTAAATTGCCCGTAGTGTAAGGTTAATGGGGGGATTGTTGGGTTACGGGTATACGGGTTACGTGGGTTTAAGTAGGGTGATCATTGCTCGGCACAACATAGAGGGCCGAAGGGCCTGTTCTGTGCTGTACTGTTCTATGTTCTATTGTCACCTTTACAGTCTGCACCCTCCCCGCCAGTGACAGCGGGAGTGCATCCCATCTCCGAAACTCCCTCTTCATTTGTTCCACCACCCTGGCCAAATTTAACTTGTGCAACCTGCCCCAGTCTCGTGCCACCTGTATCCCCCAAGTATCGGAAACTTTCCTCAACCAGCCTAAATGGCAGCTCCTTCAGTCTATTCTCCTGGCCCCTTGCCTGCACCACAAACATCTCACTCTTGGCCATATATAATTTGTACCCTGAAAACCAGCCGAACTTCCTCAGTGTTTCCAGTATATTTTCCATCACGGCCAGTGGGTCCAACACGTACAGGAGCAGGTCGTCCGCATAGAGAGAGACCCTATGTTCCACCCCACCCCTGGTCATTCCCTTCCATCCCTTCGCAGCTCTCAACGCAATCACCAACGGCTCTATGCCCAGCGCAAACAGCAACGGAGAGAGTGGGCATCCCTCTCTGGTCCCGCAAAGTAGTCTGAAATAATTTGACACTACCCTGTTCGTCCTAACGCTAGCTTTTGGGGCCTGGAACAGTAGTCTGACCCAATTCACCAGTCCCTCCCCAAACCGTCTGTGGTGATCACAAGTTAACCAGATGCAACACAACTGAGCGACCACTAGAGGGAGCATGGGAGAGCCATATAAATACATCAGGACAGGAAGTGAGGACACACTCTTCACAGCAGGGGGGCTGGTAAGCAGGACACACAGCAAGCAAAGCTGGTAGTTAGCACTGGAAGGTAGTTCTAGGTCGAGCTCTGGAAACTGAACGAACTCACAATAAAGCATCTTCTCTACACTTGAGACTGCGAGCTTTATTAAGACACGAGGAACAACACATGGTACCCAGGAGTGATTTCAGACGCTTACGACAGGACAACTCAGCTGCAGATACAGAAAGCACAAAATGGCATGGAAATCTCCTACTGGACATTTGACTGGGGAAGACATCGCTAATTCGAGGATGTGGCATGGATACCCACCTCAGCTGGACACGACTGGTAATGTAATAAATGTCTGGAAAAGGTTTAAACAAATGTTCGATTTTTATCTCATAGCTAATGATGTTGCAGAAGCCTCAGACAAAATTAAAATAGCAATTCTCATCGAAGGGCCTGTCAATAGGAAAGTGTATAATGGATTTAAATACTCAAAAGGTGAAGACAGGAACAGCTTACAAACGTTACTAAACAAATTTGAAGAGTACTGTGAGAAATTTGAACAGCAAGGCATGCTCACAGTCCAAACTGCACAGAGACTGAGTGATGCAAGACTTAAAAAATCACAAAAAGATCAGGAAATCGCGAATGCACAGTACAGATCAAAAAGAAGAAATAACATGAATTTTTCACAAAGCCAAAACGCTGAAATCCAGTCCAGATCGGAAAGAAAAGGTAACTTACAACTTTTAGAAAGAAAAAACGCTGAAATCCGCGATAAAATGGCGTCGGAGCACATTTTGCAGTCTCTGGTAAGCAAAGAACTACAAATCGCGTCTGCGCATGCGCCGGAACCGGAAGTCGCGCATGCGCCGGAACCGGAAGTCGCGCATGCGCCGGAACCGGAAGTCGCGCATGCGCAGTTTACAAAAGATCGCGGCGCCGATCGTTATGCGCATGCGCAAGCCGCGCATGCGCAGTCAAAAAAAGTCTTCGTCGCGGACCGTCATGCGCATGCGCAAGCCGCGCATGCGCAATGGACACCGAACCGCACAAGGAAAGAAAGCCGATTTGCGCATGTGCAAGTCGTTCCAACGCGTGACGTCATGACGTCTGAGAATCCTGACCACGCCCACTTAAAAGGGAAATGCCCGAAAATTGAAAACAAGACACTTAAAGTGGTAAAACCAAATTTTCTTGCCTCAGAACACAGAAAAACGCCTGAACTTAAACCAACAGTGAAAAACAACTTGCACAAAACCTTGGAAAAAGCTGCCTTCACCACACACAGTGAAGCGAACAAAAAGAATTCCGAAACAACAAAAGATGATTTGTTTTTCGACGATTACCTCGCAGACCTGACTGGGTCAGTCGGATATGCTTATCACAGCATCAGCAACACGGTCGCAAAGCACAACACGAACCAACTCGTGGTAGATGAATCCAACCAAGATGATTTGGTTTTCAAAGAATACTACTCAGACATGGCTGAGTCAGTCAGATATGCTTATCACAGCATCAGCGACACGGTCGCAAAGTTCAACACGAATCAACTCGTGGTAGAAGAATCCAACCAGGATGATTTGGTTTTCGGAGAATACTACTCAGACACAGCTGAGTCAGTCGGATATGCTTCTCACAGCATCAGCGACACGGTCGCAAAGTTCAACACGAATCAACTCGTGGTAGAAGAAGCCAACGAAGATGAAATGGGTTTCAAAGAATACTACTCAGACATGGAGGAGTTATTTGGACATGCTGATCACAGCATCAGCAACACCGTTGCAAAGCTCAACACGACTCTACTCATGGTGGATGAATCCAACACCATGGTGCCATGGCAGCTCGTCGATACATTGGATGACAGCAATACCCAAGACAAAGACGACGCCACACAGAGAGCACAGGAAGGCTCCACAGTGCGAGTGATGAAAGACGCCAACAGGGATGCAAGCAAACACTCCCGGGCGGACACCAAGCATGAACAAGACCATGAAGGTAAACCCGCTGTACCTGAGCAACCGCAAGCAGACTATGAAAGTCTACCAAGCTCACAGGAACAAGAAGAAAAAGCAGACTATGAAAGTCCAACACGCTCACAGGAACAAGAAGAAAAAGCAGACTATGAAAGTCCAACACGCTCACAGGAACAAGAAGAAAGAGCGGACTATGAAAGTCCAACACGCTCACAGGAACAAGAAGAAGACAATGCACCTCTGCCCACTGCATGCGAAGACAGTGACAAGGTGATCACACTCAACGTACAGGATCACAGTGACACTGACAGTTCTCAGCTTGTCTCTACCGAAGCACAGAGCGAAAACAGTGACAAGGTGCTCGCACTCGACGTACAGGATCACAGTGAGACTGACAGTTCTCAGCTTGTCTGTACCGAAGCACAGAGCGAAAACAGTGACAAGGTGCTCGCACTCGACGTACAGGATCACAGTGAGACTGACAGTTCTCAGCTTGTCTGTACAAAAGCACAGAGTCGGGCCACCCAACAGTCCAGAGAGACAACGCCAAAAGAAAACATGCAGATTTTGACTCCAGAAGAGGAGCACCTGGAGTCCACAGAGACAATGCCGAAAGAAACCATGCAGATTCTGACTCCAGAAGAGGAGCACCTGGAGTCCAGAGACATCAAACAAAAAGAAACCATGCAGATTTTGACTCCAGAAGAGGAGCACCTGGAGTCCAGTGAGATAACATCAACAGAAATCATGAAGATTTTAACTCCAGAAGCGGAGCACCAAGAGTCTAGAGAAACCACGTCAACTGAAATCATGCAGATTTGGACTCCAGAAGAGGAGCGCCGAGAGTCCACAGACACCGCGTCAAATGTAATCAAGAAGACTTTGACTCCGGAAGACGAGCACCAAGAAAGCAAAGATGCGGAATCCAATTCTCCACAACTGATTGATGTCACCTGCACCGATGCAACATCAGATCATTCGCACCACTCGCGAGGCGGAATGCTCAATGACTCAAATTATCCACTCGGGACACTCAGAGTATAACAAGAAAAACAAAAGTCAAAAGAAACACAGCAAGAACAAAAACAACATGAAGCGCGACAAGACCAACAACAATAGCAAGAAGCACAGCAGAAACGAGAACGACAACAGCAAGAAGAAAAGCAACATGAAGCGCGACAAGACAAACAACAATAGCAAGAAGCACAGCAGAAACGAGAACGACAACAGCAAGAAGAAAAGCAACATGAAGCGCAACAAGACAAACAACAACGTCAGGCACAAAGATAGCGACGACAGAGGCAGAAACAACAAGAATGGCAACAAACACAACAAAGTCAGGAGCAAAGATAGCGACAACAACAAAGACGGAAACGACAAAAACAGCGACAAGTACGGCAACGGAAACAACAAAAACAGGAACGACAGAAACAACAGCAATGAAACAACGACTTGTACACAATGGCACTACTTGGCACATGATGGACGATGCCACAGCACACTGCAAAACGATAACAAGACTACAAACATGTCATGGGATGACAACGAATCGCACAAACTCACGTCTGCTCCAGAACAAGCAAGCACACCAGCATCCAAGGCGGATGAGACAATAAATCAACACCACAAGCACAAAAAAAAAAAAAGTCCATGCCAGTCAACATCAGTGATGTGACCATGCAAACACCTCGGGATGACGCATTGGGTACTTAAGATAACAAGGAACACCAACAACATTCACAGCGGACTTGCAATATCAATATCACCACGTCATCAACAACAACAAGAAAAAAAAAAAGCTCTGAACGAATTCATCAAGTTTGGACTCATAAATGTGTTTATTAAGTTTGGACATATAAATACATTGGCTTTGTTAACTAAGGCAATAGCATCATCACTTGTATAGATACGCATATCATAAGTTACTGTTTTGTATAATTTTCCTTAATGATGTACAGAAACTATGTAATGAGAAAGAGGGGGATGTGGTGATCGTAGATTGACCAGATACAAAAACAACAGAGCAAACACGAGCGGGAGAGCTATAAATACACTGGGACAGGATATACAATTTTCTTTAACGATGTTCAGAAAATATGTTAAGAGAAAAAGGGGGATGTGGTGATCACAAGTTATCCAGATGCAACACAACTGAGCGACCACTAGAGGGAGCACGGGAGAGCCATATAAATACATCAGGACAGGAAGTGAGGACACACTCTTCACAGCAGGGGGGCTGGTAAGCAGGACACACAGCAAGCAAAGCTGGTAGTTAGCACTGGAAGGTAGTTCTAGGTCGAGCTCTGGAAACTGAACGAACTCACAATAAAGCATCTTCTCCACACTTGAGACTGCGAGCTTTATTAAGACACGAGGAACAACACACCGTCCAAGCACCTCCCACAGATAGCCCCACTCCACCTGGTCGAAGGCCTTCTCAGTGTCCATTGCCACCACTACCTCCACCTCCTTGCCTGTCGGGGGCATCATGATCACATTAAGCAATCTACTCAAGTTAGCTGTCAGCTGCCTGCCTTTCACAAACCCTGTCAGATTGTCCCCAATCACCTCCGGTACGCAGTCCTCAATTCTAATCGCCAGGACCTTTGCCAAGAGCTTGGCATCCACATTGATCAGGGAGATTGGCCCGTATGACCCGCAGGATTCCGGGTCCTTGTCCCGCTTCAGTATCAGCGAGATGGTGGCTTGCGACATCGGCGGCGACAGGGCCCCTCTGTCCGTTGCCTCATTAAAAACCCTAGGCGAGACCGGTCCACTAACTCCGAGAATTTCTTGTAAAACTCTACTGGGTATCCATCCGGCCCCGGGGCTTTCCCCGACTGCATGGCCTTTAGGACATTCGTGTTTAACTGCCTGCCCTTCACAAACCCCGTCTGGTCCTCATGGATCACCCCCGGGACACTGTCCTCAATCCTCGTGGCCAGAACCTTCGGCAATAACTTAGCGTCTACATTGAGGAGCGAAATCGGCCTATACGATCTACATTGCAATGGATCCTTGTCCCGCTTCAAAATCAGCGAGATCAGTGCCCGGGACATTGTCGGGGGCAGGGTCCCCTCCTCCCTCGCCTCATTAAAAGTTCTCACCAGCAACGGGCCCAGCAGGTCCTCATACTTCCTGTAAAATTCAACTGGGAACCCATCTGGTCCCGGAGCTTTCCCCGCCTGCATGCTCCCCAATCCCTTATCCAGCTCCTCCAGCCCAATCGGCGCCCCCAAACCAGTCACCTGCTCCTCCTCCACCCTCGGGAACCTCAGTTGATCCAAGAATCGCTGCATCCCCCCCCCCCCGGGGGCTCAGACCTATACAGATCCCCATAGAAGTCCCTAAATTCCTCATTTATTCTCACCGCACCGTATTCCCCCCTCTATCTCTAATCCCACCAATCTCCCTCGCTGCCTCCCTCTTACGAAGCTGATGTGCCAGCATCCGGCTCGCCTTCTCCCAATACTCATATACCCCCCTGCATTTTCCTCCACTGCGCCTCTGCTTTTCCCGTGGTCAATAGATCAAATTCCATTTGGAGGTTTCGTTGCTCCCTGAGCAGCCACTCTTCGGGGGCCTCTGCATAGCTCCTGTCCACCCGTAATATCTCCCCCACCAATCTCTCCCTCTCCCTCCTCTCTCTCTTCTCCCTATGGGCCCTAATGGAAATTAGCTCTCCCCTAACCACCGCCTTCAAAGCCTCCCAGACTAACCCCCTCCTGCACCTCCCCATTATCATTGGCCTCCATGTATTATTGAATACACCCCCAGATCCGCTCGCACACCTCCTCATCTGCCAACAGTCCCACATCGAGGCACCATAACGGGCGCTGGTCCCTCTCCTCCCCCAACTCCAGCTCCACCCAATGCGGGGCGTGGTCCGAGATGACTACAGCCGAATATCAACATACGTTTCTTAAATCCGGCATCATCCCAATTCGGGGCATAAACGTTCACCAGTACCACCCGCGTCCCCTGCAACCTACCACTCACCATCACGTATCGACCTCCATTATCCACCACAATATTCATCGCCTCAAATGACACCCGCTTCCCCACCAGTATCACAACTCCTCTATTCTTCGCATCCAGCCCCAAGTGAAAGACCTGCCCAAACCATCCCTTTCTCAGCCTGACCTGATCTGCCACCTTCAAGTACGTCTCCTGAAGCACGACCACGTCTGCCTTCAGTCCCTTTAAGTGCCCGAACGTGCCCGCGCCCTCCAGTCCCCCAGGCAGCGGACCCCCGCCCCGACTCCCTCTTGTACCTCCAGCTCCCCTTTGGCCAATACAGCAGCAACCCAGTGCCCCCCCCCCACCCCCCTTCTCCAGCCAGACCACCGTCCAGCCATTTTGCTCCCTCCATTACGCTCCCATAAGTCAGCTGACTCCTGCTGACCCCGGCCACTCCCGCCATTCCGATCCCCCAGTGTGGGAATCCCCCTGCCGATCAATATGCGCTCTCCTCCAGCACTGCCCTTCCCCCCCAGGCCCCGCCCCTCCCTTCCTTAGCGCGGGAAAAAGCCCGCGTTTTCCATCCAAGCTGGCCCAGCCCCCAATGGCGCAGATCCTTTTTCTGCGACCTCGCCCCAGTTCCCCGACCTCCAACAGCGGGGACCTGCCCCTGCAGTACCGGCGCCCCCACACTCACAGCCCCCACATCATATCCACTCACCCCTTCCCATGTCCCCTCTTCCCAACCCAAAACCAGAAGAACAACACCCCCACAATACAGTAAACATCCCCCCCCCCCCCCCCCAAACAACAAACCCTCAGTTCGAGTCCAACTTTTCAGTCTGAATAAAGGTCCATGCCTCATCTGGCGTCTCAAAATAGTGGTGACGGTCCAGAAACGTAACCCACAATCGCGCTGGCTGCAGCATTCCAAACTTCACCTTCCGATGGAGAACCGCCTTGGCCCGATTAAAACCAGCCCTCTTCTTGGCTACCTCCGCACTCCAGACCTGGTAGATACGGATCTCCGTATCCTCCCACCTGCTGCTCCATTCTTTCTTCGTCCATCTCAGGACGCACTCTCTGTCCATAAAGCGGTGGAACCTCACCACTACAGCCCTTGACGGCTCGTTGGCTTTGGGCCTCCTTGCCAGGACTCGATGAGCCCCATCCAGCTCCAGGGGCCTCGGGAAAGCTCCAGCACCCATCAGCGTGTTGAGCATTGTAACACTACATGTCCCAGCATCAGACCCCTCCACTCCTTCAGGGAGACCCAGAATCCGAAGATTGCTCCTCATCGACCTGTTCTCCAGGTCCTCAAACTTCTCCTGCCACTTGTTGTGTAGCGCCTCGACTTTCACCGCCAGGCCCAAAATCTCATCCTCGTTCGCGGAGGCCTTCTGCCGCACCTCTCGAATCGCCGCCCCTTGGGCCTTCTGGGTCTCCACCAGCTTTTCTATCGACGCCTTCATTGGTGCCAGCATTTCTGCTCTCAGCTCCGCAAAGCAGTTTTTGAGGAACTCCTGCTGCTCCCGCGACCACTGTTTGATCTCCACCTGCTGCCATCTTGCTTTTCGTCCCCCGCTCTCTTCGCTGCTCCGAAACCACTTTTTCGATCGCTCCACTCCTGGTCCACTCCATACAGTGCTGGGAGAACCTTACTATCACCTTCCCACACTGGGAACCGTCGTACAAGTGCCGCTGGGGCTCCTCAAAAGGGCCCAAAAGTCCGTTCTTTGCGGGAGCTGCCGAACGTGCGACCTAGCTAAGCATGGCCACAACCGGAAGTCGTGATTTGAAGGATCTGCTCAGTGAACACAGCTAATAAGTACAAATACAAATAGAAAGTGCTGGAAAAATTCATTAAGCCAAGATTGGCCATGATAGTGGATGCATGGGGGCGGCACGTGGCACAGTGGTTAGCACTGGGACTGCAGCGCTGAAGACCCGGATTCGAATCCCAGTCCTGGGTCACTGTCCGTGTGGAGTTTGCACATTCTCCCCATGTCTGCGTGGGTTTCACCCCCACAACGCAAAGATGTGCAGGGTAGGTGGATTGGCCACGCTAAAAATTGCCCCTTAAATTGGAAAACAAAATAATTGGGTACTCTAAATTTTTTTTTAAATTATAGTGGATGCACTAGTGAGTAATCTTCCAAGAATCCCTAAATTCTGGAGAAGTCCCAGAGGACTGGAAAACTGCCGGTGTAACACCTTTATTTATAAAAGGAGGGAGACAAAAAGCAAGAAACTATTGGCCAGTTAGTTTAACTTCTGTCGTTGGGAAAATGTTGGAGTCCATTATAAAGGATGTAATAGCAGAGTGTTTAGAAATGCATAATTTGGGGCAGCACGGTGGCCTAGTAGTTAGCACAACCGCCCCGCGGCGCTGAGGTCCCAGGTTCGATCCCGGCTCTGGGTCACTGTCCGTGTGAAGTTTGCACATTCTCCCCGTGTCTGCGTGGGTTTCGCCCCCACAACCCAAAAATGTGCAGAGTAGGTGGATTGGCCACGCTAAATTGCCCCTTAATTGAAAAAAAATAATTGGCTAATCTAAATTTATAAAAAAAAAAGAAACGCATAATTTAATCAAGCAGGGCTAGCACGGCTTCATAAAGGGGAATTCATGTCTGATAAATTAATTAGAATTCTTTGAGATGGTAGCGAGCAGGATAGATGAACGGGATACAGTAGGTGTAACACACTTGGATTTTCAAAATTAATTCAATAAGGCTACTTCATTAGGCAAGTGCCCGTGGTGTTGGGAATAGTATATTAGAATGGATAGAGGATTGGTTAACTGATAGAAGTTGGGATAAGAGGGGCATTTTCAGGATGGCAGCCTATAACTAATGTAGTCCCACAGGGATGTGTGCTGGAGCCAGTATTATTTACAATACATATAGTAAATGATTTAGATGAGGGAAGTGAATGTACTATTGCCAAGTTCGCAGATGACACAAAAATAGGGAAGGCAAGTGGTGAGGATAACACAGTCTACAGAGGGATATAAACCAGTTAGGTGAGTGGGCAAAAACTTGGCAGATGGAATAAAATGCTAGCTTGCAAGTTCTGCAGGCAATTGGGAAGACAAATGGAATGCTGGCCTATATTTCAAAGGGAATGGGGTATAAAAATAGGGAAGTCCTGCAAAAACTATTCAAGGCACTAATTAGACCAGACCTGGAATACTGGGAACTGTTTTGGTTCCCTTATCTAAGGAAAGATATGCTGGCATTGAAAGCAGTCAGGTTCACTAGGTTGCTCCCGGGTAAGGAGGGATTTTCTTATGAGGAGAGGTTGAGCCTGTACTCATTGAAGTTTAGAAGAATGAGAGGCAACCTTATTGAGACATATCGGATTCTCAGGGGGTTTGCAGGGTAGATGCTGAGAGGATGTTTCCTCTTGTGGGAGAGTCTAGGACCCGAGGGCATAATCTCAGAGTAAGGGGCCATCCATTTTACACAGAGATGAGGAGCAATTTCCTCCCTCAGAGAGTAGTGAATCTGTGGAATTCTTTCCCGCAGAAAGCTGTCAAAGCTGGTTCATTAAGTATGTTCAAAGCTGTGATAGACAGATTTTTAATCTGTAAAGGAATCAAGGGGATAAAGTGGGGAAGTGGAGCTGAGGATTATGTCAAATCTGCCATGATCCCACTGAATGGCAGAGCAGACTCGATGGGCCAAATGGCCTACTTCCGCTCCTACGGCTTATGGTCTCCTTTAGTTGGTGGGTTTCCCCAAGGCCTGGAAAACCTGGCTGGAAAGAATTTTCTTTCAAGCACGCAGCATCATTGTAATATAGAAATGACCAACCAGTCGACCAGGACCTGGCTGATTGGTTGTCTGTCCTCATTCCCATCTCGTTTAAAACCAGAAGTGGGAAGATTGGACTTGGATTTTACATTATTACATCCCACCTGGTCCAAGATTTTGGGGTAAAATTCCATCCACATCTCTGCATACTGCAACACTCATGAATTTGGTCCGCAAATTTAAAATTCTAGTCACTTCTTCCAACTGGTACGAGACCCAATACCCACCGGTGCAATTGTTTTTCAAGGGGAGTTCAGAAGCACACTTCCGGACTCCGGACCGGAGGCATACTACTCACTTGAATATGCAAATCTAGATCCCGCCCTTTGAGGGCATGGGCGAGATCCAGATCGTGAGGTGTAATGTGGGTTGGTTTAACAGCCTCACCGCATCACCAAGTTGGACGCGGCGAGGCCGGGAGATCGCGCCCAGTAGGTGAGGATGGGATCAGTTTCTGATATGATGTCCATGTCCCTGGTTGAGAATCCTACCAACCGGCTTTGGTCATGTACCGGAGCATGACACGTTTTAAAATAAATTTAGAGTACCCCCAAGGGCAGCACGGTGGCGTAGTGGGTTAGCATTGCTGCCTATGGCGCTGAGGTCCCAGGTTCGAATCCCGGCCCTGGGTCACTGTCCGTGTGGAGTTTGCACATTCTCCCCATGTCTGCGTGGGTTTCGCCCCCACAACCCAAAGATGTGGTTAAGTGAATTGGCCACGCTAAATTGCCCCTTAATTGGAAAAAATAATTGGGTATTCTAAATTTAAAAAAAAAGAATTTAGTGTACCCAATTCATTTTTTCTAATCAAGGGGCAATTTAGCGTGGCCAATCCACCTACCCTGCACATCTTTGGATTGTGGGGGCAAAGCCCACAAACACGGGGAGAATGTGCAAACTCCACATGGACAGTGACCCAGGACCGCACCTGGGACCTCGGCGCCACTGTGCCACCTTGCTGCCCCCCGCATCAGCGCACTACTGTCATCTGTGGAACCGTATTGAAACAGTCTGGCAAGTAAAATGAAGCTACTTCATTAATAGTAGCCTTCCCAGTCAAATTTAAGCCCCAAATCTATATCCAAAAGGGCTACAATGGATCGAATGTGTCAGCTAATAATGTAATATTGGATACTTAATTTGGTAAAACGAAGAATTCAGTATTACGTCCAGTGAAAGAATGACAACTGTAGCCATCACACCAATGCAAGGGCTGATTGGTCTCCTTCTGTGTTGCACAATGTTCCGGGACTGCGTGTGCCTATCTCGACCCAAACCCCTGACAACTCTATCTATTGCATTATGCAAAATGTGAGAGACTTGACAAATTTCTTACAAAGACAGTCATAAGAGATGACAGAGAATCTGGCAGTTGGCTTCAAACAGCTGGAAACACTATTAAACAGGATTAACAAAGAGTAACTCACATTGTCTGGACCTATTCTTCAATTTGTAATAACAATACATTGTTACCATCACCAGATCCACTATAACATAATACACAGCGGTGTACGTCTGGAAGAACAAACAACAGCAAGAGAGATAAGGCAGGCAAAAACAAATTTAAATAATTTGCTTCACTTGAAGAACAATCAGCAGCAAAACACGTTCCTTAAAGCAAGTTTGCACATGACCAGTGCTGGTATCTGGTTACAAATTGAATCAGAACTATTCCAAATGACTCATAAGTAAAAATAATTATGGAGGATGCTCCAGGTTTCTCCCTGTGTCTGCGTGGGTCTCACTCCCACAACCCAAAGCAGGGTAGGTGGATTGGCCACGCTGGTTTGTGAAAAAAAATAATTGGGTACGCTAAGGTTATATTTTTTTTTAAAAAGAGGATGCTTCAGGTACGAGGCCTGGTCTGCATGCTTTTGTTAGTCTTGTTTTCAATGGTGATGTCTGGGTTTGCAAAATTCAGTATCACACAGGGCTGTGCAAACAGTCAAGTAAGTTTCTGTTTTTAGAATAATGATCTGACTGGTCTACACCTGGGCAGGACTGGAACCAATGTCCTTGGGGGTGCTTTTGCTAACACTGTTGGGGAGATTTTAAACTAATGTGGCAGGGGGATGGGAACCAGATTAGGAAGTTAGAGGTCATTAAAGAGGCAGCAACTAAAGCCAGAAGGTTCTAGATAATAAACTCAATCTGACTAAGGGGAAGAGATGATGAACACAAAGGGACAGGTGGTCTGAGGTGCATTTGTCTTAATGCGAGAAGTGTAACAGGTAAGGTAGATGAATTTAGGGCTTGGATTAGTACCTGGAAATATGATGTTATTGGTATTACTGAAACTTGGTTGAGGGAAGGGCACAATTGGCAACTAAATATCCCAGCGTATAGATGCTTCAGGAGGGATAGAGAGTGAGGTAAAAGGGGTGGAGGAGTTGCATTACTAGTCAGAGATTATATCACAGCTGTGATTAAGGAGGGCACGGTGGAGGGTTCGAGCACTGAGGCAATATGGATAGAGCTAAGAAATAGGAAGGGTGCAGTAACATTGTTGGGACTTTACTACAGGCCTCCCAAAAGCGAGCGTGAAGTAGAGGTACAAATATATAGACAGATTATAGAATAATGTAGGAGCAATAGGGTGGTTGTGATGGGAGATTTTAACTTCCCCAACATTGAATGGGACTCATGTAGTGTTGGAGGCGTAGATGGAGCAGAATTTGTAAGGAGCATCCAGGAGAGTTTTTTAGAGCAGTATGTAAATAGTCCAACTCAGGAATGGGCCATACTGGACCTGGTATTGGGGAATGATCCCGGCCAGGTGGTTGAAGTTTCAGTCGGTGATTACTTTGGGAATAGTATCACAATTCTGTAAGCTTTAGAATACTCACGGACAAATACTAGAGTGGTCCTAAAGGAAGAGTGCTAAATTGGGGAAAGGCAAAGTGTAACAAAATTCGGCAGGAGCTAGGGAATGTGGATTGGAAGCAGCTGTTAAAGGGTAAATCCACATTTGAAATGTGGGAGTCCTTTAAGGAAAGGTTGATTAGAGTGCAGGACAGACATGTCCCTGTGAAAATAAGAGATAGAAATGGCAAGATTAGGGAACCATGGATGACGGGTGGAATTGTGAGACTAGCTATGAAAAAGGAAGCATACATAATATCGAGGCGACTCAAAACTGATGAAGCTTTGGAGGAATATCGGGAAAGTAGGACAAATCTCAAACGTGCAATAAGGAGGGCTAAAAGGGGTCATGAAATATCTTTGGCCAACAGGGTTAAGGAAAATCCCAAAGCCTTTTATTCGCATATAAGGAGCAAGAGGGTAACTAGAGAAAGGATTGGCCCACTCAAAGACAAAAGAGGGAATTTATGCGTGGAGTCAGAGGAAATGAGTGAGATTCCTTTTTTTAAAAAATAATTTTTATTGAAAAATTTTGATTTTATACAACATTGACGCACCTTAGTAAAATACCAAAAATAACAATAATATTAACAATCATATACATTCGCCCCATCCCCATGAACAACCCAGCATTTTAACAACAACGCAAATTAACACACTATAAAGTTACAGAATAAACACTACAATAATGCCCCCCCCCCCCGGTTGCTGCTGCTATTGACCAAGTTACCTATCTTTGAGCCAGGAAGTCCAGAAAAGGCTGCCACCGTTTATAGAACCCTTGTATTGATCCTCTCAGGGCAAATTTGACCTTTTCCAATTTTATAAATCCCGCCATGTCACTGATCCAGGTCTCCACGCTTGGGGGCCTTGCATCCTTCCATTGTAACAGAATCCTTCGACGGGCTACTAGGGACGCAAAGGCCAGGACACCGGCCTCTTTCGCCTCCTGCACTCCCGGCTCTACCACAACTCCAAAAATCGCGAGTCCCCACCCTGGTTTGACCCTGGATCCAACCACCCTCGACACCGTCCCTGCCACCCCCTTCCAGAATTCTTCCAGTGCTGGGCATGCCCAGAACATATGGGCGTGGTTCGCTGGACTCCCCGAACATCTGGTGCACCTATCCTCACACCCAAAGAACCTACTCATCCTAGTCGCGGACATGTGGGCCCGGTGCAGCACCTTAAATTGGATGAGACTAAGCCTCGCACACGAGGAGGAAGAGTTGACTCTCTCCAAGGCATCCGCCCAAGTCCCGTCCTCTATCTGCTCCCCGAGTTCCTCCTCCCATTTAGCCTTCAGCTCCTCCACTGACGACTCCTCCACCTCCTGCATTACCTTATAGATGTCAGACACCTTCCCCTCTCCTACCCACACACCCGAAAGCACTCTGTCCATCGTCCCCTGCGAGGGCAGCAAAGGGAATCCCTCTACCTGTCGCCTAGCAAACGCCTTTACCTGCAGGTATCTGAACATGTTCCCTTGGGGAAGGCCAAATTTATCTTCCAGTTCCCCCAGGCCCGCAAACCTCCCGCCAATAAACAGGTCCCTCAATTTGCTGATGCCCACCCTTTGCCACCCCCTGAATCCCCCATCCGTGTTCCCCGGGATGAACCGATGGTTGCCACCCAGTGGAGTCTCCATCGAGCCCCCTGTTTTCCCCCGATATGAGTGAGATTCTTAATAAGTACTTGCATTGGTATTCACCAAGGAGAGGGACATGATAGATGTTGAGGCTAAGGATGGATGTTTAAATGGTTCTAGGTAAATTCCACTAAGGAAAATTCCATTACGGTAAATTCCACTCGGAAAATTTCACTATAGGTAGATTTCACTGCGGTATATTCCACTACGGTAAATTCCACTACAGTAAATGGTGGACACACTTCTTAACTAATTAGTGGAATTTATCCGCACAGTAGACAGAAGACTATGATATGAGGCTTCTTTTTTGTCAGGAAGTAAGGCAAATAGCCTGCGCACACATGACCCTCCAATGATGATATGTAGCGTGAAAAGCTGACTCCACAAACTAGGAGACACCTTAAAAGTCCCATCACAGGCCCAATTTTCAGAGCTTTCGAGATCATCCAAGCCTTTTTCTGAAGAAAACACTAAAATTCTGTCTGGGTCATCATGTCCACTGTCAAAGACCAAAAACAAGGACCCATTTTCTAAATACTTAACTGTATCAGGGATTTGAAACCCTGACCGACAAGTTGGAAGTGCTGGGATTCCTAAAGCATGCTGCCTCCAGTTACGTATGTTACGTGAAAGTCCAGGAATAGTTTGCAACAATGATTGTGCTTCCTCATCGAGATTTTGTACAGCAGTAGCTATTACTTCCCGTGAAGATACTATGCCCTTTCGGGCATTAACATGTGCACTGCTTGCTGAGTGATTATGGGAGCCCGTTGAAAAAATAACTTCTGGTATACTGGAGTTGAAAGTAGTATGTAGTCTAGCCCGGCAACCTTTGTAAAAACGCTCACAACGCCAATATATTTTTGTTTTGCTACTGTTAACTCCATTCTTTTCGTATATATGATTCTTTTCGTCGCAAAGCTTAAGTTTGTTCTTCTCTGATGTTATAAATGTTGCCATGGTTGAGGGTTTAAAAGTTCAAAGTTAAACTGAATAGTTTTTTATAGACCATTTACTAACGACTAATTAGTTAAGAAGTGTGTCCACCATTTACTGTAGTGGAATTTACCGTAGTGGAATATACCGCAGTGAAATCTACCTATAGTGAAATTTTCCGAGTGGAATTTACCGTAGTGGAATTTACCGGTCACCGTTTAAATACTCTAGGTCATGTCGGCATAAGGAAGGGGGAGGTTTTCGGTATTCTAAAAGGCATTAAGGTGGACAAGTCCCCAGGACCGGATGGGATCTATCCCAGGTTACTGAGGGAAGCGAGGGACGAAATAGCTAGGGCCTTAACAGATATCTTTGCAGCATCCTTGAGCACGGGTGAGGTCTCGGAGGACTGGAGAATTGCTAATGTTGTCCCTTTGTTTAAGAAGGGTAGCAGGGATAATCCAGGGAATTATAGACCTGTGAGCTTGACGTCAGTGGTAGGCAAACTATTGGAGAAGATACTGAGGGATAGGATCTCTTCACATTTGGAAGAAACTAGACTTATCAGTGATAGGCAGCATGGTTTTGTGCAGGGAAAGTCATGTCTTACAAACCTAATAGAATTCTTTGAGGAAGTGACAAAGTTAATTGAGGAGGGAAGGGCTGCAGATGTCATATATACCAGTATATACCTTCAGTAAGGTGTTTGATAAAGTTTCCCATGGCAGGTTGATGGAAAAAGTGAAGTCGTATGGGGTTCAGGGTGTACTAGCTAGATGGATAAAGAACTGGCTGGGCAACAGGAGACAGAGAGTAGTGGTGGAAGGGAGTGTCTCAAAACGGAGAAAGGGGACTAGTGGTGTTCCACAGGGATCCGTGCTCGGACCACTGTTGTTTGTGATATACATAAATGATCTGGAGGACAGTATAGGTGGTCTGATGAGCAAGTTTGCAGATGATACTAAGATTGGTGGAGTAGCAGATAGCGAGGAGGACTGTCAGAGAATACAGCAAAATATAGATAGATTGGAGAGTTGGGCAGAGAAATGGCAGATGGAGTTCAATCCAGGCAAATGCGAGGTGATGCATTTTGGAAGATCTAATTCAAGAGTGAACTATACGGTCAATTGAAGAGTCCTGGGGAAAATTGATGTACAGATTGATCTGGGAGTTCACGTCCATTGTACCCTGAAGGTAGCAACGCAGGTCGATAGAGTGGTCAAGAAGGCATACTGCATGCTTGCCTTTATTGGACGGGGTATTGAGTACAAGAGTCGGCAGGTCATGTTATAGTTGTATAGGACTTTGATTAGGCCACATTTGGAATACTGCATGCAGTTCTGGTTGCCACATTACCAGAAGGATGTGGATGCTTTAGAGAGGGTGCAGAGGAGGTTCACCAGGATGTTGCCTGGTATGGAGGGTGCTAGCTATGAAGAAAGGTTGAGTAGATTAGGATTGTTTTCATTGGAAAGACGCAGGTTGAGGGGGACCTGATTGAGGTCTACAAAATTATAAGAGGTATGGACAGGGTGGATAGCAACAAGCTTTTTCCAAGTGTGGGGGTGTCAATTACAAGGGGTCACAATTTCAAGGCGAGAGGGGGAAAGTTTAAGGGAGATCTGTGTGGGAAGTTTTTTACGCAGAGGGTGGTGGGTGCCTGGAACGCTTTGCCAGCGGAGGTGGTAGAGGCGGGCATGATAGCATAATTTAAGATGCATCTGGACAGATACATGAACGGGCAGGGGAACAGAGAGAAGTAGATCCTTGGAAAACAGGCAACAGGTTTAAATAAAGGATCTGGATCGGTGCAGGCTGGGTGGGCCGAAGGGCCTGTTCCTGTGCTGTAATTTTCTTTGTTCTTTGGTTATTTTATTTTTCTCTCCCTGCCCAACTCCCTCCTCTCCTGCTGGAGCTAAAGTGCTTTAAAATTTAATCTTGAAGGATCTAACTCGAGAAAATACCAAGCCAACATCTTGCGAGGGATTTAATAACACATTCATTGTTGTGCCTACAATACAGACTCACAATCCTATAATAACAGCTCAGCTAGAGTAATTTAATGGAACCACACAGTTCCTACCCAATATGCCGAGCACAAATGAGTGTTGAATGCTAACCCAAGCCATAACAGGCCATGTAATTCAGGTGGTTTGTTACAGAGCAAAAGTCACATTCAGTGTTGATTCAATCTTCAGCTGACAGCTTAACTGGGCTGGCAAAGAATTCAGTGAATGCATTAACATCTTGCAACTTAAGTGTGAAGACTGCTTACCTGCATTGGCAACTGCTGAGCTATGAAAGCACCTACAAAATTGCACGTGTCACCCGCCAGCCATCCCATCAAGAACCAGAATGACACTGCCTGGGCCATGTTTCCGTCCCGAATAGAATTGATACACTGCCTAAAGTAAAATTAACTAGAGTTAAAAACCATTTCGCAAAACTTTTATAAAAACAGAAAAAGCTGGAGGCACCTCTTCTCTGACACCCCAACCCAACGTTGATGCATTCATTTCTGGCTTTTGGGAGAGTTAAGTCTGATAGCGTGCTCGTTAAAATGGTATATTCAGGTTCACTTTGGACACATTTTATCCTCATGTATTTTTTTAAATTCGGAAATAAAATGAATGACATTGGACTTAACTGTATTCAAGAAACCATCCAGATACATCCTGTCCCCTGTGGCTACCTCGGTGACTTTTTACTCCACTCTTCACATCCTTCCACATCAACCATATTAATAAGGGCACTGCTCCTGGGTGTAGAAATATATAAGGTACAGAAACTGGAGAGTAGACTACCTTCTGCAAAGCCCAAAGTTAGCAAAACTAGCTCAGTATATGCTGCAATAGGGGAGGTGATGGTGCAGTGGCATTGTCACTGGACTAGTAATCTAGAGACCCTGGGGAATGCCCAGTTGAATCCCACCACAGTAGATGGTGGAATTTGAATTCAATAAAAATCTGGAACTAAAAGTCTAACGATGGCCGTGAGTCAATTGTTGTAAAAAGTTAATGTTCTTTAGGAAGGATGTGGTGGCATTGGAGGCAATTCAGAGGAGGGTCACCCTCTTCTTAAACCTGCGCATAGCTTTGATACAGCCAAGTGGACCAATTAGACCACTTAGACTGTGTTTTCAGCACATTAACACTGCAATGAAGTTACTGTGAAAAGCCTCTAGTTGCCACATTCCGGCGCCTGTTCGGGTACACTGAGGGAGAATTCAGAATGTCCAAATTACCTAACAGCACGGCTTTCGGGACTTGTGGGAGGAAGTCCCGCGCAGACACGGGGAGAACGTGCAGACTCCGCACAGACAGTGACCCAAGCCAGGAATTGAACCTGGGACCCTGGCGCTGTGAAGCACCAGTGCTAACCACTGTGCTACAGTGCTGCTCACGATAGCTTGAAAAGAACAAAAACTTGCATGAGGAAATGAGCTGTAGAGTGTGAATACTGAGGGTGGCTCTTTAAAAGATGGGCTGAATGGCCTTCTGCAATGCTATGTCATTCTTGGGCAGTAAGGTGGCGTAGTGGTTAGCACTGCTGCCTCACGACGCCGAGGTCCCAGGTTCGATCCCGGCCCTGGGTCACTGTCCCTGTAGAGTCTGCACATTACTCAGTGTCTGCATGTGTTTCGCAGGGTAGGTGGATTGGCCATGCTAATTATCCCTTAATTGGCAAAACGAATTGGGTATTCTAAATTTATTTTAAAAAAGGGGGGAAAATGTTGCATCATTCTAGGTTACACTAGCTCACTAGGTTACAAAATGAAACTTGTAATCCAGGGTTTGTGGAAACAGAGTGCACGTTTGGCAAACACACCCCAACCTGGAAATAGATGCACAGTATTAAGAACCTGGAATGCTCAAATGTTCTTGATCTCAGTTGATAAATATGCCTGGTACTGATTCACACGGACCAACAAGTTCCAGATTCAGTACCACGTGTGATATTTGAAAAAAATAATAAAAATTCTGTGTAAGGTGTTCAGGGGTTACAGGGGGAAGGCAGGTAAGAATGGGGATGAGAAAAATATCAGCCATGATTGAATGGCAGAGCAGACTTATTGGGCCGAGTGGCCTAATTTTGCTTCTGTCTTATGGTCTAGTGATCACTGGCAAGGATTGAATTTGTTAACCATCGTTAGTTGTTGGTTTTCTTCACTAAAGGACGTTCGAAGGAACTGGGTCCTTACAACAATTTCACAGCCACTTAACAGTCCAGTAAACAGAAGGAAAAAGATTAAGGACTTCTGTTCCCGCTTGCTATCCAGCTCATCTAAGTGAATAACTGAATGAGAGCTGCACCAGTGATGCTAACCAGGGTCAAATACGCTGTCTAATGTACACCACCTCGGGTAACGCATGGAAAGTGAACACTTGGGCAAGGTGCTGATGATCAAACTCCCACAGTCAAATGTGAGTGGTTTCAGGACGGGAGAAAAAACTTTGCAAGTGTAAAATACCACAGGCACGTACACAGAATGAAGCTTTGTGGTGAAATAAGAGGAAAAAAAACAGAAGTACGCATGATCTGAAACTTAGATTTCATACCGATGAAAATTTTAAGTTAATGTTTACTTAATTTCCTTATTCGGGTCAATGCTGCTAAAGCAGCAATTTATATTATATCTCCAAACCTGTGGAGTCAGATATATTCTGTAAGGTCATAAGACGTGGGAGCAAAAGTAGGCCATTCGGCCCATTCATTTCTGCTCTGCCATTCAATGAGGTCATGACTCATCTGATGTGATAATCCTCAATTCTACTTTCCCGCCTTATCCCCATAACCTTGATTACCTTACTGTCTCAGCCTCAAACAGACTGAACAACAGCCTATACAGCCCTCTGCAGTACAGAATTCCACAGACTCACTACCCTCTGGGAGAAGAAATTCCCCCTCATCTTTCTTAAACTGGCCACCCCTTACTCTGAGATTATGCTCTCTGGTCCTAGACTCTTCCACAAGGGGAAACAACCTCTCCACATCTGTCAAACCCCCTGAGAATCCTATATGTCGCAATGGGTACAGGCGCAATCTACTCAGCCTCTCCTCATATGAAAGTCCCTCCATACACAAGATTAACCTAGTGAGCCTTCTCTGGACTTTCTCCAATGCCAGTACATCTTTGCTTAGATAAGGGTTCCAAATTTGTTCACATTCACGGTGTAGTGTAACCCAATTCAGCACAATATTTATGACAAAGTGGCAAAATAGGTGATTTGATTGATGATATGAAGGCAAGGGGAGGGTAGTAGACAGAGTAACAGAGTTTTAAAAAAAAAAATTCAATTGATGGGATGTGGGCATCGCTGGCTAGACCATCCATTCTTGCCCTTCAGAAGGTGGTGGCGAGCTGCCTTCTTGAACCGCTGCAGTCCCAGATATGGAGGTACACCACAGTGCTGTTCAGGAGGGAACTCGACCCAGCGACAGTGAAGGAACGATGATCTATTTCTAAGTCAGGATGGTGAGTGACTTGGAGGGGAACATTCAGTGGTGGGGTTCCCAGGTATCTGTTGCTCTTGTCCTAGATGGTAGTGGTCGCGAGTTTGGAAGGTGCTGTCTAAGGAACCTTGGTGAGTTCCTGCAGTGCATCTTGTAGATGGTACACACGACTGTCACTGGTCATCAGTGATGAAGGGATTAAATGTTTGTGGAAGGGGTAGCAATCAATTGGGCTGTTTTGTCCTGGTTGATATTGAGCTTCTTGAACATTGTTGGAGCTACACTCATCCCAACAGGTGGAGAGTATTCCATTACACTCCTGACATGTGCCTTGTAGAATCCCTAGCCTTTAAGCTGCTCTGGTAGCCACAGTATTTATATATTTAGTCCAGTTCTGTTTCTGGTCAATGGAAACCCCCAGGATGTTGACAGTAGGAGGATTCAGTGATAGTGTCATTGAATATCAAGGGATGATGGTTAGATCCTCTCTTGTTGGGGATGGTCATTCCCTGGCTACTTGCCACCCAAAGCCTGAATATTGTCCAGGTCTTGCTAATCTGGACATGAACTGCTTCAGTATCTGAGGAGTTGCGAATGATGCTGAACATTGTCAAATATGCAGCAAAAAATCCCCATTTCTGACTTTATAATGGTGTCATGTGAGAGTATCTTTAAGAAATGGGTGTTTATTACTGCAGTGAAGTCAGAGAGTGGGTGGAGCTGGACTGCCTGACAGCTTTTTACTTTCATTTTAGGCTGTTTGCTGCCAGGTGTGTTTTAGTTTTGTTTTCAGCGTTGGAGCTGAAGCCAGACAGAGCGGGTGTACTGTTGATCTCTCTGCCGTGAAAACATTATCTCTTGATCATTTGGTGAATTCAGAATTATAAATGTTCTCAGTAGTGAATGTAAACCTAATGTGCTTCTGTTAAAAGGTGTTTCTTCTGTCTTCTGGATGTTGTTTGGGAAGTTAAGCATTACTTAGTGTTGTATTCTTTGGGGGTTGTATTTGAATTGATGGTTGCGAAGATGTTCACTATGTTAAAAAGGTTAACTTGAGTTCATAGAATAAACATGGTTTTGCTTTTAAAAAATACTTTTCCATTTCTGCTGTACCACACCTGTAGCGTGGGCCGTGTGCTCCCCATACCACAATCTAGTAAAAGGTTGTGGGTCAGGTGAACTCCATGATACATTTTGGGGTTCTCTAAACCCTGGCCATAACAATGGAAGGAAGGTTATTATTGATGAAGTAGCTGGAGATAGTTGGACATAGGAAACTACCCTGAGGAACTCCTGTTCTACAACAATTACTATCCTAGTTCCACAACAGTTGTACACCCCTGCAGAACAGTGGACCCACCTGTTCTAGACATCTGGCTCCCAATCCTGCACCCAAGGTCTAAAAAAAAGTGATGTTCTCTCTGCACTCCAGAATGGTGGTACCCCACCCCTGTTCTAGAACAGTTGCCCCAACTTTTTAAAATACCAAATGACCTGTACCCATCAGATCCCAGATCAACACTCAACAAGCAAGAGGAGTCTGAAAGCAGAAACTCACAGGCCTTTTTGCCCTTGTTCTTATTCATGGAAAGGGGTCAGTTAGCCAGACGGCTGGTCCGTGATGCAGAGCGATGGCAGCAATGTGGGTTCAATTCCTGTATTGGCTGAGGTTGTTCATGAAGACCCCCCCCCACCCCCCCTCCCTCCCTCCCTCCCTCCCTCTTCTCACCCTTGCATTTTGCCTGAGGTGAGGTGATCTCCAGGTTAAATGATCACCAGTTAGCTCTCTGTCAAAGGGGAGAGCAGCCCTCTCCGGGACTTTATTCTTAGCAAACACCTTCTGTCAAAACCAAATCAGAGCACTTTGAATGGAAGGTGGGGTGAAGAAGAATACCAGCTGATACTGACTGATAGGTTTGACTTTGCGAATTTGGCTGATGGACATTCAACATTGTACTTACGGGAAAGCAGACACCATGAAGCACAAGACGGAAAACAACCCCAGGGCAACACTGGCCACGTCCCTGCCGTATTCGGTGCACTCTTCCAAAACATTCCAAACGAACAGGGATCCGTTCGGACATTCGGAAGTAAAATTCCCCGTGGAGGCGCCAGCCATCATTTCCCGCCGTGTTGTCTGGAGGACTTTTGTGTTTAGAAGTCAGCCTCGGGGCAGCAAGGATGAGTGAACACTGCAGGGAGGGGGGAGAAAAAATGAAGCAAAATCACCAAAACCAAGCAGTTTACAGACCGACAAAAACACATTAACGCACAGAAGTGGCGGCAGAGATAGTCTTCCCTTCCCCAGAATCTGCCCCGATCATCACTGAGAACCAAGACCCCAGACCCCCAGCACAACCCAGTTCACAGACTCTTTAAAGTTCAGATTTATTTACCCATCCAGCGCTTCCCGGCTTCGACAGTAGCGACTGAGGGTCACATGACCCCGGTCACGTGAGAAGACCTGTGTCATAATTCGGGCGGGCCGGATTGGCTGAGTTCCAGGGCTCACGTCCTAAATGGGCCGGGCTTGAGCAAGTGTGCAGGCTCCCAGTCCCCATCGCAGCAAACCAGCAGATAGCAAAAGTCACCGCCTCAGCAAACTTGCTGCAAGCCTCTGACCATCTCACAACCGGTAGTTGCGGCTAGGCATTTGCGAACTCGCTGTGGTTTCAGTCATAAGGCTTTTGCTTGACCATGAAGGTCGAGGGCACCACAGTGCAGCAACTGTGCTGTCTCTCAGCGGGGATGGTGCAATAAGGGAGCGTCTGCCTAACCAGAGTTAGCTCCGACCGCTGATCATTACTTATCCCTCAGTCAACATTACCAAAAAAAAGATCATCTGGTCACTGTCACATTGCTGTTTGTGCCTGTTTGCTGAGCTAATGTTGCCTGCCACATTTCCTACACCACAACGATGACTATGTTTAAAAGTGTTGCATTGAAACAACTTATGCTCAATGTAAAAGCAGCTCATCTTTCAACCCAGCCTTCTGGATTCAACATTGTCACAATCTCTGCCTCCATTTTGATTTTCAGCTGGTTTGATTTCAAGTTTCTTTACACTGCATTCAGCTGGTTGCAGTGCAGTGATTCACACTTCATCCAGACCCATCTTTTGTTTCTTTACCTGTCCCTTTACCATCCCTTTGGTTTTTGTACCATGAAACCTTTGGTCATTTAATTTCTCCTTCCCTCTCCATCACTTTGCCTTCTGTTCAACTTTACCAAGGTCTTTCTCGTCATGCCCCCGCTATCAAACGGCACTCTTTTTCTGGCTTCGGCGAGGAAAGTCCAGCTGAGAACGCAGTTACCTTCACTTCCTGCACTGACTTAGCTCGTCAGTACAGGAAGCGATCAGGGTGCCATTTTTCTCTCAACCTCCCCTCCCCACTGTGGCGTCTTGTTCCACCCAATGCCCCCTACTTACTTGTTAGTGGTCCCTCACCCCACCTCAGAGGTCACGGCACCCCTAGGCCCAATCCTGAGATGGGAAACCTGCCACCTAGACACTGCCAGCATTGCTGCCAGCTGGGCACACTGGCCTTAACACAGGGTAGCACTGCCTGAGTGGGAGTGACAGGGTATCATCCTGCCCAGAGCCTGACCACCCAGGGGCTCTGATGGCCTGGGAGACCCCCCCCCCCCCCCAATGTGCCATTACATCTGCTCCACAATTGTGTGAACTAGTGTTAAATGGTGCCACAGCGAGATCTCCCAGGTGTGGGCAATAACCTACACCTCTTCGGCAGAATGAACTGCTAGCAAGTCTGAAACCCCAAATATGGTCACTGGTGGACATGGGAGTAATTCCAGATGGAAAATCTTAAAACGTGCTAAAAAAGGAAGCCTAGAAGCTGGTGAGTCTGGGCAGAATCAAAACGTAATGTGTATGAACAGCAGGGACACGTGAACAGCGATCACATCTGTTCTCAATATTTGGGAAAAAAACACATCCTCGCCTTGGTCAAGTGCATCCTGTGAAGTCCTTTGAACTGAATTAGGCTCAACTGGGCACATGAGGACGTGAAGTTGACCCTGTAAAGTTCATCTCTCTAAGCCTCGCTAGTGAGGCTAGGGCCCAATTCTCTCCCATTCCGCCATCACCCCATTTAGTGGGGAGGGATAAGAAGAGAAAATGTGGCCATATAGTTCTGAGAAAGACCCCATGCCCGATTGCACCAAGGATAGAATCCTTTTCAGCAACAAGGAAGGAGGAGCCAGAAGAAAGGAGGGGAAAGCATTGGGAGAGAAATCGCTAACTTGAAAGTAGCAAAAAAAACTAGAGTTGGGCAGCTGAAATTTGTCCGCTAACTCTTTAAAGCTGGCAAACTTCCCCTCAAGAACAGGTCACCAAAGTGTTCAAGTCTCTTCAATTTCTGGGCAGGCCCACAATTATATTTGGTGGCAGGGAATAGATAAAGACATTGAAAACATAGTGCGCCAGTGCATCCCCTGTCAGACACAACAATCGTTATCTCCTACAGCCAACATCCACATCTGGGAGTGGCCAGGCCATGATAGACCAGAGAGCACATAGACTTTGCAGGTCCTTTCTTGGGCATGATGTTCCTTGTCTTGATAGACGTTCATTCAAAATGGTTATCCATACAAGAGATGGGAGTGACGACCTCTGTGGCCACAGTAGAAGCCTTACGCTGGACATTTGCTATGCACGGCCTCCCAGAAGCCATCATGTCCAACAATTGCACTCCTTTCACTGGGCGGAGTTCCAAAACTTCCTTCAAACAAATGGAATTCAACATACCTATATGGCCCCATATCACCCTGCATCGAATGGAAAGAGATGTCTCAACTTTTAAAAGTGCTTTTAAAAAGCAATCAGACTGGCCATTGCACCATATGTTGGCCAACATTCGCTTGTCCTACAATATGACCCCCTCCATGCTACCAGGGGGTCATGGCGGCTGAATTGTTTATAGTCATTGCCTCCGGACTCATCTCGACTTGATAGTCCCAAATTTGAGGCACTTCCAGTCTCCCAAAAGGTGCCAGATCGTTCCAGGTAGGTGACCTAGTTCTCATTAGAAATTTCATCTCGGGGCCCACTATGGTTACCAGGAGGAATTGTGTGCTAATCTGGACCTGTTCGTATGTGGTAAATAAAGATGGCAGGACAGTGTGGAAGCATGTTGACCATGTGAGAAGCTGGGAGATGACAAACCCCATTCCTGAGCAGACATGTCCAATCCGTGACCCCCTGGCTATCCCAGAGCAGAGGGAGTTGAGTAGTTCAGAGTTGACTCAGCGAGCGGCCCAGGTGGGAGTTGGGGAAGCTGTGAAGTCTCCTGGACCGGTCTCTTCAGCAGATAACAAGGCCACCACAGTGTTAGAGGAACCGGTTTGGGAACTGAGGCAATCCACAAGGCCTCGCAGGTCCCCTGACAGACTGTCTTTGTGATTAACTCTTTTCTCGACCTTTTCACATGTATCTAAAACTTGTATAGAGCTTGCTTTGTAAAATGTAATTAAGGGACTTAAAGGGGGAGGGATGTGGTAGTGTTGCCCCTTTAACGGGAGAGCCCTTGTGGTCCATGTAACCGGCTCGAGGCCAATTGCAAACCCTGTCCAATAGAGATAAAACGCAGGACCCTGGGAGCTGGGGTCTGGGCAATGTGGGACCCCCGGAGCCAGAGAGTTAAACCTGGTCATCATTGTTCTGTGCCTGTGCATAGTTATCTTTGCCTATTTTTAAAAAAACAAAAGTTAGAATATCCAATTATTATTTTTTTCTTCCAATTAAGAGGCAATTTTAGCATGGCCAATCAACCGAGCCTGGATTGGATTGACGTGCTTCTAAGTGTTTTGCTGGTCACGGACCTTCTCTCCAATGTCCGGCAGGATGAGGCGAAACCGCGTGCGAAGCCAGCGGCTCATGATCAACTCCGAAGGTGCTACCCCAGTAGTGGTGTGGTGCGGTAATAGAAGAGGAACTGGATCAAACCATTCTCCGGTGAATCAGAGGTCTGCTTCCACATTCCTAACTTAAAACTCTGCACCGCCCATTTGGCCAATCTGTTGTAGGACGGATGGTAAGGCATGGTCCGTACATGGCGGACTCCGTTCATCTTCATGAAAGCTCCAAATTCTGCGCTGATGAAAGCCGTGTTGCTGTCTGACACTAACACCTTGGGAAGCCCATGTGTGCTGAACATTTGTCAGAGCTTCTCAATCGTAGCCTGCGATGCTGTCGTGGACATGCAGTGGACCTCCATCCACATCAAATGGGCATCTATGATGAGTAAGAACATGGCTCCTTGGAAAGATCCTGCAAAATCCATTGTAATTGAAACTATGGAAAAATGGGTCATTTGAAACATGGAGGTCTGGCAATATCTGGTCTGAGAGAAACATGAGAGGATACAGGGAAAGATCCCACAAAGAGTTAATAGCAGCTGCAAAGAACATGATTATAAAATGCAGATTCTTTCTCTCAAGCAGGCTTAGCAAACACACAGGATTTTTGTATGAAACTAAAAACAATGGTTCACACCTTCATTGAAAGTAACTACCTTAGTAAGCATCTGGAAAAGCATGGATGAGAGTTTCAGTTGAGCTATGTGATAAATGTAAACCTTTCAAGTTACAACCAAATGGATTTTTAGCATACAGCTAAAAGCAATGTTTCACACCTTCATTGAAATTAACTCTCTTAGTAAGCAACTGGAAAGGAAAGGACGAGGTTCAGTTGAATTTGGTGTCAATTCTAGGTGTGAAATTCTACTAACACCAAGTAAATTAAAGAAAATTGGAGACTATCAGTCTATGAGAAACATAATTTAAAGCCAAAAGCAAAGCCAAAATTATGAGCTGAGGACACAATTGGAAAATAAAACTGTAGAAATGACAGGAATTAAAAGTAACACCTCTTGAAACCAAAGCATTTTGAATATCACAAAGGAACTTTGAACATCACAAAGGAAACAATGTAATCAGAGACCTGAGAGGTGAGGTCATGTCAAAATGAATACTTAGTTGAATTAGAATGTTTAGATCAAAGATACATTTTACAATCAAAGTGGAATAATAGTTATTTTGCAATAAGGTCATAAAAACTTAATAACTGTTAGAAAGAGAATATAAACCCAGAGACCAGAGCAGGAACTAGCAGAAGCAGAGCAGAACCAGAGCTCAGAGAGAAGGAACAAGAGAAGCAGAGTCAGCTTACAGCCAGCTCGGTCATGGGAAAGATAAGACATAGCAGCCGAGCTAAACCAGCTAATACATCTAAGGAAGACTAGAATTTAAACAGAAGGCAGAGTCAGCTCAGAGATAGCCAGCAGAGCCAGTTCTCACAGCTCAGTACATGGGATCGACAAGACATAGCAACCGAGCTCACTAGTGAATACATCTAAAGAAGACCAGATTTTTAAAAGAAGATTGATCGTCAAGTTGGGCCTGAAGGTCCCTTCAACCAACCAAAAGGATCCAGAAGCAAGATCTTTTTACCTTTCTGTAAAGAAAGTGATTGCAGCTTTTAAAAGAAAAAATATAATAATAAAATAACTTAATTTAACCTGAAACAGTGGTTTATTCCTAAAGTCTACTTTACTTACGTAGCAATGCAGGACCCAGGATCGATGCTAATAAGTGGTAAGTAGATAACATTTTTGGTGAAGGTATGGGTTATACTGGGGGATAACTTGAAAATATAGTTTGACCTAAGTAGCACCCACCGAAGCCTGCATCGGAGTCAGGGAGTGAGAATCCCTGTTCACCATTTAGAATGTCGGCCCTTTTTGGTATAGGGGGAATTCTAAGAATAGTGGTGAGTTTTCAACAATACCATGTAGAATCGGGACCTTGGTTGGCCCAACCACTCCCATGGATAGAGTGGAGCTGCAGGGGGTAATGTTTAGGTTCCTGGCACTGTGTACACTGTTTTGCTAATGTTTCAATGTCCGTGTCTATCTTTGGGTCACCATACATAGCTGCGGGCCAACATCTTCATCTTCGAGACCTCCGGGTGTCTGCTGTGGAGATCTAGCAGGATTGCCCCCTGGCCCTTCATGGGCACAACCACCCAGGAACCCCAGTGCAGAATGCCATCCACGACACTGAGCTCTGCCACCTTTGTGATGAATGCATGCAGATTATCCGGGAGGGCATGATGTTGAGCCCCACACAGTACTATGTGTAGGACCCTGGCCAACAGTTGGTCCATCTGCACCCACACCTTCACCTGGGCTGTTGTGAGCAGCAAGGGGTCCATGAAGTGCAACTCTGCAATCACCCAAGGGGCAGCGCGGTGGAGCAGTGGGTTAGCCCTGCTGCCTCACGGCGCCAAAGTCCCAGGTTCAATCCCAGCTTTGGGTCACTGTCCTTGTGGAATTTGCCCATTCTCCCCATGTTTGCGTGGGTTTCACCCCCACAACCCAAAGATGTGCAAGGTAGATGAATTGGCCTTGCTAAATTGCCCCTTAATTGGAAAATAATTAATTGGGTACTCTAAATTTATAAAACAAACTTTTGCAATCACCTTATCTGAGGGTGTGGGTGTGCTGATGGGCAGCGGAAGTCAGTTGAGGGCATCTGCATGCAGGAACTTAGCTCCTGCCCGATGTACCAACACATATTCGTAAGCCGCCAGGAGCAGAGCCCAGCATTGAATGCAAGCGGATTAATGGGGGGAATTCACCCAGTCCTCCTTAAACAAACCCAGGAGGGGCTTGTGGTCTGTATAAACCATAAAGGTATGCCCGTACATGTATTGGTGGAACCGCTTTACCGTGAAAACCACCGCCAGACCTTCCTTTTCAATTTGCGCGTAGTTCTGCTCTGCTGCCATCAAGGTGTGGGAAGCAAACGCAATAGGTTGTTCTGTGCCGTCCTCCATCTGATGTGCCAAAACAGCCCCGATGCCATAAGGCAAAGCGTCACAAGTCAGGAGCAAAGGTTTAGATGGATCGAAATGAGTTAACAGACGCGAGGATGAGAGTCTACGTTTCAGCTCATCAGACGCAATCTGTTGCGACAGGTCCCAAAATCACTGCTGCCCCTTTTTCAGCAATAGATGTATTGGGGCTAGAACAGTCGCCAAATTCGGTATAAACTTTCCATAATAATTTATCAGGCCCAGGAACAGTCATGCAGTTCCGCGGGATCGGGTCTGAGGCTAACCCTCAATAGTAAGAAGTCTTACAACACCAGGTTATAGTCCAACAGGTTTGTTTCAAATCACTAGCTTTTGGAGCACAGCTCCTGCATCAGGTGAAATTTTTTTTTTAAATCTTTATTATCGTCACAAATTATTGTCTACATTAACACTGCAACAAAGCCACTGTGAAAATCCCCTCGGGTACACAGAGGGAGAACCCAGAATGTCCAATTCATCCAACAAGCACGTCTTTGTGGGAGGAAACTGGAGCATCCTGAGGAAACCTACGCAGACACGGGGAGAACGTGCAGACTCCGCACAGTGACCCAAGCCGGGAATCAAACCTGGGACCCTGGCACTGTGAAGCAACGGTGCTAGCTACCGTGAACCCTAAATAAGCGTGGCTCACGACGAGCTTGCTGAAAGTACACCCGCCACTGAGCCTGGCGGGCATGTCTTCAATTCTGGCTACCTTCGGAGGGTCAGCACAGCCGCGACGAGCCGAATGGCCTCCATCTGCACTGTAGGAATTCTACGATTCTCCCAATTTCCCAGGTTGGCCCGCATGTGGTGGGTTATATCACCTTGGAACAGGGCGAAGCTGTTGTGTTGAGTGTTTTGGTTGTGTACTGGGGGCGGAGACGCTGCTAAAATTAAAGCTGCGTTGTGTTTGGTCAGGCCCTGGGGCGGCTGGGGATTATTTACTGAGCGTTGCCATGGCGACCGCGTTTGTTTGATATCATCCTGCCCCCCCCCCCCCCCCCAAACCCAAACAACAAGGCGGAGGCTCAAACCTTCTAAAATGTCGGTGCGCCGGCTCCTGGCCCGCGGCTTCGAGCTGGGCCGCTCGGTCCTGCGCCTCGCCGCCCCCGCGGCCCGGGGCAGCGCGGCCTACTTGGGGCGGCCATGGGCCCAGCAACCGCCGTCGTTCCGGGCCGGCCCGCTCACCCGCTACCGCTATTTCTGCCTGTCTGTGGGCGGCCTGGCCGCTCAGCTCCAGCGCCGGGGCTGCCGGCCGCTCCACGGGCCCGGCGGGGCCTTGCTGGCCCTCGGCCTGGGACTGTGCTTTATGGAGCAGCGGGCGGAGGAGGAGAGGGTGGGCACTGCTGCCTGCGAGGAGATCCAGGTAAAGACGGTAAATGTCTGAAGGGCTGAATTTCCATCTTGCTGCTCAGGCATAAAAACTGGCGTTGTCCTAGATTTCATTTGGGATGAGCTAATGTGATGTGAGAAAAAACTTGTTTGCCCAACCCAATGATAGGGTCTGGAACGCACTGCCTGGAAGTGTGAAGGAGAGGGGTTCAATCTGAGGCATTGGAGAGGGCATTAGATGATTATCTGAATATAACCAATGCTTTTACTGTTGCCCTATTATGCATTTTATTTTCATGTACTAAATGATCTGTTTGAGCTGCAGGCAGAAAAATACTTTTCACTCTACCTCGGTACACGTGACGATAAACAAATCCAATCCAACTATGTGCAGGTGTATGGGAGGAAAGGCTGGGGAATGGCTCTAAGTCATGAATGGCCTCCTTCTGCACCGTAACTGCACTGCGATTCTGAGTTCCATTTACGTGAAAATCAGGTGGTAAATCAACCGCTAATGCCAGTTTTAGGCCCCTGTAGCAAGTTGATGATCCCCCTTGTCAAAATTTTGACGACTGGCAGTCAACTGATGTTTGAGCTGATTTTTAAACTCCCTGCCCATTTAGAAGTCACCAAAACCGTGACTCTGCCAACTTGCTTTTAAATTCTGATTTGACAGTTCAGGCTCGACAATAATCGCAATCACTTGAGCAAAGAATTGGAGGACAGATGCCCATGCAATCATTTCCTAAAGTTGAGTCAATTAGTAGTCTGCTGAATTAATGGTGTTAGCCATTCATTATACTTGCACTTGTCCACAGAGGTTCTGTGAGCTTTTGAGATAGAACTTGTGGCGATTAGAAATCCCAAGTGACACATGATCTTCTGTAGAGGATCTGGGAACTGTATGAACAGGCAAGGAACCATACTTTAGTCAGATTGAAGAATTCTTACTGAGGCATGCAGAATTTGAACCAGGAAGTATAAAGTAGAATATTAAATTAATTGACGATGTAGAAAGTGAAAGAAAGATGAGATTAAGAGGCAGAAAGAAAGAGTAAAACAAATATTTTTTTAAAAATGCAGCTATAATTAAAATCTGAAGGAATGCAAGTTCACACATATGGATGTTAATTTTCAGTGCCAGAGAGGTTGTTTGGCAATAATTCACACCATTGAAAATTCACTGGGCAGCACAGTGATTAGCACTGCTTGTCCGTGTGGAGTTTGCACATTCTTCCTGTGTCTGCGTGGGTCTCACCCCCACAACCCAAAGATGTGCAGGGTAGATGGCCCCTTAATTGGAAAAAAATGAATTGGATGCTTTAAACTTACTTTAAAAAAAAAAAGAAAATTCACTTTGACTGGATTGGACAAACCCAAAGATTTTCCTGCATGTTTAGAAGGTATCTATTACATAACTTCCACAACTTCAGACCCATCTATGTATTTCAATGTCGATCTTTCAGTAAGAACAGCAACTGAGAAGATAGCTTCCTGATTTCCCCACTTCCCTGTGCATGCGCAGCCGCTGAACGTGCACTCAGTAATGTTATTTTTACTGCAAAATCCAGGTCATTGTTTTCAGGGGAGATGAAGAATTTTCTTGAGTTTAACATCAAATCTGATCTATTATTTCAGATGGACAATGGTGAATGTGAGCCAAGACCTCAGCAGAGATTGTATCTTTTGGGGAGTAATGAAATGAGACAAATTAAAACTTCACTGAGCAACAAAGTGCATTAATAACAAGGGTTCTACCACATCAGTGGCCATTGGTTTAATTTGCTTGATGTGATTCACTTCCTATCCTGGGGAAGCACTAAAAAACCTTCAGCTTAGAATTTATTACAGTATCAGTCTTGCGTCCTTCTTGATTATCTGGATAGGGGATCTGACAATGGAAGGCATGGGCTCTCGGGTTCCAAAAACAGCCTGAAGAACATGCCCTGTTGAAATGTGGTCAGGAATTTAGGAGATTAAAAATAGTGCTGATGGCAGAGTTAAATTACTTTAGCAGCTTTATTCAAAGCCGAATACAAAGATTTGCCGTTCATTCAAAACTAGCTACACTTGATAAATTCCAATATCTCTAAATATATATAAAGTATATTTTGGTTAGGTACAGATTAACCTTGTGCTATTTCTCTCTCAGAACAATACAGCACAAGAACAGGCCCTACGGCCCTCCAAGCCTGTACCAGTCATGATACCAACCTTTGCCAAAACCATCAGCACTTCCTTGTGCCATATCCCTCTATACCCATCCTATCCATGTATTTGTCAAGATGCCTTTTGATCGCCGTTAATGTATCTGCTTCCGCAACCTCCCCTGATAACTCACCACCCTCTGTGTAAAAAAAACTGCTTCGCACGTCTCCTCTAAACCTATCCCCACAGACCCTCAACCTATCCCCATGGACCTTAAACCTATACCCCCTGGTAACTGACCGTTCCACCCGAGGAAAGTGTGCCTGCCCATCCACTCTATCCATGCCCCTCATAATCCTGTAGACCTCTATCAAGTCACCCCTCAACCTCTGTCTTTCTAATGAAAACTGTCGGAGTCTATTCGGCTTCTCCACATAGCTATCACCCTCTAGATCCTGGTAAACCTCCTCTCCAAAGCCTCCACGTCCTTCTGGTAGTGTGCCGACCAGAATTGTGCGCAATATTCCCAGTGCAGCCTTACCAAGCTTCTATACAACTGTAACATGATTTGCCAGTTTTTATACTCGACGCCATGTCTTATCACCTGTATTTTCATAAGAGTAATTGTTCTATTATTTCCTTATGACAGGCATTGTTTAAAAGGAAGAAAATTAAATATGAAAACTCCATACCTTTCTCCACCCGTGGATATCGGTTTGAAGATTACAAGGTTGGATGCCACATTGGAAAGGGGTGTAATGCAGCTGTGTACAAGGCATTTATCCCTGGACTGGTCAACCCTAAGAAAAGCAATACCATCACAACACAGGAGAAAGTCCATGAGGGTAACAGAGAGGAAAAGAGTGTAGCCACTGTACAGGATGTCTCCGGTGAGGACCCTGAAGTAATAAAGAGCACAACAATTACACAGGAAACATCGAGTCTGAGCTTTGTGATTTTGAAGAGAGAACCATCAACTGACCCACCGAGTGTGTCTGAGGGAGACATCAACTACCCACTTGGTGCTTCCGAGAGAGACATCGGCTATCCACTGGGATCTACCGAGGTAGACATCGGCTATCCACTGGGATCTTCCGAGGGAGACATCAGCTATCCGCTGGGATCCTCCGAGGGAGACATAAGCTATCTGCTGGGATCCTCCGAGGGAGACATCAGCTATCCACTGGGTGCTTCCGAGGGAGACATCAGCTATCCACTGGGTGCTTCCGAGGGAGACATCAGCTATCCACTGGGTGCTTCCGAGGGAGACATCAGCTATCCACTGGGTGCTTCCGAGGGAGACATCAGCTATCCACTGGGTGCTTCCGAGGGAGACATCAGCTATCCACTGGGTGCTTCCGAGGGAGACATCAGCTATCCACTGGGTACATCCGAGGGAGACATCAGCTATCCACTGGGTGCTTCCGAGGGAGACATCAGCTATCCACTGCGATCTTCCGAAGCAGACATCAGCTATCCACTGGGTGCTTCCGAGGGAGACATCAGCTATCCACTGCGATCTTCCGAAGCAGACATCACCTACCCACTGGGTGCTTACAAGGGAGAAATGGGCTACCCACTGGCTCTAAAAATGCTTTGGAACATAAAAGTAAGTTTATAGGGAAAGCCTATTGCCTGAACCTGGATCCAAAATGAGTTGCAGGGCGGGGGTCATTCAATTCCATTATCTGCCTCTTTTCCATGGTTATGTCCACGCCCAGGTGTCTTTGGAGAGGAGCAGACAATGTCTCCTGGTATGGCTTGAGGCCTTCCAAGACCAGTGGGTGTCACAAGGGTTAAAATGCATCAACTCTCTTTCCCGCCCCCCCCCCCCCCCCCCCCCCCCCCATATTATTTTGATTTAAATTAGATAAGTTTCCTTTGAAGATTTAGTTTTTGTTACCCTTGCCCTTTGGTTTATTAGTTAATTTGTTTATTTGATTTTGAAAGAGTATACTGGGGTTCATGGTTTATCTCACTGGGCTAAATCGCTGGCTTTTAAAGCAGACCAAGGCAGGCCAGCAGCACGGTTCGATTCCCGTCCCAGCCTCCCCGAACAGGCGCCGGAATGTGGCGACTAGGGGCTTTTCACAGTAATTTCATTGAAGCCTACTCGTGACAAGTGATTTTTATTTCATTTCATTTCATGGTATAACACTTGCAGCTTGAGTGGACATGTAATGAACCTTTTGAAGGCAGTACTCTGAATTTAACATATGTTACTTTCCACCTAGATGGGTTTTTTTAATGTCATATTTTTCCTGTTTTAAAAAAGAGCGCAAGTTCTTAACAAATTCCTTAACAATGTAATCAGGGGGCAGCACGGTGGCACAGTGCTTAGCATTGCTGCCTACGGCGCTGAGGACCTGGGTTCGAATCCTGGCCCTGGGTCACTGCCTGTGAGGAGTTTGCACATTCTCCCCGTGTCTGCGTGGGTTTCACCCCCACAACCCAAAGATGTGCAGGGTAGGTGGATTGGCCATGTTAAATTGCCCCTTAATTGGAAAAATAATTGGGTACTCTAAATTTATTTTAGAAAAAGAAAAAAAACGAAAAAAAAACCAATGTAATCAGGTCCGTATGGAGTTTGCACATTCTCCCCGTGTCTGCGTGGGTTTCGCCCCCACAACCCAAAAATGTGCAGAGTTGGTGGATTGGCCACACTAAATTTCCCCTTAATTGGAAAAATAATTGGGTACTCTAAATTTAAAAAAAACAATGTAATCAGTAGCTCTATTAACAATGCAATATCAGGATAGAATCAAAGTAACGTGATGTATCAAAAATATTTGCTATGGATGAATGTAGTCCCGCATTGATACTTTCTGGTTGTACATAGAAACCAATTTGACCATCAGAATTAACATTGTCTGGGGCAGCACAGTGGGTTAGACCTACTGCCTAACGGCGCCGAGCTCCCAGGTTCGATCCCGGCTCTGGGTCACTGTCCGTGTGGAGTTTGCACGTTCTCCCCGTGTTTGCGTGGGTTTTGCCCCCACAACCCAAAAATGTACAGGGTAGGTGGATTGGCCACACTAAATTGCCCCTTAATTGGAAAAAAATAATTGGGTACTCTAAATTTATAAAAAGTATTATTAACCTTGTCTGGCTTGCAGCCTGTTCAGGATTTAAAATCTGACTCTGCTCTGGTGGTAACAGTTCTGAAATGACAGTGAGGTGAATCACTAAGGAATAATCAACTCTTTTTGCAGGTGCATAGGTGGTTGCGAGGATAGTTAGAATTGTGTTTCTCTATTATAGCCATCTAAGGTGACCACCTGCAAAGGACCATGGGAATTATGGCCAACCCAGGACTCGGAGAGATACACAGCCTATGTGTATCTAAAACACAGATAACCAGACCTGATCGAAACCCCTACTCGTTTGCATTTTAATGGCCCGTTTTCCTAGGACAATAGAACTCCAATCAAGCAACCGGTACAGCCACAGACTGATCGGCGCCACTCCCCTTACTCAGTACAACTGCCAAGGTCAATGACCACTAAGGACCAGCCCAGCTACCAAGGCACCCGCCCCTTTATTGGCCTAAATCGAAGAGAGTGATCAGAGCCCTGTTGAACTATTGGGTCCAAGGTTAAGGACCACTCCAGAGAGTGCAAAATCCCAGCGGGATAAAAGAGGACACCGCCATGTGTTCTGTCTCTTTTGGATCCGGCCTGTGCCAACCCAATTGCAGCAGGAACAGCCAGCAAAGTTCAAGACCAACGATCGCTACTTGACGGATGAGCCCAGCAGAGACAGAGCCACTTTCTTCAAACCAGCCAAGTGAAATCCAGATAAAGGCCTTGTCCATTTGCACAGTGCCGGTCGCCCTGAAGTTAAGTGTAGGGTATTGTAGCTGAGAGGTGTAGTTTAACTCATTGTAGATATTGCACTTGCATGTTGAGATAACTCTTATGTATGTACATAAACCATCTTTTGAACTAACTAACTGGTTATGTGGTCATTTGATCGATATAAGGGAGGCTTGTGGTTCACGAAGATAAATAGAAATACCCATATTATTGGCGACGCTGTTGGGACAGAAACAGAGCAACACTATCAAACCGTTCTGTTCCCTAAACTATGAAGATAGAAGATCTGCCATTTCAATTTCATCTTGCATCAAAGTATTGTTCAGCATGAGAGGAATATTACAGATCAATTTGGGAATTAGCATCTAGGATCTACCAGACTTGCGATTCAGGGATGGTCCACTTTGAAAAAGCTAATACTAGCTGTCTCCTGTGCCATCAGCACTAAATTTGTGACATGTCTGTTCTTTTTAGCTGATGGATTTGACTGGATCACATTACTTAACATAATTGTAGATGTGCTTCTTCCCTTGGGCAAAATGGCATTAACTTGGGAAAATAGGGGTGAATGGAAGGGAGCTCCATCGTTAACATTTTATTGATCTCTGAGACAGAGATCATGGTTTTCGCTGTCTCCTACACCTTTTCGAAACTTGGTACTTCTATAGCACAGTGAAAAATGAAAATTATTAAGTCGGAAACATTTTAAAGCAAGCACTTTTGTTTTGCACATTAAGCTTTTCAGAATTTATTGTCTTGTATTTTGAACTTCTCATTGCAGGCAGGGTCCTCCAGTGATGCAATCCTGACCGCAATGGGCAAGGAGCTGGTTCCAACCCTCCCCAATGCTTTAACCAACGAGTTTGACAGAACCAAAAGGTTAGTTACACGCATGCAGTACTTTTATTATTGACTGTTTGCCTATTTGTCTGAATATGCTTGGATAAACGATTGCAGATTTAATACAATTAGTTTAATATATTTGCTTGTGGATGGACTTTTGTTTAATATTCTTGTCCATGTTGTTATCATGCATTGTATTGCTACTCAAAGGGTATACAGTTATTAGACATGCCCATGAAAAGAACACGCTAATGCAAGGACTTTAGAAACACAGAAAATGGAAAACTATAAACAAATTATGGGATACAAAATAGCAATTGGACTGCAAAAGGGGAATATGTAAAATAAAATTCGCAAGGGATCTTCTAGCTTAAAAAAAAGTTTTAATAAATGTATTGAAACAGCATGGTAAACAGGGATGTGGGTCCACCAAATACAGATGGAGAGGAGATTATAATGGATAACACGGAATACATATTAAATGAGTACTTTGTATTGTTTTTAGAGTGGAGGAAGAGTACAAATTGCACATGATACAAGGGATTGTTTAAAACAAAAGTAAGGAGAAGTAATTTAGTGGTCTTAATATATAATAACGGCAGTGGAGAAAATAATGAGTCTCAAGATGGACAGGTCTCCAGAATCTGGATCCACCCCAGGGTATCAGCAGAAGTAGGTGATGAAACTGCACAAATTTAACATCCAGCAGTGGGGAAGTTACTGATTATATCATCAGAGGCAGAGTGAGTCAGCTAATCAGCACCGAACCTTGGGAATGATACATTGACTTTGGAAGGAGTACAACGCAGATTTACCATAATGATTAACAGATTAGAGGACAAGTTACATAAACTTAGTTTGTATTCTGTTGAATTCAGAAGGCTGAGGGGCGATCTAATCACGGCCTTTAAAATGGAATTTGTTAGAATAGATACAGACAAATCATTTTTCTGGTGGTAAAGCCAGAATAAGTGGCATAATTTTATTTGGAGCTGGCCATATAGGAATCAAATCGAGAAGCAACTTTTCACACAGATGATCATGGAATTATAGAATAATATGGTACAAACCAGGACATTAGATCCATTGCAGCTGCACTTTGAGCAATCAAATTACCCCCATTCCCATGCCCTTCCCTCATAGCCCTGCAAAATTTCCCTCTTCAGGTATTTACCCATATTCCTTTTTACTATTGGATCTTTCTCCACCATTCTGTGTGCTATGTCTTGTGTGTGGGCAAAGAGAGTTGGCATGCTTTTTTGCTTGTGTGTGCTAGATTGCTTCTTGTATCCTGCTGGCAGGCAGCAATGTGCAAACAAGAGCCAAAAAGGTATGTCTCTTCCGGTCAGTATACAGCCTTTTCATCAGCATGTCTTCAACTTTGCCTTCTCGTGGTGACATATGGAAACTGAGTCCCTCATGGCCCCAGGCTATACTGTCAGAGGAACTGTGAGGAGGTTGGCCCCCAGATGTACAGCGTGCAGTCCAATCGGCATATAGACACATCCTGGCACTGATGAACCAAACATTTCCAGCTATGGGGGAATAGCTCTCACTGCCTTGGAGATACCTCGAGAGGCTTGGCAGGCTAAGGAAGTAAATCCTGACAAAAAAAAATCTGGAGTGGAGCTCAAAGGCAAACTGACGTCTAAAAATCTAATATTTCTGGCAACTTCTGTAACCAAGCTGGAGCCAAATGTATTGCTATGCATTCCTTTAGACTGGACCAAGAAGGTAGAGAGGGGGATGCTGATGTTTGGGCAGCCCGGTGTCTCCATCCATTTTTTTGCCTAGGCCTGTGTCCAGTTTGGAACACAGGCTGGTAAATGGAGATTAGGTGGAAATCAGCCATGGATTAATTAAATGGTGAAACTGACTTAAGGGGCTGAAATACCTACACCTGTTCCTTTGTTTCCTCTGATATGAAAGAATGGCTTCGCGTGACATCCGCTTACCTCCCAGTTGTAGCCAAGATATAATTCTGCACCTGTGCAGGTGAATCTTCTTCCTAGTATTGTGGCATAGCTCACTGCATGCCAGCTTGTAGTGCTGAAGCTCCACCAACATATCGAATATAATAGCAATTTCAATTGAACCCTTGGAATATTGTGTGTTGCATCCAGAGCCAACAAGACACAAATTACATGAATTATTCTTTACCTCATAACTTGTCCCAAAAACTTTGATCTGATCCTACAGTCATAACAGAAAGAAGATGAAACCACATCCAAACATCATTCAGATTGTCCGAGCTTTCGTAGATAACGTTCCTCTCTTGCCTGGGGCTTGGATAGAGTACCCTGATGTACTGCCAACCAGGTTGAATCCTTGTGGGTTGGGACACAACCGCACCCTCTTTCTGGTGATGAAAAGGTAAGTGGTCCAGACACAGCTAGGTATGTTTGTTTAAGAACTGCAAGCTGAAGAATTACTTCTGGTCCACCATGTATTGGATCTGAGTTTGGATGGGAAAGGAACCTAAAAGTGGCCATGGTATAACACAGTATAGGTCTCTCCATGGGGTGAAAGAGATTGGTGGAGTTCTAGATATTGGACTGTTCCATGTAGCCAGATTTACTTTCCCTACCTCGTGATTCACTGTTCCCAGTTTGATGCTGGTTAATAATAATAATCTTGGGCGGCCGGTAGCACAGTGGTTAGCACTGCTGCCTCTGGCGCTGAGGACCCGGGTTTGAATCCTGGCCATGGGTCACTGTCTGTATGGAGTTTGCACATCCTCCCCACATTTAGTGTGGGAATTTCACCCCCACAACCCAAAGATGTGCATGGTAGATGGATTGGCCACACTAAATTGCCCCTTAATTGGAAAAAGAATAATTGGGTACTCTAAATTTATTTTTTAAAAATAAAATAATCTTTATTAGTGTCACAAGTAGGCTTACATTAGCTACTGTGAAATTGCCCCAGTCGCTACACTCCGGCACCTGTTCAGGTACACTGAGGGAGAATTCAGAATGTCTAATTCACCGAACAAGCACGTTTTTCAGGACTTGTGGGAGGAAACCGGAGCACCCGGAGGAAACCCACATCGACAGAGGGAGAACGTGAATGCTCTGCACAGGCATTGACCCAAGCCAAAGCAGTATAGTTATTGGCAGGAGCACCAAATGTGTCCATTGAAGATCGGTGTACAGTTACTGGAAGCGATTCAGAGCTGTTTTGATCTCCTGTCAGCATTCCATTTATACTTTTCGCTAAAAATGGTACAACATGGATAGCTTCTGAACCCCTGACTGGGAAATAATCTATATAATACGCTGCGATGTTGGTTGTAGTCTGAGGATTCGGGTTACTTGGTCCTGTGTATATTTATGTATTAGTGCCAAGGTGCTAATAATACAACCTATGAAGGACACGTTCTCTCAGTGTTGTCTGTAAGCTGTGCAACAGTCCATCAAATGCTGCGCAGTTAAAAACAACCCATATCCTGATGGTTAAATGAGGTTTCCTGCCTCTAGCGCACAAGCAAAGAACTGGTAGACACCCCATAACAGGAAATGAATGGACAAGAGCCAATCAGGTGGAATTAACAACTGAAATTCATTCGTGTTGGCTCCTCGAGCCCAAAGTTATCACCTGAGCTTGACTAATGCACCCTAGATGACTCCCTGAAACTAAAAAGTAAGCTGATGCCCTTCTAAAATCTTCAGCCCCTTTCTTTATTCCCGGCTCCATTACCATGCAGCAATGAAAACAGCGCTCAATTTCTGCTTCCTCCCTGACCCTCCTGCTTGCCACTTCCCGCCCACTTTCTCTCTGAGCCCTTCTCCCTGAACTCTTGTTCACAGCAGAAAGGGAAGGAGTCAGGGCAGCACGGTGACATAGTGGTTAGCATTGCTGCCTACGGCGCTGAGTACCCGGGTTCGAATCCCGGCCCTGGGTCACTGTCTGTGTGGAGTTTGCACATTCTCCCCGTGTTTGCGTGGATTTCACCCCCACAACCCAAAAGATGTGCAGGATAGGTGGATTGGCCATGCTAAATTGCCCCTTAATTGGAAAAAATTGGGCACTCTAAATTTAAAAAAAAAGAAAGGGAAGGAGTCAGAGAGGGAAATGGTAAGTCGGGAGATGTGACAAGCTGGAGATGGGAAGAGGGGGAGTTATTAAGAGTCAAGTGAGATGATTTTTGGGCCAGTTAAGACCAATGATTTGATCATTCTGCTGCAGCTTCCTTTGTAGAATTATTGAAGGAATGAAATGAAAATCGCTTATTGTCACGAGTAAGCTTCAATGAAGTTACTGTGAAAAGCCCCTAGTCACCACATTCCGGCGCCTGTCCGGGAAGGCTGGTACGGGAATCGAACCGTGCTGCTGGCCTGCTTGGTCTGCTTTAAAAGCCAGCGATTTAGCCCAGTGAGCTAAACCAGCCCCAAGATTGATCCCAAAGATTTTTGGCATATTAAAAACACATTGGCATTTCTAGGGAGTTTGAGAAAAGTTTTGGATTTCTAGCCAGATCTCCAAATAATAATGCAAAAGTTCTTGCAGCACCTATTTTGAGCTTATCAAATTGAAACAAAGGAGCCATTGCTACCATTTAAACTTTTCTTCTGTCAGATTATGGAAATACAAGCCACAATATCAAACTAACAATTTACCTCTTCTGTGTATAGTCATAGTTATGGCAATGAACTTGAAACCTATGGCAATGAACTTGAAACCTTGAGGTTGTGAGTTCAAATGTCACCAAAGTAAAGTTTGAATTAGATTCATTAAATCTGATAGCATGTATGTCAATGTCTGTTGTTTGTTCATTCTTCTTCCATACCTTTTTGGTAACTTTTGGGTTTTTATTGTTTCTACTGATGATTTACATCTGCATCACCTTGATATTAGTGCACATAACCAAAATTCATTCCACACATGGATGGAAAAACGTAGAGAGAACATTGTGTGCAAACCGCACTCCCCAAACCTTTCACCTGATCCAGGCAGACTTGCTACGAATGCCTTGCCATCTCTGTGGGAGTGAAGAGATGCTGTTGTTACCACCCCACTTACTGTCGAGAGACAGAGAACAAGTGAGGTCAAGTTAGGGATTTGAAGTGTCCCCACTGGCCCTAAAAAAAAAAAACTGTTGGAACAATAGTTATTTCCCCTCTTTCCTGTAGCGAAACATTCAGCCTCCACTTTGGAAAAACCTAGGTGACATGTTTGAAATCCCAAACTCATGATAGTGAAGTATTGTGCAACATTCAAGAGGATGACATTTGAGCAAGTCATGCTCTAGTCTACAACAGCTGGCTGAGCTGTTTGTGAGAGATTAGGAAGGTCAGTGTTCAATGCTGCACTGAGCATTGAACTGGTGTAGCATAGGGTCCTCGTGACTCTGTTAGGGATCTGATTCTTGATTTCTATCCAATGACCCTTGCTGGAACTTGGTGGAGATTGAGATTAGCCTCACGGTCTGACCCTTGCTATCTGGGCTCGTGCATGGTCTGGGTGAGTTGCCAGAAAGTACTTTGCAACAAGAGAGTTGTATTACAAGAGTCAGCACGGAATAAATTAATGTGAAGGAATAGGGGTGAAAAATCCCACAATTTTAAACAATCGCCATTTTGAACCATGTGAGGCTGCATGATGCTGTTGGAAATGTTGCTGCTTTCCAAAAAAATGATGGGTTGAATAATTTAAAAAACTTTGTAGTCAGTTATTTGATTACATCTTTATGACAGGGTGAAATGCGAATGTGAAGCTGACGTTGTGTGTCTTCTGCCTTAGTTATCCATGCACCCTGCGCCAGTACCTTCAGGTCTGTATCCCCAACACAAAGTATGCTACTCTGATGATTCTTCAGTTACTGGAAGGAGTGGATCATCTAGTGCAGCATGGCATTGCACACAGAGACCTGAAGTCTGATAATATTCTGGTGGAGTTTGATTCAGGTGATTGTACAAATTGAGTGGGAACTGGGAAGACCTGCAAGCAAGGATTCGCATTTAGATTTTTGCAAGTTTCATAACTCTGCATGCACAAAAATTAGTTAAACGTTCTGGGCATAACATATTAGAATTATGTAAGCGAGAATTTGTCCAGAATTCCAGTCTTGAGCCACAGAATACTGCACAAGATAAAGCCCTAGCTCAGTATTTACACAATGTATAGCCGTGCTCACTTTTATTTATTTATTTATTTATATATATATATATCTTTTTTTTTGGCCTTTCTCTTGTATGTAATGAGGCAGATTTGCAGTCATGATTTCATGTAGGTCATTGACAGTTGCAATGTTGTACCTTGCCAGATTATTTTTGTTATATTTTGTAGGTCAGTTTTTTCTTCTTAATTTTGCGGAAAATAATTTTCAATTCATAGCACCCTTGCCTCAGTTGTAGACTTGCTGATTCAAGACCCACTAATAAAGCATGGTATAAATTTAACTTGGGTGGCATGGTGGCGCAGTGATTAGCACTGCTGCTTCACTGCTTGAGTACCCAGGTTCGATCCCGGCCCCGGGTCACTATCCGTGTGGAGTTTACATGTTTTCCCTGTGTTTGCATGGGTATCACCACCCCCAACCCAAAAACAAATGTGCAGGCTAGGTGGATTGGGCAGGCTAAATTGCCCCTTAATTGGGGAAAAAAATAATTGGGTACTCCAAATTTGGAAAATAATAAATAAATTTAACTCTTTTTTTTATGCTTTGTTTAGTTGGCTGCCCACGGTTGGTGATTACTGATTTTGGTTGCTGTCTGGCAGAGGAAAGTCTGGGGTTGAGGCTTCCCTTTAACAGTATGGATGTTGACCGGGGAGGCAATAGCTGCCTCATGGCTCCTGAGGCAAGTGCACTGAGGAAAAATAAGTAAAATCACGTGCAGCTGCTACCTGTACACACTTAATGTTTGTAGTATGACACATTTGTCTGTAACTGCAACAAGTCAAAATTATTTGACACATTGGTGCATTATGTCTGGAGTCTAATTCTCACTACTGTGCATTCCAGATTTCTGCAGCAGTCCCTGGACCCAATGTCGCTATTGATTACAGCAAATCAGATGCCTGGTCAGTGGGTACCTTGGCCTATGAGATCCTGGGTCTTCACAATCCATTTTATGGGTGTGGAATGGATTATCTGGAGAGCAGGAACTATCGAGAGGATAATCTGCCACCTCTGCCAGGCTCCATTCACACAGACGTGAGGCTGGTGGTGAAACGTTTGCTGTGCAGAGATCCTAAGAGGGTGAGTACAGCAGCAATAGTTGAAACTGTTGATTGACTTGAAATTGCCCTTGGAATTATCACAACTTTGATTTTTATGAACATTCAAAATCGGCAGGCGGTCAGCAGTTTATCAAGCTTTCCCAAGAAAGGGCAGCATGGTGACGCTGTGATTAGCACTGCTGCCTCATGACGCCGAGGACCCAGGTTTGATCTCGGCCCTGGGTCACTGTCTGTGTGAGGTTTGCATATTCTCCCCGTGTTTGCATGGATTTCACCCCCACAACCCAAAAAGATAGGTGGATTGGCCACACTAAATTGTCCCTTAATTGGAAAAAAAATAATTGGGTACTCAAAATTTATTTTAAGAAAAGTTTTTAAAAAGCTTTCCCAAGAACACGACCATTCGGCCTAGCGAGCCTGGCTCTGCCACTCAGTATGATCATGAGCTTTAATATAACTTTCCCTCCTGTTCCCCAGAACCCCCACCGATTTTGCGAGCAATCAAAGTTTTGCTTATCCTAGCCGTAAATGTATTCAACGATGGAGCAAGAATCCTCGGGGCAGGAGAATTCCAAAGAACACTTTAAGCCCCACAGAACAATGGTCAGACCATCATTAACAGATGTTTCCCCCTCCATAACCATCCCTGTGCAACCATGTACTCTCCTGGGAGAATAAAATCAAGGCCACATAAGATATGGGTTTTTTTCTGTATTCTCAGCCGATCGAGGGATTGTAGGGGGTGAGTGGGAAAGTGGAGGTTGAAGCCCAAAGTCAGCCATTGATAAGTATTCGGTGATGGAGCAGGCTCGATGAGCTGTATGGTTTACTTCTATTTTTTGTACTCGCCCAATGTTTCAACACATTGCAGGTACCTTCTATCCAGCACTGCCTCAGTCAATTGTCCATGGAAGTGAAGATGCAAATCTTGAAATAAAAACAGAAAATGCTGCAAACATTCAGCAGGTCGGGCAACATCTGGCAGAGAAACACAGTTAGCAATTCAGGTAGATGTTTTTTTCCCCACTCTGCAGCACAGGGTACCACCGGAGCTTGTATGGAAAGATGAAGATGAACAACAACATCTCCTCCACAATAGTCATCAATACCGGGGCCCTGCAAGGCTGCGTACTTAGCCCCCTACTCTACTCCCTGTACACACGAGTGCGTGGCAAAATTTGGTTCCAACTCTATCTACAAGTTTGCTGACTATACAATCATAGTGGGCTGGATCTCGAATAATGATGAGTCAGAATACAGGAGGGAGATGGAGAACCTAGTGGAGTAGTGCAGCGACAACAATCTCTCCCTCAATGCCAGCAAAACTAAAGAGCTGGTCATTGACTTCAGGTAGCAAAATACAGTACACACCCCTGTCAGCATCAATGGGGCCGAGGTGGACATCTCCAAAAATCTGTCCTGGTCCACCCACATCAACGTTACCACCAAGAAAGCACAACCGCGCCTATACTTCCTCAGGAAACGAAGGAAATTCGGCATGTCCACATGAACTCTTACAACTTTTACAGATGCACCATAGAAAGCATCCTATCTGGCTGCATCACAGCCTGGTATGGCAACTGCTCGGCCCAGGACCGCAAGAAACTTCAGAGTCGTGAACACAGCCCAGTCCATCACACGAACCTGCCTCCCATCCATTGACTCCATCTACACCTCCCGCTGCCTGGGGAAAGCGGGCAGCATAATCAAAGTCCCCTCCCACATGGCTTACTCACTCTTCCAACTTCTTCCATCGGGCAGGAGATACAGAAGTCTGAAAACACGCACAAACACACTCACACAGCTGTTACCAGATTCCTAAATGACCCTCTTATGGATTGACCTCATTAACACTACACCTCTGTATGCTTCATCCAATGCTGGTGCTTATGTAGTTACATTGTATATCTTGTGTTGCCCTATTGTGTATTTTCTTTTATTCCCTTTTCTTTCCATGTTCTTAATGATATGTTAAGCCGCTTGCGGAAAAATACTTTTCACTGTACCTCTGTACACGTGACAATAAACAAATCCAATCCAAGGTGTTACCTCCTCGCACACTTCATTCAAAAGCCTCCTAAAGACTTTTCTTTCTTGGCTGTTTTTCTCAGTTGTTAGCGCTAGGAATCTGAGGCTGAATGTACTGCCATTCCTCCCATCCCCAGCCAACATCAGCTAAAAGTGTTGAATTTCACTGATCTGACTATCTGTTATGACCTAGGAATGAACCTTGTTTTTATTTTCTTCCTTCTCACAGCGCCTGTCAGCGAGAGTTGCTGCGGACATGCTGCACCTACACCTGTGGGGAACCGAGCTCCTCACCTCTACGCGGATCAATGCAGCAAAGGTTTTCGATTGGCTTCGGTGCCAGACTCTGCTCACCTTCCTGCAGCTCACAATGAGGCGTGAACTATCCGTGGAGACTGAATTAAAGAGAAGCTTCTTGGCAAATCTCAGCTTCGAAGAACTGAGGCTGGGACTGGATTTGCTCCGACATGGGAAGTGCTGAATGAGTTCCTGTCAATAAATAAAATCCTGGATTCTCTAACAGAATTTAGTGAAATTACTGTGACTAACTGGGGATCTAGGAATAAAAGCTTTGCACTTGCTTTATAATTAATGAGATTAATAAGAGTTTAACAGCATGTCTGCGATTGATTCTGACCCAATAGTTATTGAAAAATCAATATTTAATGTTATCTTTCATCATACAGTACTTCATGATATTGAAGGGAAATAAATCATTGGCTTCTGTGGATCTGAAACAGCTGGTAAAGAAATGCATGCATGTGCGATTAACCCTGTGTTTACTGTTGAATTTTACTGACCCTGACTATCTGAAATAGAGGCCAGCTTACTGCTGGGTTGTGTTTCTTGTACCTTGAAGTCGAGCTCTGGAACTCAGCAGTTCAAACAACAAAATGCGTACTTATGAAAGTCCAAGGTCCACAGTGTACAGCACAGTTAAGTTATAAAGTGTATGAGAAGAATAAAGACAAATCTTTTAAGTAGTGGTAGGTGACACTGAGCCCAGGTTTTCGGAGCCTGTAGATTGTCAGAGGAAAGGGAGCAGTAATTCCGATTTTGGATGGAGAAAATTAAGTTTGTGGATATCTGAGATATTAATCCTGTGGGCAGATACTGCTCATGTATGAGGTTCCATTTGTGGGGGAGGGGAAATCTAGAAAGCAGCTGGTACAAAGTTCTGCACACCTTGCTTGTGTTTTCTGTATTGCAACAGTTTATCTTGCAGGTAAATGAGTTATTGAGCTAACTACCCAGCCATTCGCACTGATGCACGGGTATGTTTTTTTGTCTGCATTTACAATGCAATCCTGTTAAAGTAGGTTAAATAAACAATACCATCTGAAATTGGAACATTGATCTCATTTTCATTTCCCTCAGGTCTATTGTTTTTGTTGCTGTTCTGTAAATCATTTATCTCCAGCACTCTGATCTCTCAACATGAGTCAACATCAACAGTTCAAATACATAGAGGGTAGCACAGTGGTAAGCACAGTTGCATCACAGCTCCAGGGTCCCAGATTCGGTTCCTGGCTTGGGTCACTGTCTGTTTGGAGTCTGCACCTTCTCCCCGTGTCTGTGTGGGTTTCCGCCGGGTGTTCCGGTTTCCTCCCACAGTCCAATGATGTGCACGTTAGGTGGATTGACCATGATAAATTGCCCTTTAGTGTCCAAAAAAAGGTTAGGTGGGGTTACTGGGTTACCGGATAGAGTGGGCCTAAATAGGGTGCTCTTTCCAAGAGCTGGTGCAGACTCTCTGTACTGTAATTTCTATGTTTTATCTTCAGTTATGAACTAAACTTCCAAAAATACTTTTTAAAATAAATTTGGAGCACCCAATTAAGGGTCAATTTAGCGTGGCCAATCCACCCATCCTGCACATCTTTTTGGGTTGTGGTGGTGAAACCCACACGGACACTGGGAGAACGTGCAAACTCCAGATGGACAGTGACATAGGGCCGGGATCAAACTCTGGTCCTCGGCGTCATGAGGTAGCAGTGCTAACCACTGTGTCACCATGATGTGCTTTCTTGGGAAAGCTTGATGAACCGCCGACTGCCTGCCGATCAAAAGTGCTGAGACCTCTTTCTACTGAAATGCACTATAGAAACAAATGTTTTTTCCCTGTCCTCTTATGTAAATAGTGACTCACTGTGATATTCACTGACAGCTCCGCAATACGTCTTTCAATTTCCTAATCAAATCTTGCTTGGAACATGCAGCAGAAAAACATGGTGTTTACGCTCCCAGTCTCACCCAATTCATTTAACCCAAAGAGCATATCCTTCTCTTAATTTCCCACTCAACCACTTGTCTATCGTTATTTAAGTGCTTCTATCGCCTTTTGCAAACAACACCGCAAAATTACAAAATAAAATCGTAGTAATCAAGAAGACAAACGGTTCAACATGTAAATATAGAGGGTGGCGCCGTGGTTAGCATTGCTGCCTCATGGCACCAAAGTCCCAGGTTCGATCCCGGCTCTGGGCCATAGTCCGTGTGGAGTTTGTACATTCTCCCCGTGTTTGCGTGGGTTTCACCCCCACAACCCAAAAGATGTGCAGGGTAGGTGGAATGGCCACACAAATTGCCCCTTAATTGGAAAAAAATGAATTGGGTACTCTAAATTTAAAAAAATATATAAATACAGTCAATAGATACAGCTAGATGCTTCTACAAGCCCACTAGAGACCAAGGCAGAAATAGGATCAAGCCATGAAAACGTGGTAAGATGGTGTATACCCTCCCCCAAGGCGTCTGCTCGTAATTGCCATGAAAGTTCAGGATAAATCTTTGCTCCATGTTTAGGTGCATACCAATACATTCTCCCTCAACTTTAGCAGTACCAAAGGCACCAATGACACACCACAGCCACCTCTCCTTGGATGCTAACCCTGTCTGCATCCACGCAGGATCCAATCACAGATTCTTTATACCCACTCTTACAAAAGGAGAGAAAAAAACAGTTCTAAAGGGGAGCTGCATGCATTCCACACAATACAACTTAACCCCAGCCTCTGGTCCAGTACAGAACTAATATTGTTCCACACATTTATACGGAAGACTGGCAAGATGATCAACTCCTACGGGACTTCCCAAGAAAAATGGGGAAAAGAGCTAAAGCTACCAGAAGTGAACAACAGGATAACAAGGGATCTGGGAGCGATGCTGGTTCTTTATGCCCCTGGCACATGCCAACCAACCCTCAATGAAGAAGAGAACCAGCTGCTCATTCAACACATTCCACTCACCGGGGAGCAATAGTACGTCAATCATAATACAGGACTCAGTTCAACCCCAGTTGATGCACCTAAGAAACAATATCCAGCCTCTCAGGAGATCCCTAATGAGCACCTTCAAGAAGGGGCATCCCAAGCTCCGGGGGCAACAGAATACCAACCACAGCACCGGACCTGGTCTAGCCCGGCACTTTTCGACATAGGAATCAACATCCACTGGACCTCCAGTGCACCCCACACCCCAGCCAGAACTGCATCCCTCCAAACGCATCCAGGGCAGTGAACCCATTTATACTGAAAAAGAGGAAAGGATGATACACCAGCCCCGACTGGGAAGACCCCATCATCGAAGACAGGAAGAATGATCAAGGCACCCAACAATTTGGCCGGTGGGTTGACTCAACCCGCCCAGCCACCCCCAACCCCTCATGGTGAGCATTGAGGATAGGATAATTTAGGACCAGTAGTCAGGAGACCCAGCCGACCCCAGGCCATGTTCGGATCTCTCCGTCGAACCTGATGCAGCAGCCTCCAAATCAGCATAATTAAAGCATGGCAGCTAATCTTCAATGCACTCAGGAACTCGCTTCCCACTCCTCACCAGGCACCGGGCTCACAGACACACCTTGCCTGGCCCATACCTCCCAAACCATCAGGATAAATGTGACGCCATGCAGCAGGATCTGAACATCTCAAATGCGGGTCCTTCCCAAAGAAAGTGCTCTTCTGAATGCAAGGTCTCTCTCACGCGCCTCTGCCATTCTCTCAAGGATACGTCTCAAATCTTCAAAGTGAGCTCGAAAGACCTGGACCACAGAGCAGAGACCTTCATCCAGAACAACATTCTCAATGGCCACCATCATCCGGATGCACAACAGCACCACTGAGGAGAAAGCTTGTCCACCAGCAACTATACCACTGCAAGCTGGGACCACCCATCCCACTCCAACCACCACAGTCAAACAAGGATTGTCTGTCATTTACCTCAGCTCTTCTTCTCAAAAACACCAGTCCGAATCCTTCAGGGTTATAGCACAAGACATATATCCCAAGAAAAGACATGTGAAATGCGCACCAGGATAAATTAAAGGATTAAGATGAGCAGAACCAGAGCTCATGAAAATGTAGCCGTTCCCATCATATGACACCCCCCCATTGCTACTTGTTACAACAATCCCATATTGCTCAATTTTCATAAAGAGCCAAACTCAACAAAATTAAAACAAAGTCCTGGAAAAACTCAGCAGGTCTGGCAGCATCTGTGGAGAGAGAAAAACATGATTGCCATTTTGAGTCCAATATCTGATTCAATTTCGAAGTTTGAAGAAGTCAAAGTGGACTCACTTGGGCAGCACTGTGGATAGCGCAATTGCTTCAGAGCTCCAGGGTCCCAGGTTCGATTCCGGCTTGGGTCATTGTCTGTGCGGAGTCTGCACATCCTCCCTGTGTGTGCATGGGTTTCCTCCGGGTGCTCCGGTTTCCTCCCACAGTCGAAAGATGTGCAGGTCAGGTGGATTGGCCATGCTAAATTGCCCTTAGTGTCCAAAATTGCCCTTAGTGTTGGGTGGGGTTACTGGGTTATGGCGATAGGGTGGAGGTGTTGATCTTGGGTAGGCTTTTTCAAAGAGCCGGTGCAGACTCGATGGGATGAATGGCCTCCTTCTGCACTGTAAATTCTGAGATAAAACGTTAACTTTGTCTCACTCACATGAAAAACGACCACTTCAGTTAGTACCAAAGGGTGAGGAACTCAACTGCAGGAAGAACAAGAGAAGAGAAAACTGTTCTTAAAAAAAGCATTACTTCCAAAGTGGGATTACTTAAGGATCAGAGTTAACCTTAGCCCAAAGGTGCTTGGTATCTGTTGCAGAACAGCTGGTCAGATTCCAAAGGTCAAACTGCTAGCCCCTTCAGACAAGGCTGTGATTTAGCTAGGAAGGGGGGGTTAATGATCCCTTGACAGCTATGGAACCAGTGTCTTCGCACTGGTTATTGCAACCACAGAAACATATTTGGAATAAAGCTTTATGCAATTAGATGTCTTGAGGAGATGAAATAGGAATAAGTTGTTGTAGTGATCTGTACATCTGTACATACATCTGCACATACACCAGGGACTGCAACACAGATGTAACAGCCACAGCATCACCAGAGGGCAGCATCAGAGACGGGTATAAAGGGTGCAGCCCAAGAAAGGATCCGCCTCTTTCAGAAGCACAGGGCTAGTGAGCAGCAGCAGACAGAGACAGCTAAGCATAGGCAGTTTACCTTAGCTTCACTGGTCATATCTCTTGACTGTATTATATCTAGTTAAGCTCTGGAAACAGAACAAACCCACTGAATAAAGTATTTGTGTTAACTGGAAGTCTACAATCTTTATTCAGACTTAGAGAATCACATATGGTACCAGAAGTGATTTCAGAAAGCTAGCTAGACACCAGCAAGAGAAGAAAAATTTAAACCGGATATTCAACTGTGGAAGACTTTGCAGCAAATGGATCCTCGACGACTAGCTGAGTCGATGGAACTTGTTGGAACTCCATGGCAGCTGGAAACAACTGGTAATTTAAGTTACAACTGGAAAATGTTTGAAAAGCTGTTCCAAATATGTATTACAGCTAATGATTTAACCACTGCCTCTGACACAACAAAAATAGCCCTACTACTCTCAACAAGAGGGCATGAAGCTAGAGAAATCTATAATTGCTTTACTTACTTAGGTGAGGACAACACCAAAGTAGTAGTTATACTCAAAAAATTTGATGAACGCTGTAACAGTCAGTCTGGTGAGATGCTGGAAAGATTTAACTCTTGTCAGAGAAACGGAGGGCCCATCTCTGATTTTATTACAAATCTCAAGTTAATACCACAAGGCTGTGATTATGCTGATTTCAGAGACACTGTGATAATGCATCAATTAATTTCTGGACTATCTGATAAAAATTTGAGGGAAGAACTTTCACAAAAATAAGTATCTAACTCTAGAAATCGCTATACAAAATGCCTTGTTTATGAACAAAACCAAAATCAATACTTTGAGTCTCTATAAACACAGAATCATTATTTAGAAAACAAAATTGGTTAACAGTGGTGCGAACACTCACCACGAGGCAGATGTTGAGATGCCAGCGTTGGACTGGGGTGAACACAGTAAGAAGTCTTACAACACCAGGTTAAAGACCAACAGGTTTGTTTCAAACACTGGCTTTCGGAGCACTGCTCCTTCCTCAGGTGAACGAGGCGGAGGCAGGGTTGAATCGTAGGAAGACGGAGGTTCTGAGCGGCAGCCATCTTGAAAAAGGAGCCGCACATGCATCTTGGGATTTCATCTTGGGAGATGGCTACCCCAGTGCCAAATCTGAACCGCAACTAGAGGTGTTGTACCGTGAAGACCCCAACGATGAGTTCTTTGGATTGGGGAATCTTCAGCCCAGCATATATGACATCCCGACTTGTGAGTGCAGGATTATGCTGCGGCCTGAAGCCAAGAAACAGAGAGTGGTCCTCGCACCTCGAAGGGTCCCAGCCTCCACACAAGAAGATGATTTGTTCATTGAACATGAAGAGAACGATCACAACTCCGAAACAAAAAAACGATGATTTGTCTATCGAGCAATACACACAATACTACTCAGACATGGCTGAGTTATTCGGAGATCCTAATCACAGCATCAGCAACACGGATGAAAAGCTCAATACGACTCTTCTCATGGTAGATGAATCCAATACCATGGTGCCATGGCAGATCGTCGATACATTGGATGACAGCAATACCCAAGACGAAGACGACGCCAACCGAGAGCACAGAACAACTATGTTGAGAGAGCACAGATCGACTCTACAGCAAGAATACTGCACGACTCCACAAAGAGAGCGATGAAGGACTCCACAGAGAGAGCAATGACAACCTCCACAGAGAGAGCGATGAAGGACTCCACAGAGAGAGCGACACAAGCCTCCACAAAGAGAGCGATGCAAGCCTCCACAAAGAGAGGAATGCATGCCTCCACTGACAGCTCGGTGACAGACTCAAAAATGGAAGTAAGCAAACACTTCATAGCGAACGCCATGTATGAACAAGACCATGAAGATCTATCAAGCTTATTTGAGCCACCAGAAGACGACACTGAATATTTACCCACTGTATGTGAGACAAGTGATGAAGAAATCACAATTCCCATACAGGATGTGCAGGATCACAGCGAGACTGACATATCTCGGCTCGTCTGCACAGAAGCACTCAATAATCAGAGTAGGGCCACCCATGAGTCCAGAGAGACCACGTCAATAGAATTCTTGAAGATTTTGACTCCAGAAGAGGAGCACCATGACCCACTACAAAATGAAATTGCGAAGATTTTGGCTCCAGAAAAGGAGCACCACTACCCACAACAAAATGAAATCGCGAAGATTTTGGCTCCAGAAAAGGAGCACAAAGAGATCACAGATGATTCAAATGAACCTGAAATGACTCCAAAGGAGGAGCACCAAGAAATCAATGATAATTCAAGTGAATCTGAAATGAGTCCAAAAGAGGAGCACCAAGAACTCAGTGATGATTCAAGTGAACCAGAAATGACTTAGAAGAGGAGTACCAAGTAAGCAAAGAAGAGGAATCGAATCCACCACAAATGACTGATGTCACCAACATCAATGCAACATCAGATCATTCTCACAATTCTCAAGAAGAATCGCTCAATGTAGCAGATACCACAAAGGACACTGACACCAATAACTGTGACAATGACTCAAATCATCCACATGGCACACTCATTGAGCACAAGAACAACAAAAACAGCAGAAACGAGAACAACAACAGCAACAACAAAAATAACATGCAGCGCAACAAGAACGACAAAAGCAACAAGAAGCATCCCAGAAACAACAAGCACAACAAGAAAAAGAACAAGAATAAAAGCGAAAACAACGAAAACAGAATCAACAAGTGCAACAAAAAGAACAAGAATGACAACAAGAATGCCAATGAAAACAACCAAGACAGAAATGACAAAAACAACAAGAACGACAACTAAAACAATAAAGACAGAAATGACAGAAACAACAACAATGAAACAACAACCTGTACAACATGGTACAACTCTGCACGTGAAGGACAATGCCACAGCACACTGCGAAACAATGACAAGACTACAAACATGCCATGACATGATAAAGAATCTCAAGAATTCACATCTGCTCCAGAACAAACAAGCAAAACAGCTTTCACGGGGCAGCACGGTGGCCTAGTTGTTAGCACAACCGCCTCATGGCGCTGAGGTCCCAGGTTCGATCCCGGCTCTGGGTCACTGTCCGTGTGGAGTTTGCACATTCTCCCTGTGTCTGCGTGGGTTTCACCCCCACAACCCAAAAATGTGCAGAATAGGTGGATTGACCATGCTAAATTGCCCCTTAATTGGAAAAAATAATTGGGTAATCTAAATTTAAATTTTAAAAAAAAACAGCTTTCACGAACGATGACATACAGAATGAATACCATGCTGCGTTGTGCATGGGGGTGGGGCGAATGTTTATGATTGTTAATATTATTGTTATTTTTGGTATTTTACTGTGGTGCGTTATTGTTGTGTAAATTCAAATTTTTTCAATAAAAATTATTTACAGAATGAATACCACAAACACAGGAAAAAGTCGAGGTCAGACAACGGTGCAACACAGAATTGCTACCCATAATCAAATGGAACAGGGGAAAAAGGCGTCCACATCATTAAACGACTCATCAGCAAGGCAACCGAGTCACGTTCCGACATCAACCTAGCTCGGTTATCGTACCGAGCAACCCCATTGAGCTCAGGACTGTCGCCTGCGCAAATGGTCTTTGGCAGAGACATCCAGACAACCCTACCGGCATTGCAATTCCGAGACCTCGGCAACGAACTGGTTCTCGACAAAATGCGGGCACTCCGCTCTAAACAAAAACGATACTACGATCAACATGCGATCCCACTCAAGCCACTGACAATAGGTGACATTGTCAGAATCAGGGACCCAGAAGGCGGATGGTCTGAGCTAGCCACAGTGATCAGGCAGGAGGCATCGCGGTTCTACATTGTCAAATCGTCTGCGGGAGTACTTTTTCGCCGGAATCGCCGGAATCTATTAGCGATTCGACCTACAACACCAATATTTGCCACCCTGGACTTGACCGAGCCCATTTGTCCACAGGACGTTCCTCGCCACACAATGCCAGACAGTGCTCTTGATGCCATCAAACCATCATCCCTACTACCACCGTTAAGACGCTCCAGCAGAAGCCGTAAGGCACCCGACCGGCTAGATTTGTAACGACACTTCAACATACGCACAAGACGAATATGGACATTTCTCACGATGGACTCATAACACACTTAATTGTTTCTGTATTACTTTTATCATTTTCACTGATGCAGGTTTGCATATTCTCACCACTTGTTATGTACAGTTTTTTTGAGGCCAGTCTAGAAAACATGTCAAGAAAAAGGGGGGCGGGAGGGGGATGTAGTGATCTGTACATCTGTACATACATCTGCACACACACCAGGGACTGCAGCACAGATGTTAGAGCCACAGCATCACTAGAGGGCAGCATCAGAGACCGTTATAAAGGGTCCAGCCCAAGGGAGGATCTGCCTCTTTCAGAAGCACAAGCCTAGTGAGCAGCAGCAGACAGACAGCTCAGCATAGGCAGTTTATCTTAGCTCACTGTTCTTCAAAGTCGGGGGCGCGACCCGCGGATGTGTCGTGGACGGGTGTCGGGAGGGTTGCGGAGCCGTTTTCCATGAAGCTCCCGAACGTGCAAACCCCCGTGCAGCAGTTGGCCTTTTATAATGCCAGCTGCAAGCGGCCGCGAACATGTTAAAACAAAAAATTCAGCCGCATTGCACATGCGCGCGATCATCATGCGCACATGCACAATGCGGCTAAATTTTTTGGCCGATGATTGGCGCGCATGTGCATTCCGTGAACATTTTTAAAAATAAATTTAGATTACCCAATTATTTTTTCCAATTAAGGGGCAATTTAGCGTGGCCAATCCACCTACTCTGCACATCTTTGGGTTGTGGGGGCGAAACCCACGCAGACACGGGGAGAATGTGCAAACTCCACACAGACAGTGACCCAGAGCCGGGATCGAACCTGGGACCTCAGTGCCGTGAGGCGGTTGTGCTAACCACTTGGCCACCGTGCTGCCCTTATTCCGCGAACATGTTAAAGAATTCCGCCGCATTGCGCATGCGTGCCGGTAATCGGGCACGCATGCACAGTGTGGCCGCTATTTTTTTTAAACACCTGCAGCTTTTTGTTTTACAAGTTCTGCAATGGTTTTTGTTCATTTATTCATTTATTTTAGTCATTTAATTTTTATTTTTTTCATTTATTTTATTCATTTTATTTTTTTTACAAGTTCGGGGAGTTTTATTCCTTTTTTTCATTTATTTTACTCATTTTTTTTACAAGGTCGGGGGGGGGGGGGGTGTTATTTGATAAAATTTTACAGGATAAAATTCAGAACTTTGGACAGATGGAGACTCCATACTTTCCGACACCGGAAGGCTTCACCTTCATCCAACAGGTTCCATTGGAGGAGCGTGTACAAGGGCCAAAGGGACCCAAAACCATTTCCTCCATTTTTGTCAGCAGCAAACAAGGTAAGAGAAAATAGTGGGTCGCACAGGTCAGCCGGCGTGGGTCGTGAAGGCCGGCCGGGTTGGGTCCTGAAGGTTGGCCGGTTGGTAAAAATGGGTCCCCGTAAAAAAAGTTTGAAGAACACTGCCTTAGCTTCACTGTAAGAAGTCTTACAACACCAGGTTAAAGTCCAACAGGTTTGTTTCAAACACGAGCTTTCGGAGCACGGCTCCTTCTTCAGGTGAAGAAGGAGCCGTGCTCCGAAAGCTCGTGTTTGAAACAAACCTGTTGGACTTTAACCTGGTGTTGTAAGACTTCTTACTGTGCTCACCCCAGTCCAACGCCGGCATCTCCACATCTTAGCTTCACTGGTCATACCTCATTTTTAAAAAATAAATTTAGAGTACCCAATTATTTTTTCCAATTAAGGGGCAATTTTAGTGTGGCCAATTCACCTATCCTGCACATCTTTTGGGTTGTGGGGGTGAAACCCACGCAGACACGGGGAGAATGAGCAAACTCCACACGGACAGTGACCCAGTGCCAGGATTCGAACCCGGGTCCTCAGCGCCATAGGCAACAATACTAACCACTGTGCTGCCCTTCTGGCCATACCTCTTAACTGTATTATATCTAGAAACAGAACAAACCCACTGAATAAAGTATTTGTGTTAACTGGAAGTCTACAATCTTTATTCAGACTTGGAGAATAACAGTTGTTTTGGGGTGAATTTAGATGGGTATTTAACTGAGGCACTGCTGCCCTGGGTCTCTGGACAGAGTGTATGGAACATGGATATCAAGGCTAGAAAGTACCAGCCTCCCCGAACAGGCGCCGGAATGTGGCGACTAGGGGCCTTTCACAGTAACTTCATTTGAATAAGCGGTTTTCATTTCATTTTTCTTTTTTTTTTCCAGAAAGGAGTCAATTCCGCCAGGGCTGGCCTGCTGAAAATAACTTAAGAGAGTGTCACTGGCAGGCGGATGAGGGTAGGGCCCTCGTCAGGACTGTTAGATGGGAAACGGGAGCTTGATTTAATGGCTCCAAAGAAAGAGAACGTTAATTGAAATAAATTCTCTTGAAAGCGAGTAGGGTTGCTGTGGCGACGACGCTGAAGAGAGTCAATGGTTCAGCGCTACTCGTTCAGCTGTCACTGTCGCCAAGGTAATGGGGCGGGCGGGCACATTGAGCTGACTTTTGATCAGGATAGAGTTCCTCAGATATTCGCAGTTCGCTCAGCGAGAAGGGAATGGAGCGGATTCTCCTGCGCGGTGTCCGATCTGTACTGAAGCACCCGGGGCTGCTGCAGGCTCCGTCCCGCTGCAGCTCCTCGTCCCGGTTCAATGTGCCCCTCAGCTCTGCCGAGGTAGCCCGGCCGGTCGGAGTCTGCTCCATGATGCGCCTCCCGGTGCAGGCTTCCTCGGCGGGCCTGGATGCTGCTTTTGTTGGAGTGCCTTTGGACATCGGAACCTCGAACCGGCCGGGCAGCAGGTAGGAAGCACAAGCAGATCGTGAATGGACAATCTACCTGTTCAATAAACATCTGAGCGTATTTATTCAGTTTGGGGTGTACTCCCAATTGGGTTGCAATTTATTAACAGCCCCCTACAAGCTTGTTCTGGAGTTAGCACTAATTTAGACACATTGTTGAGCCACTTGACCGGCAGGCATGATGAAGGCCAAGGATTAGAAGTCGCCTATATTCAGACATAAACCAAGAATGGGCTCAATTTTTTCCCCAAATTGATTCTAAAATTTCTTACTGTTGTGAAGCAACTTAAGAGTGAACAGCATGAATGAAGTTTAATGCCAATATCCAAAAGTTGTATGTGTCCGTGTTCAATACAGTTCAGTAAATGTGAAAAAGTTTCCATAATCACAGAGATTAACTGTCTGCCTTATTGGTTCTGAGAACTATTTCTAAATGCAGCTACATAATAAAGGGGTACAAGCTAGGACCTGTCTCCGTGCTTGCTGGTACACAGAGCTCTGTCCAACTCTCCACTGACCTTGGGTTCAGGTCAGATGCTCTCTTACCTCACTGTGTGGACGGTACTTTACTCAGTTCCATATTAAGCCACATGTGCCAGATCCTTGTGGTCAGTGTGGCTCCATTGTCAGCTTTGTGAACATGGCCTGTTTCTGCCTCACCGTTAACCTACATTTGAATGTCCTGAAGTGTCGGTATTTGGATGTCAGATATGAACTGAAGGCAAATCTTATCATTCCATGCAAAACGTCAAATAACTGAAATAAGCAAGAGTAAGGCTGACTAATGGCAGATGCCTTTAGATAATCTGCCATGGCAAATTATGATTCAAAAGAAAACTGCCAATTGATAAAACAGCAAAACAGCAATGCTTACTTTTCACACACAGTCGGGATGCATGGCAAACTCCAAATATGTTGAAGCAATCGGAATAATTTTGTCCATGAACTTATAGAAGCAGTTTTACCTGACTTGGAGGTCTTTGCAAACAATTTTTTAAAAACACACTCCACGGGCAGCACGGTGGCCTAGTGGTTAGCACAACCGCCTCACGGCACTGAGGTCCCAGGTTCGATCCCGGCTCTGGGTTACTGTCCGTGTGGAGTTTGCACATTCTCCCCGTGTCTGCGTGGGTTTTGCCCCCACAACCCAAAAAGTGCAAGCTAGGTGGATTGGCCATGCTAAATTGCCCCTTAATTGGAAAACTGATTGGGTATACTAAATTTATTTAAAAAAAACACTCCACAAGCTCACAGTCCATGATTTGTACAATTCCAACCCCCCCGCGATGAGCAGTTCCTCAAACATCATCATGAACAACCCCCACCCTGTCTCAAAGCCCTCCGCTGACCCCCTCAACTCAAACTTAAAAAAAAAATTTAAGAGTACCCAATTATTTTTTCCAATTAAGGGGCAATTTAGCATGGCCAATCCATTTATCCTGCACACCTTTGGGTTGTGGGGGGGGGGGGGGGGTGAAACCCACGCAAACACGGGGAGAATGTGCAAACTCCACACAGACAGTGACCCAGGGCCAGGATTCGAACCCGGGCCCTCAGCGCTGTAGGCAGCAATTGTAACCATTGTAACCATGCTGCCCCCTCAACTCAAACTTAGTCTTTTCCAACCGGAGAAAGTCGCACCAAGTTCCCCAGCCAGGTCGCCAGCGGTGTATCCGGTCTCCAATTTAGCAAGATCCTTCGCTGGGATATCAGAGAACTGAAGGCCACGACATCGGGCCCCTTCTCCTCCAGCAGCTCTGGCACTTCCAATACCCCAAACATCATCACCATTGGGTCCGTCTGATCTCCACCCTCACAATCTTAGATAATAATAATCTTTATTACAGTAGGCTTACATTAACACTACAATGAAGTTACTGCGAAAAGCCCCCAGTCGCCATATTCCGGCGCCTGTTCGGGTACAGAGGGAGAATTCAGAATGTCTAATACACCTAACAGCACATCTTCTGGGACTTGTGGAAGGAAACCGGAGCACCCGGAGGAAACCCACGCAGACACGGGGAGAACTTGTAGACTCCGCACAGACAGTGACCCAAGCCAGGAATCAAACCTAGGACCTAGGCGCGGTGAGGCAACAGGGCTAACCACTGTGCTACCGTGCCAAGCTTCCTAGTACCTTTACAGCTTCTCGCAACCCCAAATCATATGCGCATGATTCGCTGGCCCCCGCCCACACTATCGCACACTCATCAACCACCTCTTGGAAGAGCCCACTTATTCTCACATACACCCTATGTGCCCCCTTAAACTGTTAAAGCTCATCATCATGCAAGAGGTTGAATTTACCCGACGCAATGCCTCGCACCACAGTCCCTAGCCTATCCCCCCCCCCCCCCCCCCCCCCCCATTTGTTCACTATAGCCCTCAGACTGGAACCCCTGCAGGACTCCTCCATCCTGACCCACTCAAACCCCCCCCCCCCTCCCCAATCGAGGTCCCGCGTTCAATCCTGGCCCCGGTCACTGTCCGTGTGGTGTTTGCAGATTCTCCCAGTGCCTGCGTGGGTCACACCCACAACCCGCAGGCTAGGTGAATTGGCCACGCTAAATTGTCCCTCAATTGGAAAAAAAGAATTGGACACTCTCTAAATTTATTTTAAAAAAACATACCCTGAGAAGGCCCCAAACCTCTTCAATATTCCCATAATCCTACCCATACTCTCCAACAGGTCGGACACAAACAACAACTCGTCATCCGCTTACAATGACACCTGGTGCTCCCTGCTCCCCCTCACAATCCCCTACCACTCTGCAGACCCCCTAAGGGCCATCGCCAAGGGCTCAATCGCCAACATGAACACTGTGATAGCGGATACCCCTCTTAATTTCCCTATGCAGTCCAAAACTCTGTGAACTCATCTCATTTGTACATACACTTGCCACCTGGGCTACATACAAAAGATGCACCCACGCCACAAACCTTGGGCCATACCCAAAACTTCAAATAAATACCTCCACTCCACCCCACCAAAAGCCTTCTCTGTGCACCTTGAATGAGATAATCTCCTCTCGGACCACCGCCTTCAATGCCTCCCAGATCTGTTCTCCTGCTCCTCGATCTTCACTCACAGCGACTTGTATAGATCCCCCAAGAAACCACCTCCGCCTCCAAAAACACAATATAATCACTCTGGTCAGACACCACCTTCTCCACCTGGCGTACTGTTGCTCCTTGTGCTTCAAGGCACTTATCTACCTGGTCCATTGATCTTCGCAGAGGTGCGACTGCTCCCTCAATGGCCTTCGACCAGTCACCATGCATCTCCTTCCTTTGCTGGCGAAAGTCCTCTTTGATGGCGAAGTTCCTCTTTGATGAAGGCCATCGACTGCTCCATCTGGGGCTCTCTCACTGGCGATGACCCTTCCCCCTCCACCATTCTTGCAATTGATGCTGCGCTACAGGTCCCCTCCAACTCCTTAGCCAGGTCTTTAACGTTATTTTGCCGGGTCTGGTAGCCAGTAGACATGCCAATCTTGGGGATAATCCCTCCCTCTACACCTTTTGCTCCACTTTCCTGCTGGGCTATCCCACTAAAGGGTATAAAATGCCCAAACCAATGCCTTCGAGCCAGGGCTGCCCTGTGTGCGACCACTCACTCCATGGTCACCACTGGAAGTCGCTTGCTCACAATAATAGCTGCCCAACACTAACACTTCTGAAAATTGTCAGAAGGAAGTTTCAAGTTTTTTTACATTGTCTGAAGGATGTCATTATATTCAGAACAAGAGGGAAATCTTTCGATTTTGTTTTTGAATTTAGATTTGGACCACGACACATCCGAGCTGAATCATCCTTGCTCAGGGCCTATAATGGTGGCACCAGGGCGGCCCCTTTCGAATCTCTGATGGTGGCTGACATTGGTGACGTCAACGTGAATCTTTACGACCTGAAGAAGAGCTGCAAGATGATCAGGAACTCTTTTAAGGAGATTGTGTCCACGGGCTGTATACCACTGACATTAGGTATGGATTTGCATGCTGGCATTGGTCAGCAGTTCTTGGGGAATGGAAGAAAGAATGGAATAAACTTAAGGAAAAAAAACAATAATTTTAAATCTTTTGACACTGGTTGGTAAAAGCATTAATTATGTCTGTTGTGCCTAGGTGGTGATCACACAATAACATACCCCATATTGCAGACAATGGCAGAAAAGTAAGTCTCATTGCATGTTATTGTCATTGAAATGCACCGAACATTTTACCTGTTGCACAAGTGGTTAGCACTGTGGCTTCACAGTAGCACAAGTGGTTAGCACTGTGGCTTCACAGTGCCAGGGTCCCAGGTTCGATTCCCCGTGGGTCACTGTCTGTGCGGAGTCTGCACGTTCTCCGTGTGTCTGCGTGCGTTTCCTCCGGGTGCTCCGGTTTCCTCCCACAGTCCAAAGATGTGCAGGTTAGGTGGATTGGCTATGCAAAAAAAGTGTCCAAAACGTTAAGGAGGGGTTATTGGGTTACATGGATAGGGTAGAAGTGAGGGCTTAAATGGGTCGATGCAGACTCGATGGGATGAAAGTGAAAGTGAAAATCGCTTATTGTCACGAGTAGGCTTCAAATGAAGTTACTGTGAAAAGCCCTAGTCGCCACATTCCGCCGCCTGTTCGGGGAGGCTGTTACGGGATGAATGGCCTCCTTCTGCACTGTATGTTCTATGTTGTATATATGCTGTAAATGCTTGATAGGGCTGGCTAGATGTGCCATTGCCTGAAACTGTGACCTTTGATTGCTTGAAAAAGCTGGGCCGCACTTCAGGAAAACGTGTTCTACATGTGAGCCAGTGTGCTTAATCAGGAATGGATAATAGATGGTAAATTCGATTTCAAACAAGGTTAGACCTTTTAAATAGGTTCTTACAGAAAATGGGAAGATGCAGCTGAATTTTCAAAATGATTTTACTCTTCAACTTTCCCCTCTGCACATATCCTGAACGTTGCAACCCCGTTCATTTTGGTGGTTTTTGCCCTTCTGCTACAAACTTAATATGAGCCTGGAACAGCTGTTCTACTGTGAGCGGCATCACAGTCGGCTTGATCTTCACGCTTCCAGCAGGAAATAATGATCAGGATCGAAATCTTGCCTGATATGTGGTCGTTGCATCAGGGCTATTGCTTCCCAGTAGAGATTAGTTAACTGCACAGCACGGAGATTGAATTTGTGGCCTTCCTGGAGCTTTTGCACTTAGCTACTCACTAGATAAAGTCACTGAGCTGTTGGAAGAACTGGCACAGTAGCTGAAGTTAGAGAACATTCCTGGAAAGGTTAAATTAAGAAATAGATCAAAGGTCAGATGGCAAAGTAAGGACTAAAGAAACAGCTGGGTATGCGATGGTGGAGCAGGAGCTGGAAGACTTGTAGAAACATTGAAATCTCTTTGCTTGCTCTGATGAAATATGACCAGTTGATTGTAAGTTCTGTCCCATCATGGCATTCTGTTCTGTTTTTATCAGATATGGTCCAGTAGGTTTGGTTCACATCGATGCGCACTCTGACACAAGCGATATTGTCCTAGGGGAGAAGATCTGTCATGGAACACCATTCAGACGTTGTGTGGACGAAGGACTGCTCGATTGTAAACGTGTGGTTCAGATTGGCCTCCGTGGATCGACTTATGAACCAGATGGTTACCTTTGGAGCAGAGAACAGGTAAGTCACTCTTTTATTTTCTCTCCTCTTTATGTTCCTTGCATGGGTGAGGGGTGAGACGGGGTGAACTGTGAGCTGGACTTTGAATTCCCCACCTCTATTCTCCCTATGCTTTGTCTTCTGACGCCATCGGAGCCTCACAGGTTTACATTTACAGAGGTATCACTGTCCATTTGTGGAGCCACACCGTGAGTCAGCAGGCATCATGGTGAACCTCATGTTCACAAACAAGGGTCACTTGAAAGCAAACAGGAGCAGGAACCCAGTCTGATGTTCCTCCCCTTTCCTGATACTGGGACACGTTGGCCAGTGATAGTACTCCACTTGCCACCTGGCTGAGATTAGCTAACTAAATGCAAACCAAAAATTAAACTGAGACTCTCCTTGTCTGTACAATGTACAGCTCACTGACGTAGACAACTGGATAATTGAGGAAGAATTATAGTGCCATTGACATAGTAAAACAATCTATAGCACTTCACAGGGACATTTTCTTTTTTTCCAATTAAGGGGCAATTTAACATGGCCAATTCACCTACCCTGTACATCTTTGGATTGTGGGGGTGAGGCCCACGCTGAATAAAGACCAAGCCATTCAGGACTGAGATGATGAAGAATCTTCATTCAGAGTCGTTAAATCATTGGAATTCTCTACCCTAGAAGGTTGTGGAAGCTTAGGTCATTGAGTTTGTTCGGGACAGACATTTGTAGATATTAATGACATTAAGGGATATGGGGATAGTGTGGGAAATTGCCATTGAGGTAGACGATCAGCTAGAGATCTAGTTGAATGGTGGAGCAAGCTCAAGGGGCTGAATGGCCTACTCCCATTCCGATATGCGTAAGAGGAGCTGTTAGGACACGTGACTAAAAGCTTGGTCAAAATTATAACTTTTGAAGGTGCATCTCAAGAGGTGGAGAGGTTTATTGAAAAAACCTAGAGATTTTATAAGCATTGTGACTGGGAGCAACTGAGGGTGAAGCAAAATATCTCTTCAGTTCACCTGCACACAACATTCCCTTTAATGTTGCCACCTCATCAAAAGGAAGTTCATGCTGTGGGCAAACAATGAGCACAAACTCCCAACTTACAACTAGGCTACAGGGCTGACATGGCTCCAACTAGTATTTGTTTGAAAAGTAGTCAGTCTCTACTATTGATTCTGTGTATTAAAACCCGTGGGAGGGCTGAATGCCTCAATGTTGCGTACAAACACAAAGCCCACGTAGAAGGGCATTGCTGACTGAATTGAAAAGGTGGACAGCAACGGGCCTGTTTCTATTGTAGACCGTTGTCGCTCTTCCATTGCAACAGTCAGCAGATAGGTGATTTTGTAATTCTTTTAAGAATCTATACACATTGCAATTCAGGTGTGATGCTAAAGTCTTAACTTCAGCTAAAAAAAAAAAGCACGAGCACAGCATTGTACGAGAACCAGGAACAACAAATTTCGCTTGTGCAAACTGCATTGTGGATCCAGTAAGGGAAGTGGAATTGAGGAATATGGTGAGAAAGTGGACTGGAGGTGCATCTTTGAATTAACCTCTTTTTCCCTATCTTACGTTCTGAATGCAGCATCTTTGGTTCCTTTACGATTTGTAGTCAGTTTCCTCAAAACCACGATCTGTAATTACTTGAATGAAGCCTTTCATTGCTGATGCTTTTCATCCTGAGTGTTTTATTACTTCTAGGGATTTCGAGTGGTTAGTGGACAGGATTGTTGGTTGCGTTCGCTTGCTCCACTGATGAAGGAGGTGAGGCAGCAGATGAGAGATGGTCCAGTGTACATTAGTTTTGATATTGATGGTCTGGATCCAGCATTTGCTCCTGGTACTGGAACCCCAGAGATCGCTGGTCTTCAACCTAGTCAGGTAAATGACATGTTATCTAGAATGACAGCTGGCAGATGGAGTTTCTGTCTATGGTTCACAACAGAGAGGAGGTGATACCGGCCTTAAGAACTTGTTCAAGGCTGATGTGTGGGGTGGGGGGTTTGTCCTTCCTGCAACTGAACGCCTGTTCAGCCGTATGAGGTTAAGAGTGTGCACTGGCTGAAGCATTGAGCTCCAAAATAGCACCACTAACATCAAATTAGCATTGCATGCGAATTGACATGGTGACCTGCCCTCTCTGTATACTTCCAGCGCACATTCACTGCGAACATTTTAATGCCTGCACCAAGATGGAGTCTGACACAACTTTCACTATAGATGGGCACATGATTCACAAATGCCATTTTGGAGCACCCTACCCAAGCCCACACCTCCACCCTATCCCCATAACCCAGTAACCCAACTGAACACCAAGGGCAATTTTGGACACGAAGGGCAATTTAGCATGGCCAAACCACCTAACCTGCACATCTTTGGACTGTGGGAGGACACCGGAGCACCCAGAGGAAACCCAAGCGTACAAGGGGAAAACATGCAGACTCCACACAGACAGTGACCCAAGCCAGAATCGAATCTGGGACCCTGGAGCTGCAAAGCAATTGTGCTACCCACTATGCTATCGTGCTGCCACTAAGGGCACTATTGAACCTAATTAATTCTCACCGTTAGTGAGAGTACGACCATTAACTGAGCTGATCCCCAATTGTGAGATACTCACATTATAAGAAACGTTTTCAGGAATTCATTTAAATAGTGAAAAAAAGCAAACTTTTGGTTGTTCAAAAAAATTAATCTAGAGAAATCATTCATTATAACAAAGGAATTGATGGGGTGGCACGGTAGCACAGTGGTTAGCACTTCTGCCTCACAGTGCCGAGAACCTGGGTTTGATCCCGGCCCTGGGTCACTGTCCGTGTGGTGTTTGCACATTCTCTCCGCGTCTGTGTGAGTCTCACCCCCACAACATGTGCAGGGTAGATGGATTGGCCACGCTAAATTGCCCCTTAATTGGGGAAAAAAAAATTTGACTACTATAACAAGGAATTGAAAAAATGCCATTTGTATGTTCGCAGGCTTTGGAAATCATCCGGGGTTGTCAGGGAATGAAAATAATCGGCTGTGACTTGGTTGAAGTTTCTCCACCATATGATACTTCTGGTAAGAAAGAGCAAAACTAAAATATACTGTCAGCGCCAAATCAGATATTGTAGTCCCGAGCTCCACTCAGAGATTGGATACCCACTCTATTGCAATATTGCGGAAGAGGAAGTGCAGCATTGTTGGAGGAGTTGCTCTTTGAGTAAAGCACTGTTATCCATTTGGGTGAATATATAAATTTGGGAAATCCTCGACACAAATTTCTTGTGAATTAAAAGTAACAAATGGAAAATTGTAGGTGGTATGCCATGGACTTCCTGATATGTGGGGCATAAAGGCACGGCTTTCCCAAATTTCTCCTATCGCACATTACACAGTCGAGGATAATGAATATTAACACTTTAGTGCCACCATTACCAATTGTTATGCTATGAACACTAATTAATACTGCATAAAGGTAAAGTCTGAAAGGGGAAAAAGGGGTCAATGCTAGTTTAATGCAACAAGTTCACAAAGTCTGTTTCTTTCAGGTAACACGGCTCTGACAGCTGCCAATCTGCTCTTCGAGATGCTCTGTGTTCTACCCAACGTTAAGTATTATTGAGTTTTGTAGGTATTTGGGTCACACTGCTCGTGTTATCCCACACTGATTCTTACTCAATCAAATCCATTTGATTACTAACTGCATCTTACCTGCAGCCGTTATTTTAAAAAACTTACACGTACTATTAACTCAAAATTAAAGCAACCGTAATGCGCAATGCTTCAGCTGCACCTCAATGCTGTATGTGAAAAGTCGCGGAAATATTGTAAGAGTTTTCCTGATTAGAATGCCTTAACCGTTTTTATTACTGATTAAAAACTCCCAACTTAAGCACCATATTAGATTGTGGCTGATTAATGGTGCTGACCGAGATATATTTTGGGATCTACACTGAAATTACTTTTTAATGTAACTTCTGATTTTCATAACATATTAATAAACTGCAATGATTTGTTAAGACAAAGTAGATACTGGATTTTTTCTGGGATAGGTTGGTGAACAGTGGCACTGAAAACAGATTAACTGTTTAAATCTTCATAAATCTTTGGAGTGATTTGTGAAGTGACAGGTGATTTAATCTACCTGTCAGTTGGTCAAACCATGTAGGTCAAGACAACCTGGAAGAGGAGGTCATAGAATGTATCCACGATAGTTTCCTCGAACAATATGTAATGGAATCTACGAGGGAGCAAACTATCCAAGATCTGGTCCTGTGTAATGAGACAGGAATAATTAATGATCTCGTAGTTCGGGATCCTCTCGGAAAGAGCAATCACAGTATGGTTGAATTTCAAATACAGATGGAGGGCACAAAAGTAAAATCCAATGCCAGTGGCTTGTGCTTAAAAAAAGGAGTCAACAATGGGATGAGGGAGGAGTTGGCTATGGTAGACTGGGAGCAAAGACTTTATGGTGGGACAATTGAGGAACAGTGGAGTACGTTCAAAGCGATTGTCACAGTGCTCAGCAAAAGCATATACCAGTGAAAAGGAAGGACTGTAGGAAAAGGGATAATCAGCCATGGATATCTAAGGAAATAAAGGAGGTATCAAATTGAAAGAAAATACATACAAAGTGGCAAAGATTAATAATAATAATCTTTATTATTGCAACACGTAGGCTTATTTTAACACTACAATGAAGTTTCTGTGAAAAGTTCCTAGTCACCACATTCCGGCGCCTGTTCATGTACTCTGAGGGAGAATTCAGAATGTCCAATTCACCTAACAAGGATGTTTTTTGGGACTTGAAGGAGGAAACCGGAGCATCCGGAGGAAACCCACGCAGACACGGGAAAAGGTGCAGACTCCGCACTGACAGTGACACAAGCCGGGAATCAAACCTGGGACCCTGGTGCTGTGAAGCAACAAGATTAGTGGGAAACTAGAGAACAGAAAGCTACGAAAAAAAGCTATAAAGGAAACATAGGTTATGAGAGTAAACCAGCTCAGAATATGATAGAAAAAGTTTCCACAAATATATAACGCGGAAGAGAGTGGCTAAGGTAAACATTGGTCCTTTAGAGGACGAGAAGTGGGATTTGATAATGGGAAATGGCCAATGCAGTGAACAGGTTTTTTGTGTCGGTCTTCATAACACACCAATAATTGTGGTCAAGGAGGCTATGGCAGGTGAGGAGCTAGAAACGATCATCATCACCAAGGAGGTAGTTTTGGACAAGCTAATGGGGCTAAAGGTAGACAAGTGTCTTGGCCCAGGGTTAGCACTGCTGCGTACGGCACTGAGGACCCAGGTTCAATCCCGGCCCAGGGTCACTTGTCTGTGTGGAGTTTGCACATTCTCCCCTGTCAGCATGGGTTTCATCCCCACAACCCAAAGATGTGCAGGTTAGGTGGACTGACCACACTAAATTGCCCCTTACTTGGAAAAAAAATAATTGGGTACTGTATAAATTTTCCTGGCCCTGATGGGATGCGTAACAGGGTCCTAAAAGAGATGGCGGGGGAAAATAGCAAATGCGCGCATGGTAATTTACTAAAATTTGCTGGACTCTGGGGCGTTCCGACAGATTGGAAAACAGCAAATGTGATGCCACTGTTCAGAAAGGAGGTGGACAAAAGGCAGATAACTATACGCTGGTTAGCTTAACTACTGTAGTGGGGAAAATGCTTGAATCTATCATAAAGAAAGAAATAGCGAGACATCTGGATAGAAATTGTCCCAATGGGCAGATTCAGTATGGGTTCATGTTTAATTAATTTGCTGGAATTCTTTGAGGACATGACGAGCGCGGTGAACAACAGTGAACCGGTGAAAATTGTGCATCTGGATTTCCAGAAAGCACTCGACAAGGTGTCACACAAAGGCTGCTGCCTAAGATAAAGGTGCACTAAGGGCAGCACGGTGGCCTAGTGGTTAGCACAACCGCCTCACGGCGCTGAGGTCCCAGGTTCGATCCCGGCTCTGGGTCACTGTCCGTGTGGAGTTTGCACATTCTCCCCGTGTCTGCGTGGGTTTCGCCCCCACAACCCAAAAATGTGCAGAGTAGGTGGATTGGCCACGCTAAATTGCCCCTTAATTGGAAAAAATAATTGGGTAATCTAAATTTTAAAAAAAAAGATAAAGGTGCACTGTATTGGGGGAAATGTATTAGCATGGATAGAGGATTAATTAACTAACAGAAAGCAAAGAGTGGGGATAAATGGGTGTTTTTGTTTGGCGATCAGTGGCTAGTGATGTTGGGACCACAATTGTGTACAATTTACATAGATGATTTGGAGTTGGGGACCAAATGTAATGTGTCAAAGTTTGCAGATGACACTCAGATGAGTGTACAGAGAACACGGAAAGTCTGTACCTAGCTGAAACAGGGACCGTAGACAGGAATATGGCTCATAAAACAATGGAAGAGCAATTTACCCCGAACACATTCACCATCAATTTATAACCGACTTGGGAACGGTTACCAAATTTCTCTCAGGGTATCACAAACACAAATCTCAATGTGGACATGAAGTGCACAGTTTTAATCAGCTAAATATCACTGAATAATGTAGCAACTGTACGAGCAGCAGCTGAGCGGCTTTTGATTTCAGGCTAATGCTGAGTGCATCTCAATGTGTGAATGAATATAAATTTTATTCTGTTTTAAAAATTCCTACAGTTTCCACATTTAAAGTGACATTTAGATTCAGAAACATTCAGCAGTGCATACAATAAATTGGATTTGCAGCTTTCAATTTAACAGCATGTCGCAAAATTAATCAACTATTTTGTAAACTAATTTTGTACAGGTTTGTCCAGTGACTGAATGGGTAATGGTGACACCTGGGTATTGTACTAAATGCCACACCAGGTGGTTACTTCCTTTGCTCTGTGCAGAAGTTAGCTGATCTCAGGCAGATAGGGGAGAAGAGTTGCAACAATTGACTTAAGGCATTGCCCGGCGAAGAATTCTGCTGGAGCCGCGGTCAGCAATGCCACTGAGGGTAGTGGCTTGGCTGGGGGACTTATATGACTTTCTTTGGTTGGAAAAGATTAAGTACTATTTAAAGGGTTCAGTGGAGGGCTTCGAGGCAAGGTGGGGGATGTTCGTGACCGTGTTTGAGGAACTATTCATCGCCGGGGGGGGGGGGGGGGGGGGGGGGAAGGAAAGAATGAAAAAGGGGAACATTTGTACAAACTACATAGTTGGTGCTGGGGAGTTTGTTCCCAGAATTGTTTTTGTTTTGTAACATTTTATATACATTTGGAAAAAAATACATTTTAAAAAACAATTGGCTTAAGGGGTAGGGAGGGAGACGTTAGCGGTGGAGCCTAAAATGAAAGGGAAGAAAATTGATATGGAACGGTGCTAAATGGCAAGTTCTGGGAATTGATGAACATACAATCTTGGTCAATGGCATTTCATTGAAATTTCCCATTGAAAAAGTTGATATTACAAAAATCAAAGGGTTCATAGCTTCATCTGTCAAAATAATATACAATACATAATCCAGGCATGCACACTACAAATTTCCCATCCATTAAAAACAAAAATAAACACAGACATCATGTGGCCCTATATCATAGGCTCAACTTCAGGTGTGTGATTTCATAAAATTACTCCCATTGTGGGAAATAATATTTTTAGTAACATTTAATTTAAAGAGAAATGTCACTTGCGTGGAAGATAATTTTAAAATTCTGGCTAATAGCAGCAACTACACAAAGATGGGTCAAAATCAGGGAAAGGTCTATGCGAGAAAATTGGAAATTTTGGACATTTGAAAATAACCTAAAATGCTCGATCTATACTCGGTTCGTCTCTGGGAGAGAGAACAGGTTGGTCCGGAAATAGAGAGCACACCCATTTCTGGACACACACGGGCACAGGACATTTTTCCAGAGAATGTGGGAAAAAGTAGAGGAGGCGTGTGCTCCAGGACCGGCGAGTCCAAATGTTACTTACTTTCTTTGTTGAGCCCAGACATCTATTCTCTTGGCCTGGTTTCCCCAAGTGGAGCTGGTGTCCTGGGAGCCATTCTTGGGAGAGGTGACGTCAAACAGATGATAGGCAAAGGACCAGATGCTTGCTTCAAGAGTACCCAAAGCATATTTTTTGTTCTTGCCCAATGTGGCAGGCAGTGCAATTACAGCCAGAAATGAGCACGTTTCCCTGACCACAACGGGGTCTTAGTAACCCGACTAGCAACTGAAAAGGGAGAGGTGGGCAGACCAATTTTGATGCAGTTATCTTTTAGGCTGTCTCTTCCCTGCTCTTCCCTAGTAGATGCTTATCAACATGCCATGCAGTTTTAGTCATTCTTGCCTTTATTTCAAATTCTGCTCTCTTGCTGTGACAGAATATACAGGCAGCAAGCCAGCTATAAATAAATCTAAACTTATAACATTTAATAAATACATTAAATACAGTTTATATTAGTTGCATCAGAAACTGGTATTCGGCAACCAAACACAGCAAAGTGTTGTTTCAGAATGGTGCAGTGTACATTATTTCAGTTCACTGGTTAATATTTATAGTTTAAGTCTGCTCGAACCTCATCTAATCTAGTGGACACTAACTGTGTATCTGAACCCTGCTTTGTAGAAATTCCTCTGTAATGTTTAACCCAGTCTCCTGCAATTGGGATTACAAAAAAAAAAAAAAAAATTTTTTTTTTAAATGTTGGTTGCAATATGCTTCTCTATACTTTTGAAGGAAGTTACCAGTGTTGCACTAGGCCATATAGATCAGAAGTTCAATCCCTGCTCTGACCTATTACGAAATCGCATTATAATTTTTCGGAATGGGCTGAGAAGCACATTAGGCAGCAAAATCGAAATTAACTCATTACGTTACACTTGACTTCAGGAAAGTCTGATACCTGCACTCAATTAGGGGTGTGGTTTTGATTCCCTCTCTTCCCAGCAATGTCTTTGGGAGGAGAGGACTGAGACCTGTTTTTCTTCCCCAAAATATGGTGGCAAAATATACCATGCACAAGTCAACGACAGATTCTCATACTGGAGTAAGACAGGGAAGGTAGGATCAGAGCAACTGAACTGAGGTACAGTACAATAATTCAAGTAGTATGCAAATTTTAGTGAAAACAATGACTCAGACTCCTTCATATCATTACCAGTATCCCATCTGGTTTTAAATTCCACTCGCTCACTCACCAGCTCCCTCGTTTGTTGTGCAAATTATCTCTTTCGATCCAGGCAATGTGCGAACACAGCTTTTTAACCCGTTGATTCACCTGGTCCTTTTGCTTCACTTCACTTGGCTCCTTGCATCACAGATCTAAATAACAAGACTGAGAAAATATTCTGGAAAAATAAAATAGAGCTGTATATTCCTGCTCTGTCCAATGTGTGGCTCAGGTGCATTTCAGCATAAAATTCTACCAGAACTACAGAATATCAGTGAAGCTCAGGCCAACAGGGTACATAGTATCGTTGCAGAATCCCTTCAAGCAGCCTGTCCATCCATAGGTTAAGTCTGTTGAGCAGTTGCTTGGTCCGTTTCACAGATGAATTGGAGCTGCGTCGAGCTTGAAGTGGGCTGTTTGTTTCCATTGCAGGAGCTCCCTCGTCTGGCCCATTCCCACCTTCTGTTGGTTCCAAGCCATTTTGTGTGCTGCTGTTCTCAGTTCCATTACAGAGTTCAGGTTTAAACAGGCAGAAGTACTTCCGGTGTCCATTTAATGCCAACACATAGCCAATGTAGTTCTGGTTATGGCAACTTTCATCTTGTACACTGGAAATTCGGGCAGGATCCTGAGCAAACTCTAACAGATCTGCAAGCCACCTGTGATGTTTCGATAAGTTCAAAAAGGAGAAGTGTAGTGATTTGTTCCTGATGCAAAATTAACAAAAATGAAATATTCAGAGTTTGATAAATGCACAGAACTTAAATCAGTTTTTTCACCAACAAAATAAGAATATGAGAAATTGTTGAACATTTAACCAAGTTCTGCCTACACCTGTAAAGAACCAGGTTAGTGTTTCATCTATCCCTTACAAAATTAATCTTCAGATACAGACAGGTCAGCTGCACATTTCCATAATTTTTAGTCATTAGCGATTGATAGATGAACATGTTGAATTATTTCAACAGTCTTTTCAATCATTAGCTGTTGTAAACAGAATGGTTAATAATCCTTTGCAGAATTTTGATATTTTCCCCATCTAAACAGTGGGTGAAAACTAACATTCAAGGTTTTTGACGAGAACCCAGAGAATCTCTCTGTGGAGTGTAGTATTGTCATCATTATTCTTTTAATTAGGTTTTACCACTATCTGTGATTATGTAATGCAATATAGCCCAAGGTCTAAACCCAAGATCTTCTGATGTTCAATAATGCACCATCATTTCACAGCAGAGTTTCCATGTTGGGTTTCACCCCACACAACCCAAAAAGATGAGTAGGGTAGGTGAATTGGCAATGCTAAATGGCCCCTTAACTGGAAAATAGAATTGGGCCCCCTCAATTTACTTTAAAAAAAAAGTTTCCATGTGATTTCCTCCACCCCACATCCCATACTGCACTTACCAGGTAACAGGATAGACCTCGTGTGCAAACTTCTGAATTAAAGCATTCTTTGTAGCATCAGTAACCACAACCAGCACATTCATGTTTCCAGGCATTAGCCGCACAAGATTGCTGGTATAGTTGATATAAGTCAGTTCAGTCACTTCCACAAAACTTTGTTCAGGGGACCTATTGGAGTAAAGAAAGGGTTCATTAATTAACTGGTGGAGTCTTCTTCATTCTTCAAGTCGGTTAATGAAATGAAAATGAAAATGGCTTATTGTCACGAGTAGGCTTCAATGAAGTTACTGTGAAAAGCCCCTAGTCGCCACATTCTGGCGCCTGTCCGGGGAGGCTGGTACATCCTTCACATACAGCTTGAGTAATCCCTGCCTGTCAGCAAGTCTCAAGAACAAATGTCATGAAGGACAATACCCCTTGATATTCAAATGTCAAAATTATGGGACTCCGTCTTTGACAACAACGCCATCAGAGAGGCTGCAGTCAGGGGCAGATTTACAAAGAATCACACACCGTGTCATAGAATTTACAATGGAGGCCATTTGGCCCATCGAGTCTGCACCGGCCCTTGGAAAGAGGACCCCACTTAAACCCCACACCTCCACCCTATCCCTGTAACCCAGTAACCCCACCTAACCTTTTTGGACACAAAGGGCAATTTAGTCTGGCCAATCCACCTAACCTGCACATCTTTGGACTGTGGGAGGAAACCAGAGCACCCGGAGGAAACCCACGCAGACTCCGCACAGACAGTAACCCAAGCCGGGAATCGAACCTGGGACCCTGGCGCTGTGAAGCACCCGTGTTAACCACTGTGCTACCGTGCTGCCCTTGGCACAGGGCCCCCAAAACACAGTAGGTGGGATTAAAATATCACATTTAAAATACAGATATTTACCGAGAGATATTTGCCAGTCTAAATTTGAAGCACATTGATGTTTCAGGTTTCACATGAATTCCATTCCATGGACTGAAGGACACAGAGGCTAAATATAGTACTCTCACTGCAGTTCGTAAGGCAGTATTTACAATGAGTGTTGCCTGTCTAGATTCAGTGTTGTTGCACTTTACTTACATCTGCTGTGCATTTATCTAGCGGGCCAGCACATCATTTTTCAAATCTAATACTTAAGACAAACATAAGTTTCTAAAAATATAAATTGAAGCATCGGGACATTTATTGAAACGTGGATGTAAAAAAGCATATTCTAAAAATCTGGAGAAACTCCCACAAATATAAAACTTGGCAGGTTGACCAATAATAAAATGCACAGATTTAGGCACGGTAAATCGGGCTGCTTCCTTTGCTCTCTTAACTTCCAAAGCGCATTCTGCAATGACTACTTTCTTTTTGCTGCAACATTCAAGTCAGTTGGAGCTGAACAGCTGGGAAGTTGCTGTAGAGGAGGAAACAAGGCTGCTTAGAGCTGCAGTCTGCACAGTGGTGCAAATACAGCTTATTCACAAGTGGCCTGTTAGAAAACTGGAGTGCCGTACAGTGCAGGGTTGGGACATTGCTATTGTCTTGGTGTATCATTTATATTTTATAGGTGGGATACAAAAACTGGGCAGATTAGGTTAAACCGTAGGGGGTCAAAATCATTAACATGTAGGCCAGGTTTTGGTGGAAATGGAGTGTGAGAGCCTGACTTGGGTAGCGGTGAAGTGACAGGCAGTGTCATTGTGTTTGTGTGTGTGTGTGTCTGAGCAATTTCAGCTGACCACATAGTGTGTGTCAAACCCACGATAGCACAACTGGGAATCAGCAACATCTCTGGGTAACAAGGAATCAGATGGTCAAATTTTTTTCTCTTTTCTAATTTTGTCCAATTAAGGGGCAATTTAGCGTGGCCAATCCACCTACCCTGCACATCTTTGAGTTGCGGGGGTGAAACTCACGCAAACACTGGGATAATGTGCAAACTCCACATGGACAGTGACCCAGAGCCGGGATTGAACCCCGGTCCTCGGCGCCCAGCAGATGGTCAAACCCACCAGCAATACCAGAGTGTGGGGTGAGGTCAAGCAAAACAAAAATCTATCAAACTCTCTGAACAGAGTGCAGAAAAAAACAACAAACTATGCAGGATGCCTAAAATCTGTTTATTAAAAACTTATTCCATCTTGGAGACAGGATGAAGATTGAAACCCAGTGGTATTGTCAAAACTTGAATCACACTTAAAGGGCCAGCATTTGACAAATTGGAAGTGACAGTAAGACACGTGATTTAAACCCTCATTTAAACAATTCTCCATTACTATGATTGAAGGCTTGACGTCAAGCCGAATGATAGGAAACCAAGAAATTCCCGGTTTCATTATTTCTTTTGAATTCCTTTCTCCACTCTTGTCTAGTTCTTCACTCTGTTCTGTGCAGGATCTGATAATTCATCCCCAACACTGGATCTATGCGAGAGCTGAGTGAGATGCATCAATCATTCCATGATACAGGCAAGTTTTGTAAGTGAAGAAGCACCGATCAATTTGGGCATTTTCTTGTCTTTAGCCTTCAGATCGGGGGGTGGGGAGGGAAGGGTTCAAAAATGAAGCTAGCACAGAGCCCCATGAAGTAAATCAACCACTGGCTGGTGCGGCTCAAAACGTGGGCTAACATTCTTTTCATAAATTTAGAGTAATCAATTATTTTTTTCCAATTAAGGGGCAATTTAGCGTGGCCAATCCACCTACCCTACACATCTTTGGGCTGTGGGGGTGAAACCCACGCAGACACGGGGAGAATGTGCAAACTTCTCACGGACAGTGACCCAGGGCCGGGATTTGAACCCGGGTCTTCAGTGTCTAGTCCCAGTGCTAACCACTGCGCCACGTTCCGCCCAAGCGGTGGCTAACGTGACCTTCCCAAGGGCAGAGAGCGGTAATAAATGAATATACAAAAGAGTTGCATGTGGAAGATCTTACCTTCCACATGAATTCAACCATTTAGATTTCCGCCCCCACATTCTTTATGCGCTACTTAGAAAAGGAGTGTCAACAGATTAATCAACTCGAATGGGCGCCGTGTCTGTTCTCATCTGCCCTGTAAAACATTCCCATCAAGGACCAATGAACAGCACTGAGGTATGTGTACAATGGCCGGAAGTTTCCGGCTGTTCTTGCTAGCGGATCTTCCAGTCTCGCCGTATGTGGCCACTGGCCAATGGTGGGCTGCCTCCCCTGTTGCAAAACATGGCACGGTGGGCGCGGAATATCCTGCCCAATGTATATTTCTGTGCACCTCTTGTGCTTACGTATCTCAGCTTCAGGCTTTCGAAATGGCCACAGCATCTAAGTGTGTGACTGTAAAGGGCGTCACTTAGGAGACAAAACTGAATCCATCTGACTTAGAGTGGTAGGTTGAGTTTAATGAGGCCAATACTCCCCAAGTGCTGCATTTCAGAGATAACAGAAATGAATGCAGGCGAACGTAGAGCTTAACTGCTCAGATGGCTGTACCTTGAACTCCTGGTGGTGTTGATTTGCTGCTTCTTTGATGCTTCCTGAACCTTATCTGCTGCTGGTTCTTCTTCTTTCTCAGAATCAGACCTGCTCTCCAAGTCATTTGGTTCCCTGAAATTTTAAAAAGCAATTACATGGATTTGAAGAAACCTTTTTTTCTCCATCTCAGGAGTGCACTTCTCCACCTCGCAGATTGCATTAATGTTTTGCTATTTGGTCTCGAATCCCATGTGCAATAGCACAGGAAATCAGTGTGTATAAATAACGTAGCCTGCTTCAAATACACTTGACAAACCTCAATATGTCGCACATGCTTTGAACATGTTACATCTGCAATAGTTTGGTTCAAAAATCATATTCCTGACACTGCAACAAATTACACTTTAAGAACCTTCGAACAACAGCTTAATTTATAGAGCACGGTTAAAAATACAAAACGTAGGGCAGCACGGTGGCCTAGTGGTTTCACGGCGCTGAGGTCCCAGGTTCGATCCCGGCTCGGGGTCACTGTCCGTGTGGAGTTTGCACATTCTCCCCGTGTCTGCGTGGGTTTCACCCCCACAACCCAAAAATGTGCAGGATTGGCCACACTAAATTGCCCCTTAATTGGAAAAAATAATTGGGTAATCTAAATTTAAAATAAAAAAAGGTACAAAATGTCCCAAGGAACTTCACAGAGGTGTGATCTAACCATTAACAAGCATTAAGCCAACATCAAGAGGAAGTTTGGGCAATCAGCTGCGTTTTTAAGGGGCCTTACAGAAGGAGGAGGGAAGTTCACAAAGGGAATTCGACAATGTGGGATCTGAACAGCTGACGGCATAGCCACCAAGGAAAGACAGGATGTACAAAAGGCCTGATCAGGGGATCACAAGCACTTGGGCAGGACAAGACAAGCTGGTCCATTATGCCCACCCCTCAGACAAATAATTCAGGCAAGTTTGTTGAATTGGAGGTATGGAACTTGAGAACTTTGACCATGAAGGATGGAACTGGTAAATGGCAGGGGTTGGGGTTCTGCGTCCAAGAACAGGGGTGAGAGGTGAGCAAGACTTGGTGTGGAATAAAATTGACCAGGAGAGCATGGAAATTATAGGGGCAGTAGTCTCTGGTGGTGACCTGATCTTGGATGTGGATGCTTAAAAGCATACATGGAGGCAAGTGATGTAGGCATTTATTTGTGATAGACAGGATATAGAGATGAAAATTAAGCTGAGTCCAGAGTCAAATATAAAACCTAGTTTGTCAACAATCTGCTTCAACACAAGACTACGGCTGCGGAAGTAGCATGGAATCAGGGAGTTGAACAAAATGGTGTTGATCTTCCCAGTGTTTAACTGGAGAAAATTGTGACTCATTTGAGAATGATGGTGGTGGACAAGCAGTCTGAAAACACTCAACCAACACAAGGTCTGGAGTTTCCAACTATCTTAATTGAACCGAAGGAACTAAATTGAACAAACTGAGGAAATCTGCTGTAGAGTAATTCAAGCTCTCTGCATTATTGTCAGGCAGGTGAAAAAGTTCAGAGAGCCCAGGGCACAGACAGAGTTAACACTACCAAGTTCAGGCAGTAGGGGTGAGGCCATGTGAAAGGCTGAACATGAGGATAAGAATTTTAAAATCACAGCGTTACTGGACAGGAGACAATGTAGGTGAGCGAGCACAGGGGTGATGGGTGAATAGGACTTGCTCCAAGTTAGGATATAGGTAACGGTGCTTTGGTTGAGCTCAAGTTTATAGGGGATGGAATAAGAGGATAGGAATAGTTGAATCTGGAGGTTACCTTGGTTTCCTGGTCTGCCCTGTCACCAGGGTCTTCCACACTTCAAGTCTTACCTCTCCCATTGCACTGCAGATGCAATTTCTGGACTCCTCCAATTATATGGTCAAAAGCACCATGAGAAAAGACACATCCGACATTGCCTGCATGTAAAACCAGTGCTCATAAATCATTGATCTTTAACAGCCTAAGCCCTTGAGATTGATTGATTTATTGTCACATGTACCGAAGTACAGGGAAAAGTATTTTTCTGTGGCCAAGGATAATCGACCAAGTACATCGACAAATAGTGACTGGTTACAGTGCGGAACAAGGGCCAAACAAAGCAAGTACATAAGTAAGTGCAGCAAAGGGTGTTGTGAATAGTGTTCTTACAGGGAACAGATCAATCCAAGGGAAAGTCGATGAGGAGTCTTGTAACTGTGGGGAAGAAGCTGTTCCTAGATCTGGATGTGCAGGTCTTCAGACTTCTGTACCTTCTGCCTGATGGAAGGGTCTAGAAGAGGAGAAAGCCTGGATGTGAGGGGTCTCTGAAATGCTGTCTGATTTCCTGAGGCAGTGGGAGATGTCTAGATGTATCTAGACAGATACATGAATGGGCAGGGAGCAGAGGGATACAGATCCTTAGAAAATAGGCGACAGTTTTAGATAGAGGATCTGGATCGGCGCAGGCTTGCAGGGCCGAAGGGCATGTTCCTGTGCTGTAATTTTTCTTTGTTCTTGAGATGTAGACAGAATCAATGGGAGGGTGGCTTTGGGCTGAGTTCACCACACTCTGCAGTTTCTAGTGATCTTGGGCTGAGCAGTTACCATACCAGGCTGTGATGCATCCGGATAGGATGCTCTCTATGGTACATCTGTAGAAGTTTGTGAGAGTCGATGCAAACATGCTGAATTTCTTTAGCTTCTGTAAGAAGTAGACACGTTGTTGGGCTTTCTTGACTGTTGCATCAACGTGGTCTTGGAATCATAAGCTGAGGGCTCTTGCTTTTGTTACCTGTGGGAAAAGACATCTTTTCATAGTTGCCTACCGGTCCTACTGCTCATTGTTGTTTTGGGATCCATCCACTAATATCTGCAGTATTAGCAAAAGCACCTCTCTAAGCAGGTATATCTGCTGCTGCTTGAGTGAACAAGATATCCCATGTTGAAGAAGAAAATCACAGGTAGGAATCTTCCACTCATCAAAATGAAGTTAGGGACCTAGAACATTAGGACCCCAAAGACAGACTTGAGCACCAGACTCGGAAACTCGGGAGCCTTGACACTGACATTGCTACCCAAAGTTAGACCCAACCCTTCCAAGCACCAGCTGCCCTGCAAGTGGCTGAGTTTGTGGATGACGCATTGGACGTATCACCCATCTCAGAACCCATAGAACTGGAGTGGAAGAAAATCATTCTGGATCGAGAGGCTACCCAAGAAAGAGAAACAAGATGGTAGAACAGAACAGGAGGACTAGGTGTAAGAAAAATCCTACTGGAGGCATCAGGCGGCTCAAATTCTTCTTTTGCTATACATTCAGCATCTTTGAGGAATGCAAAGTAGAACCAACTGTGCATCATAACATATTTCCCTAAACCTCATCAAAAACTGACTGCTTCCATTGTAAAGGTGGTGTTTACCATGATTCTTAGAATTTTGACCCCTACCCACCCAGGGGTAGGTGACAATTTTTGAAGTGTTATGCACAAAAGTACTAATAGAACTCAAGATGAGGCAGAAAACTGGTTATGTGACAAGGCAGAGAGCAAGGCAGCAGCTGCTTCCCTGCTTTAGGGTTGAACGAACAGCCACGTGGATGAATTAAGTAGTTACGGGGACAAAGCCAAACTGGGAAGCCGGACCTCACACTATAGAAAGCTGCAGGCACCAATATGTGTTATTTGTTGTCAACCTGAAGTCAGACATGGCATTTTGACCACATGATCTGTGACTATTTGGAAAATGAGGCATCCAAATCGGACAGCCTCCCACTTAATTTAAACGATAAAATATTAAAGCATGCCGCTGTGCAGAGAGACCTGGGTGTGCTAGTGCATGAGTCTCAGAAAGTTGGTTTACAGGTGCAACAGGTGATTAAGGCGGCAAATGGAATTTTGTCCTTCATTGCTAGAGGGATGGAGTTTAAGACTAGGGAGGTTATGTTGCAATTGTATAAGGTGTTAGTGAGGCCACACCTGGAGTATTGTGTTCAGTTTTGGTCTCCTTACTTGAGAAAGGATATACTGGCACTGGAGGGTGTGCAGAGGAGATTCACTAGGTTAATCCCAGAGCTGAAGGGGTTGGATTATGAGGAGAGGTGGAGTAGACTGGGACTGTACTCGTTGGAATTTAGAAGGAAGAGGGGGGATCTTATAGAAACATTTAAAATTATGAAGGGAATAGATAGGATAGATGTGGGCAGGTTGTTTCCACTGGCGGGTGAAAGCAGAAATAGGGGACATAGCCTCAAAATAAGGGGAAGTAGATTTAGGACTGAGTTTAGGAGGAACTTCTTCACCCAAAGGGTTGTGAATCTATAGATTCCTTGCCCAGTGAAGCAGTTGAGGCTCCTTCATTACATGTTTTTAAGGTAAAGATAGATAGTTTTTTGAAGAATAAAGGGATTAAGGGTTATGGTGTTCGGGCCGGAAAGTGGAGCTGAGTCCACAAAAGATCAGCCATGATCTCATTGAATGGCGGAACAGGCTCGAAGGGCCAGATGGCCTACTCCTGCTCCTAGTTCTTATGTTCTTAATACTGAGGAAAGATATAAACAGATCAAGCCTCTTATCACCAAGCAACACTTCGGTATTAACCAACCACATATCTTACATCCACTTTTGCATGAAGCTACAGACATCACCCCTCCCCCTCAAAAAGACAAATTAACACAGCAGGTCCATCAACATCAAAGAGAAAAGACAGGTTCACGTTTTTAAGCAGAGACTCTTTCTTAGAACTTCCAGTTCTTCACTCAAAACATGAAAACAACAGTTTTATCTTTCAAATTCGAATGGAACAGCTTGATTTTTTTTATTTGTTAATCTATGATATGAAAGTTCATGTTTCTTACCCAAAGGCTTGAATGACGAATGCTCCAAACAGAATGAAAACCACAGAGAAAAGTAGAGAAATCAAAGGCATCATTTCCCTCCTGGGACAGAAAAAGTGAGCAGTGTTCAATCACTTGCTGGGTAATAAAACAACAAACATGTAGTAACAATGGAAACAAACTGACCGGCTGATACGCAGTAAACTTAACACAATCACTGAGCAAAATGGAACAGTTAAAAGAATCCAAATACAGAACATTCAGTTCATGAGCCAAGTCCTTTGGGTGTGACAACAGTAAATGATCAGGGCAAGTGAAAGCAATTTTTCTAACACGGCAAAGAAACAACTTAAATCATGGCTTGCAATAATAGCAGCAATACCTCAGTATGCAACAGCAGGGCAATAGCACTGATCCCAGCAGAGAATTTGCATGGAACAGCAGGGCAACCAAGCAGCAGTAATAACAGGGCAACTCTGACATGAAACACCCAGTTGTTCCCCAGCAGCACTGCTACCAGCACTAAAGCACCAAACTACAAGAAGCATTAAACATCTTGACAAAAGCACTTGTTCCTGCATGGTATACTGCAGAACCTCTGTAATATCCCACAAGGGATCTATGGGTTGGTTCTCGTCTTCCCCATGCTCTTTGCAGAGTACGAGCACCCCCACTAGGGGCGGGGTATCGCAATTACCCAGTGTATCCAAGGTTGGCCAGTAAGGCACCAACCAAGCAAGAACTTGGTAGGAATCTACCGGGTAGTGTATATATTGTTTGTGTAAATAAAAATTTGTTCTTATTTTACTTTGTGTGGACTCCCCATGTCTTTATTAAAACCTCTAACCCATTTTCTGGACAGTGAATTTGAAAAAATCCTTTTAAGAAGGGGGTAAGAGGAAAACCAGGGAATTACAGACCAATTAGCCTAACATCTGGTGGGGAACTTGTTGGAGTCTATAATCAAGGATAGGGTAACTGAAAACCTCGGAAAATTTTCAGTTAATCCGCATAGATTCATGACAGATAGGTCATGCCCGACAAACCTCATTGAATTATTTGAAGAGGTGACTAAGTAGTGGACAGGAGGATATCTATGGATGTTGTTTATATGGACTTCCAGAAGGCAATTGATAAAGTCCAACATAAAAGACTTAAGAAGCCCACGGAATTGAGTGCAAATTACTGACATGGCTGGGAAATTGGTTGAGTGGCAGGCGACAGAAAGTAGGGATAATGGGTACGTACTCAAATTAGCAAGATGTGGTTAGTGGTGTCCCTCAAGGCTCTGTGTTAGGCCCTCAATTGTTCACGTAATTCATTAACGACTTGGATAATGGCATAGAAAGTCATATATCCAAATTTGCTGATGACACAAAGTTAGGTGGCATTGTAGACAGTGCAGATGACAAGCATAAAATTACGAAACGGATATTGATAGATTAGGTGAATGGGTAAATCTGTGGCAGATGGATTTCAATGAAAGCAAGTGTGAGGTTATCTATTTTAGATTTTAAAAAAAGGGTAGATCACGGTACTTTCTAGATGGTATGAAGCTAAATTCAGTGGATGTCCAGAGACCTGGAGGTTCAGGTGCACATATCTTTAAAATACCACAAATAAA